>NC_133362.1:4139347-4266847 GCF_049309525.1 Garra rufa | reverse complement strand
GTGTGTGTGTGTATATATGTGTGTGTGTGTGTGTGTGTGCACTTGTACACCTATCTTTGTGAGTTAGGGTTTGAGTTTTAGACCATTGGAGTGAAGACATTTAAGGCCTGTTTTATGGATCAGGCTGTAATTGGGTAAAGGTTAGGTTTAGGTTAAGGACTGTATTCATATATGAAGGCTGAATGTCAGTGTTGTGGTCAGTGTTTGAGCGTGGGCTGGTTCTGACTCTCACCTGATGTCATGAGGGAGTCCAGACTGATCCAGACTGTACTGAATAACTGCTAGCTTGCATAAAGTCTTCAGATTAGGACCTGTAACACATCAGCATGAGTTTAGTAATACATTAGCACACATATTCTAATCACACTTCTGCCTATAGATAATGTGCTATTGCTGTAGATCTGAACGAAGGGTTCAGTCGGTCAGTGGGTGCCGTGAGGCCGTCGGTGTGCGAGCGGAGAGCCATACATGGTCTTCCGCTGACGCTCACGTGTGAGTCCTGACGGCCGCAGGAGCTGAGAGCGATGCCAGAGATGCGCGTCTGCAATGCTTCCCTGCTCTATTTTTCACCTGCTCCTGTGGAGCCGCTCTGGACACGCTGCCAAAGGAAGTGCCTTTATTTGGTGCCGGATGCACCTCGCCGTGTCCGTCTGCCTCAGAGAGAGAGAGAGAGAGAGACGGCCTCCACCCACGGGGTTCTGCGTATCCACCGCTATCACTGACAGCCCTACACTATACATGACTACAAATATCACTCACTGTAGGACACCCAATGTCATGGAATTTGGCAAATGCTGGATGAATAACTAAAGAGTAGGGCTGTGCACTTGATCAAACGGTGAACTGCTGTGTACATGTGCAAATTACTGTAAAATTGTTAAGATAAGGTTTAGATTATGAATCACTTACATTTAATAAAACCATTACATTAAAGGAGTAGTTCACTTCCAGAACAAAGATTTACAGATAATGTACTCGCCTCCTTGTCATCCAAGATGTTCATGTCTTTCTTTCTTCAGCTGTGAAGAAATTATGTTTTTTGAGGAAAACATTTCAGGAGTGTTCTCCATATAGTGGACTTCTATGGTGCCCTGAGTTTGAACTTCCAAAATGCAGCTTAAATGCAGCTTCAAAGGACTCTAAACGATCCCAGCCGAGGAAGAAGAGTCTTATCTAGTGAAACGATTGGATATTTTCTAAAAAAAAAATTACAATTTATATACTTTTTAACCTCAAATGCAGATGCACATGCATACTCTGTGCACTCTGCTTCAAGACAGTTAGGGTATGTCTCAAAACTCCCATCTCATTTTCTCCTCCAACTTCAAAATTGTCCTCCATCGCTGTTTTACCTTTTTTGTAAAGGGTGTTTGATCTTCTTTGCACGTTCACTTTGTAAACACTGGGTCGGTTCTTCTGCAGCGATGGAGGACCATTTTGAAGTTGGAGGAGAAAATGTGATGAGAGTTTATCGACATACCCTAACTGTCTTGAACCGGAGTGAACAGAGCTAGACAAAACCAGCATTTGAGGTTAAAAAAAAGGGTATAAATAGTATTTTTCTTTAGAAATTGGATGATTATTTTGCTAGATAAGACTCTTCTTCCTCGGCTGGGATCGTTTAGAGTTCTTTGAAGCTGCATTTAAGCTGCATTTTGGAAGTTCAAACTCAGGGCACCATAGAAGTCCACTATATGGAGAACACTCCTGAAATGTTTTCCTCAAAAAACATAATTTCTTTACGACTGAAGAAAGAAAGACATGAACATCTTGGATGACAAGGGGTGAGTACATTATCTGTACATTTTTGTTCTGGAAGTGAACTACTTTAAATTCAATAACAGCATTAAAAAAATGAAAACAGAGGAGACAGAATTTAGGAAAAATAAACTATTACATATAGTCCTAAATATGTAGTTTTATAAACTGTTGTTAAATTGTATGTCAAGTCAAGTCAGCTTTATTTAAATAGCACCTTTAACAATACAGATTGTGTCTAAGCAGCCTTACAGTATTAAAAAGGAAAGTAGTGTGTCAATAATGCAACTGTTGCAATAATGCCAAACGTACGTACATTTCAGAATTTCAATTAATTAAACTTTTTTTGATTAATACAATTGTATTTATCCTAACAAAAAAAGGAAAATTTGAAACAGAATTTGGAAAAAAAATAAAGTAACTATATTCCTTTTAATCTGTCATGTCATGCTGTTTTTATTTTAGTTTCTGTAAATGTAAAGGGTTGGGGTCAATCCAGAGTCACATGAAACTATTGTAATGCAGCTCCTGACACGAAGGAGATGCTTACTGTACAGCTACTAACTATGAGCATTGATTGTGATAATAAAGCAGACTGAGAGACAGACTCAAACTCACTGAAGTCCAGGATGTACAGGTCCGAATGGTCCATGAGGTTGAACTCGTCGCCCATCCCCTGCTCCGGACACGGACTGAAACACAAGAAAAAACTCATCGACACAAGAATCCAGAACACTGCTTCATCAAACGCCATCAAAACACTCATTTATTTCTGGAAATTCTCTGCTTTATTTTTCAGAAAGAGAACAGTAGCAGAAGTCTGGAAACAACCGTTTGCCATTCTCTGTCCTCAGCAGAGCCGCTTATTGTTGAGCTGAATAATGATAATACTGTCTTACTACAGCTACTTTACACCACAATGTTGGATTCATTTTGCATCACAGTAAAGCTGCTTTTACAACAACCTCCATATAAATAAAGGTGACTTCTTTTTCCATGCTGTTATGTTAAAGACAAAGCTGTTGAATCAAATAAAAAATGGATCAGAGATCGCAGGGCAGCTTCTTGAAAAGCTATATGAAGTATCTTCTCGTAAGAACCTCTTAAGGATAGGCATGGGATGATAACTGGTTTCAAGGTTTACCGCGGTTTGAAAAAGTCACGGTTTCAAAACCGCAAACAAAAAAAGTTACAGCGTTCCTACGATATGTGCATTTTCTGTGTCATCAAAGTGAAAGCAGTAATATAATGCTGCCTTCATGTGCTATCGTAATTATGGTACATACCAAAATCAGACATGGAAACTGCACACGAACACCCACTCATGTTGTAATTTCCACTGGAAAGCTCAAAATTTTTGTGAATAATTTTACAATTATTCCCTCATCTAAATTATTTTTTACAGATTTTTAAAGGCCAAGAGTTGTTTCTCCTACACTGAGACATAAATCTCCACTTCAGCATCACTTACACACACCACACTTTACATTTGTATTTACATTTTACATTTGTAAAACCAGTCTGAAGTAGCACGGGTTGTATGGGTCAAAATTAGTCTTTTATGCCAAAAATCATTAGGATATTAAGTAAAGATCATGTTCCATGAAGATATTTTGAACATTTTCTACCGTAAATATATCAAAACTTAATTTGTGATTAGTTATATGCATTGCTAAGAGCTTCATTTGGACAACTTTAAAGGAGATTTTCTCAATAATTAGATTTTTTTGCCCCTCTCAGATTCCAGATCTTCAAATAGAAATTTTTTGTTCATCATTGTGTCAGTGTTTTTTTTTTTTTTTCGCAAGCTGATAATTGTAAGTTAATAAAAACATCATGGTTCATTAAGGTCTTTATGCATCCCTGAAAACATAGTTATTGCAGCTCTGTCTAGAGATCATCTTAAATATTACACAGTGCACTTTTAACATTTAAAAAAAAAAAAAAAAACACTCGCTGGTTCTCAGGTGTCTTTGAGTGTTTGTTTATTTTTGGAACTGTCACTAATGGTCATATTTTTGCTTTGATTAGCGATTGCATTTTTTCTATTAAGAAGGATTTGTTTTTGAAAATGTTATTTTGTTGATTATTGTTGAGCTGCAGGCTTAGGCTCACACAAGTGACTGAAATTAAATTTAATTAAGAAGATTCAATTTTTGATTTTAATTATTTTGCCTGATGTTCCATGTTACGAAATGTTCTATATGTTTCCTAAAATAAAATATACTGTGTTCAGTTAAAAAAAATAAAATAGTTTTTTTTACCCAGACATTTAAATATAACATTGTAGAGCAGTAATTACAATACCGTGAAACCGTGATATTTTTATCCAAGGTTATCATACGGTCAGAATCTTATACCGGCCCATGCCTACTTAAGGCTGGCTAATAATATAGTTTCTGACCTGAATTGCGCTACGTAATACATTTGTACTTTTACCATCTAATTAAATGTATAAGGTAGTAGTGTCTATTGTGATTTTTTTGTATTTTGTTTACGAGATTGTGTCTTTTTCTGACAATAAAACTATATCATATATCATCACATTGTCATTATCCAGACCTGGAAATCACAACAATTTAAAAAAAAAATCACGACAAGTCGAAAAAGATGAAAAAAGGTTTTAAGCATAAAAACAAGAAGTGTAATACTGCTTTAAATTGTTGTTTTTCCAAAAAAAAAAAAAATATTAAAAAGTTTTCGGTTTAATTTTATCGCCTTTTTTATTTTTGTTTTTCTGAGCAAAAAATAAATTATCATACATTTTTCCCTAATTTACAGAAGATACTCACTAAAATGTCATTCAGTCTCAATCTTGTCAGGCATATTTTCCAACAAAAATCAATTTATGACATTAAAAGATCAATTACCTTCACCCCAAATATTAATTAGTTAAATTTTTTAAATCACGACTATCCTAGGTTTTGCCCATTTGTCAGTAAGAATTGTTTTACTTAAAACACAATAAAATGTAATATGCTCCCTTATTCTTTTATATATATTAGTATGTACAAGTCAGAATAAACATGTTGTTTGAATTTTGACATAAATATTGTGTTCCACTGAATGACAATCTAACACTATTGCAACCAAATTTTAACATTTTATTCTCCAAAAACTTTGAAACCTTAAAAGTAGACACTTTACTTACATTTAATGTGCTTTCTGGACATAAAATCACTTTTGGAAATTCCTTTTGATGTCTTTGACCCCCATACATTTGTGACCCTGGACCACAAAAACAGTCATAAGGGTCCATTTTTCTTTAATCGAATAAATTGATGTATGGTTTGTGAGGATAGGACAATATTTGGTCGATTTACAACCATTTGCAAATCCGAGGGTGCAAAAAATAAAAATACAGAGAAATTCGCCTTTAAAGTTGTCCAAATGAAGTTAGTAGCAATGCATATTACTAATCAAAAATCAAGTTTTGATATAGTTACAGAAAGAAATTTACAAAATATCTTCATGGAACATGATCTTAATATTTTTGGCATAAAAGAAAAATCAATTATTTTGTGCCCTATAATGTATTGTTGGCTGCTGGTACAAATATAGACGTGACACTTCAGACTGGTTTCGTGGTGCAGGCTCACGTTTCGGTTCAGAACTCTGATGGTGGGATGAATATGCAGATGTTTGTTCAGTTCTCCTGCTGATGGACACAATGGTGAAAGTTCTCCAGTCAACACTAGTCGGCTTTAAACCCACTACTCTTCAGCAGCAGAAAAACACTTTTCTTCTCATGTTACAATATTGCTAAAAGAGGAAGCTGTAAAACTCACAGACACCTTATCAGAGACAAACACACACGGGACCCGCAGGAAACGCTGGAATATCTCACACAAACATCTGCTTCCTGCTGACACACCTGCACCGAACACCATCATCAGGGTCCAGAACCGCTCCGTCACGCTCCGGTATCGGCTCTGAGCGCAGGACGCGGTTGGGATTTTACGTTCCTGATCTTGCCTAAACAAACAGGTCGGCGGTTTAGAGGGAATCAGAGCGGTTCGGGTCCCAGCTGTGGAACTCATTACACCCCCGACCCACCGGGAGGTCAGCAACCCGGATTACGGCCAGACCTTTATCAGACCCGCGGGCCGTTACGTTAACGTACGCACGCTCCTATTTATTTACCTTCATCGGCGGCGCAGCGCTCAGAGTTAATGAAACGTGGCCTATGAACCCCAGAACAACACCACGCCACAAAACAAATACAAACCACAGACACACAAAGACACACGAGAACATCAGAGAAGAGCAGAACACTGGCTTCAGGACGACACCAGACTACACTGCACTTCATTAATCACCAAACCTAATGGTGAAACCAGTCTGAACGTCATTCATACAGCGACGTCTAACACAGTTCATAATCACATCAAAATCCAGCACATGTTTGTTTAGAGCTGCTTCAGTGCTTGATCTGTGCAGATTTCTCTCCTGATTCAGACCACTTTTTCACCAGAGGAAGCGTTTTTTAATGTATTTGAGTTAAAAACGTCTTAATAATGGATTTGTTTCAGCTTTTGTCTTCTCCAGATGTTAACTGATGGACTGGAGTGGGTTATTGTGGATTATTGTGATGTTTTTATCCGCTGTTTGGACTCTCATTCTGACGGCACCCATTCACTCCAGAGGATCCATTGGTAGTAGTAGTATATTTTTACTTAATGCCATGTCAGCATCTTAGGCTATTTTTATGGAAAAACTATTAAAAAATACAAGCATAACAAATACAATAAAATTTACTACAAAATCAATCATTTTGACCCATACAGTGTATTGTTGGCTATTGCTACAAATAAACCTGTGCTACTCAAGACTCCAGGGTTTAGTGCTCCAGGGTCACATATGATAAAAATTCAAAAAGTTTTCTGGCAAAACTATACTCATAACTCTTAAAGTGAGTTCAGTTCATAAAAGAGTGTTCTATAAACATTAAAAGCGGGACAGTCCAATAAAAAATGTTTGACAGAAAGGGGAATCTTGCAAAACATGCATTGAGTAGGGTCTTCACCTTTACGCAAAAATGCACGAGTCAGTCTTGTGTGACCTATGCGACAAAATCTGTTTGAAATTTCCGATGGATTTCATGTAATTTAGAATCCATTGGTGAGCAAGTGATGGAACGATGACTGATTCTGTTATCTTCCTGTTTATCTCCGCTTTGAATCAATCTGTATCGTATAAAGCGCTATATGAATAAATGTGACTGGACAGATTCAGTCTCAGTTCTGTTGGTTTCCAGTAGCGGAAATGACTGAACGATCACAGACTGACAGCAGCGGGATGATAAAGACAGTGAGCGACTCTGAAGAAGCAGAAACAGAAGACAGACACACAGACAGATAGACGGGTCAGTGGTGAGACACGTGATGTGAGCAGAGCGCTCGACGGTGTGAAAGTGTTTTGTGAGTTTATGAGGTTTCCTGGTGTTTGACGGCTCATTTGTGTTACACGATCAGCCGAGTATCATTCAGGAGGTTCCTCCTCCTCCTCACTCACTCCCCCTATGAAAACACACTCACTGTTGGACACAACACCACTGGGAATGTCACTGGAATCCTCTAAAGCTTCTCTGGCTACAATCACCTCATTAGCCTGAGCCTCACCTTCTTAAAAGGTCACTAATGAAGAAATGAAAGCCCCCCGTTTGCTTGTTTGCCCGTCCGAACACTCCGACAGGGAGACACTGTTTCTCTACAGAAACCTTCAAACTTCCTTCACAGAGGGATCTCTCACACACTCACTCTCTCACACTCACTCTCTCACACACACACACACACACACACACACACACACATTAATGCACTTCTCGTGTCCTGGTTCTGACAGGGAACTAATGTGCGTTGCGTTTCCTCTTCCTCTTTCCCTAAGAGCCGGAGTGCCGAGAGCTCACCGACGGTCAGGAACTCATCGTGCGCTATGACTTCCTGTGGAGCGGCTTATCTGTGGAGCACAGACGCATTACGATACCTTGTTGGTAGAAATCATCAATGCTGAACAGCCAATGGAAACATTGTACTGCCGGCCAAATAAGAGCCTAGAGTGATCCGGGGGGATGCGGTCCGCATCTAGAGATCAGGAGATCCAGTCTATCTGTAATCTGGATCTCAGTCTCAGGTGGACTATCAGAGAGCAGGGTTTAAGCAGCGGTTAATAACGTCTGAGAGACGCTCAGCGCAGGATAATGAGGCTGACGGAGTCTGGGTTTAAATATAGACGCGGCAGAAACAGAGCCCAATCCAGCTGATATCGGCCCGTGTGAAAACAAAAATCAGCACAAATTATCGGATAGAAATGCCCTTATCTCTGGCCTGTAAACAAGGGAACTGGGAAAACAACGGATGTTTGGGGCCTACTGAGGCGACTGGCTTTTGTACAAAACGCAGAAAGTGAGTTTTGGACGGACGGACTGGGTTACGCTCTTAACCGACCCACATGAGAAACGATATTCTGACAAATCCACGGAGCATCGTTCATCGAGTATCGTGTGTTTGAGACTAGAAGAGAGTAGTGTTGCACAACATACAGCTAATAAAAAGGTATCTGCTTAAAGAAAAATGGTACGATTGCACATTTTACTAGTACTGGTACATTAAGAAAGCATTTTGATAAGAGCCGTATTAACACTGTTTATATAGGGTCCTATGATTGAAGCAGCGCCACATAGGCTGCCAGAGCAAGACTCTCTTCGTGTATTTTTTTCTTTTTTTTTTTTTTTGACTAAAGAAAACACTGTACCTGTTGTTATTATTATTATAGGCAAAAAAAAAACTGAAGTTAATAACTGGTATTTTTCTGCTCAAAGCGGTTTCGGAACAGTAATAATACAGAGAAATGCAGGAACAGAAACGTTCAAATACAGATTCTACCAAGGTTTCTTCTCCAATTCTGTCACCTGATGGTGTTTGGGTTCCTTGCCATCATCACATTTGGTTTGATTAGTTGAGGTTTAAAACACTTAATATTCAGTGATAATATTGATATGCCTGCACTGACACTATCATAAGGGTCAATTTATGAAACTGAGATTATTACATCACATGAAAGCTGAATAAATAAGCTTTGCATTGATGTATTTGTTAGGATAGGACAATATTTGGCAGGGATATTTGAAAATCTGGAATCTGAGGGTGCAAAAAATCTAAATATTGAGAAAATCACCTTTAAAGTTGTCCAAATCAAGTTCTTAGCAATGCATGTTACTAACAAAAAAAATTTCTAAATTTTTAAAAGTTTTAAGTTTTGATATATTTACAGCAAGAAATTTACAAAATATCTTTATGGAACATGATCTTAATATCCTAACGATTTTGGCATAAAAGAAAAATCGATAATGTATTGTAGGCTATTTCCACAAATACACCTGTGCTACTGGAGGTTTTCTGCTCCAGGGTCACAAATGAGAACTACTTCATAGCAGCGTTTCAGCTGAATTGAATTTGTCTCATATTTGATCATGTTTATTTCCCGTGAAGCTGCTTTAAAACAATCTGTATTGTATTCTACAGAAATATTTTTTTTATTCCTGAAGCAGCATCAAACAGTCAGAGCAGGAGTGAGACGTGGGTTAAGCGTGATGCGGCCGACCGACGGACAAACATCAGTCTCTCATTCATCATGGAGAATCATAACAGCATCATATCATCAACACAGAACACACTTCAGAGACTCACAGGGGAGCAGTGAAGACGATCCGAACGTGACGGACGGCTCAGAATCGACAGAATGTCTGTCACATGATGCTGAGATGCGTGAGAGCGTCTGCTGATCATCTTAAGTGCGTTTCGTCTAGCCAGCGACGATTTAAGCTGAAACTCTGACTAGACTGACTAGAGCTGTCTACAAACACACACTGCAGGAGGCACACACACACACACACACACACACACACACACACACACACACACACACACACACACACACACACACACACACACACACACACACACACACACACACACACACACACACACACACGCTCCCTAGCTCTGTCTGATGACACCAGTTTCTCCAATAACATTCACTGCTTTGAACAACTTCAACCAATATGTGACCCTGGACCACAAAACTCTTAAGTAGCACAGGTTCAGACCGATTCAGAGCAGACTTTCAGAGCAGCGGCGCACACAGTGGTTGCAGAACAACACTGGTAACAAATGGAAGTAAACGGGTAAAATCCATGAAATAAGTTTAAAAAAAAATAGAATTGTAAGATAATGTCGGAATTGCGAGAATAAAGTCAGAATTTTGAAATATAAAATCAAAGATACCTTTTTTTTATTCTTTTATTCCATAGACTGCTACTTGAAAACCATAGTTTTCTGCCACCAGACAGGCTCCGACCACAAAAACCTCATCCCTGTTTCGGATCTGTAAGACTATCTAACCCCAGTTTAGTTGAATAACAGTGTTTATCACTGGGTGACAAGCTCTTGTAAAATGCAGAGAACATTTAGAAAATGACGTCTAATCAATATAATCTATAATCTTTTTAAATCTAACTATTTTGTACTGTATTCGTGTAATTCTCTAGCCGTGAAGCCTATCTCTTCCGGGTTTTCTGCAAACATGATGCGCGTGCATTCCTAATGTTTACAAACCTATAATTGGTCTATATTTGTAGCAATAGCCAACAATACATTGTATGGGTCAAAATGATCAATTTTTCTTTAATGGCAAAAATAATTAGGATATTAAGATCATGTTCCATGAAAATATTTAGTAAATTTTCTACTGTAAATATATCAAAATATAATTTTTGATTAGTAATATGCATTGCTAAAAACTTCATAAAATTCTTAATATTTAGATTTTTTTGCACCCTCAGATTCCAGATTTTCAAATAGTTGTATCTCAGCCAAATATTGTCCTAACAAACCATACATCAGTTAGGGTTAGGTTTATTCATGATGTATAAAACTCAATTTAAAAAAAACGGACCCTTATTCCTGGTTTTGTGGTCCACGGTCATATATTAGTGTAACGCGTGTGCGTGTGTGTGTGTGTGTGTGTGTGTGTGTGTGTGTGAATACACACACAGAATAGTGACTCACACACACACACACACACACACACACACACACACACACACACACACACACATTACAGTAATATATGACACACACACAGTAATTGGACATCAGGTTGTTCAGGGATGCAGGAGGCTGATGGGAAACTCAATCATGATTCTGTTACGTAAAAAATATCCACTTCTGAATGAAAAGATGAATCAAGGATGTGACTCACCCTTCAATCTGATACATTTTTACTGTAGGACTGACTTCCTGTTGATGACGTCACAACTCTGGTTGAGCGGAGCTCTGAGTGACCAATCAGAGTTGAGAGACCAGAAGAGCTGTGTTCAGAGGAAATGATTTCTGACTGGGTTCTATTATTACGGCTACTTTCATCTTCACCGCATCTTTGAGCACAGAGTCGTTTCACCTGCAGATGCGTCTTAAACCATCACTCAGAGGAAGTGACATCACGACTGGAAATTACAATAAGAAAGCCACAAACGCAGCACGCCGCTGTGAGACGAACGACGCTGAAATAAACCCTCAAACACACTCAACCAAAACAAACAAACAGAACAGAGGCGGCTCATCACCAATACAAGCTGTCGTCCCACGCGCTATCCCAGCATGCCAATCTGTCACGCTCCTGTTTACATCCGCCGCCCGTCCCAAATCTCTGGACTAGCGGCGCAGCGACGAGCCGGCCAACACGCCCCCAGACCGACATCCACAATGACATCAGCTGACCCACGATCATGTGACCGACCGCATCACACATCAGCCCTTCACACACACACCAATCAGATCAATAACAGAGGAAACCAGGCTTGCAGCAACACACAACAATACACTGTATGGGTCACAATTATAGATTTTTCTTTCATGCCAAAAATCATTAGGATATTAAGATCATGTTCCATGAAGATATTTTGTAAATTTCTTACCGTAAATATATCAAAACTTAATTTTTGATTAGTAATATGCATTGCTAAGAACTTCATTTGGACAACTTTAAAGGTAGTTTTTCCCAGTATTTTTATTTTTTATTTTTTGCACCCTCAGATTCCAGATTTTCAAATAGTTGTATCTCAGCTAAATATTCTCAGATCCTAACAAACCACACATCAATGGAAAGCTTCTTTATTCAGATGATCCATAAATGTATATGACTGGTTTTGTGGATCACCTACAAAAGTTCGGAATTAGTAAGATTTTAATGCTTTTTAAAGGAGACTTTTCTGCTCATCAAGGCTGTGTTTATTTGATTAAAATCCCCCCAAAAAAACTTTATTCCTGTGATACAAAGCTGAATTTTCAGCATCATTACTGCAGTCTTCAGTGTCACATGATCCTACAGAAATCATTCTAATATGCTGATTTATTACTTTTATTATCAATGTTGGAAACAGCTGTGCTGCTTAATTTTTTTTTGTAACCTGTGATACTTTTTTGAGAAGTCTTTGATGAATAAAACATTTAAGAACAGCATTTATTTAAACACCTTATCTTTGCGGTCAGTATTTTCTCTCTTAGAAAGAAACAAATACTTTTATTCAGCAAGGATGTGTTAAATTGATAGAAAGTGATAGTAAAGACTTACATTGTTAGAAACGATTTCTATTTTGAATAAATGCTGTTCTTTTTAACTTTTTATTCATCAAAGAATCCTGAAAAAACTAGGTTCCAAAAAAATTAGTGGTGGGCCGTTATCGGCGTTAACGTGAGACTCTTATCGGGCGATAAAAAAAAATATCGCCGTTAATCTATTCTCAAAGTTGGGTTGGGAGCTGGGTCTAAACTACGCAAGCTATGATGACTTTCACCTTGATAGTTTAGCGCGGATGTATACCTAGCCGAATTACACTGTAGGGGGCGAGAACGAGTCTTCAACCTGTGTGTATGTCTACTGTGAAATGACCACATCAAACCAGACGCGCTAACATGGACACAGCTATGAAGCCGCCGGGTTTGGTTCAGGACAGGGGTGTTGCTAGACCATTTTTACTGGGGCACGTGAGTTATAATCTACTTTGATAATCCCGAAATAAAGATAAAGAATTAGCCATTTTAATCTAGATTAATAATTTCAAGATTACAGTGAGATTAATCTAGATTTAAAAAAAATTAATCTATGCCCACCACTAAAAAAAATTAAGCCGCAAAACCGTTTCCAACATTGATAATAAAAGTAATAAATCAGCATATTAGAATGATTTCTGAAGGATCATGTGACACTGAAGACTGGAGTAATGGTGCTGAAAATTCAGCTTTGCATCACAAAAGTAAATTATATTTGAAAGTATATTAAAATAAAAAATATATATATTTTGAATTGCAATAATATTTCAAAGTATTATCTTTTCTGTATTTTTTTCATCAAACAAATGGAACTTTGATGAGCATAAGAGACTTTTTAAAGAAAACTGATCCCAAACCTTTGAGCAGCAATGTATGGTTTTAGGACACTTAAAATACTTTTTTTTTCCGATTAAACTGAATTTTTCTGGTATCAGCATCTACTGATTAAAAAAAGCCCTCAGATGAGTCTGGACTCGGAAATGACTGAATGAATCATTCTGTCATCATTTACTCTCCTCGTGTTGATCAATGATCATGTTTTCATTCTTCTGTAAAAAGTTCAAACATAGTTGGACTTCCATTAGATGAACAAAAAAAAACATCAAAGCATTTCTCAAAACATCTTCCTGTACAGAAGAAAGTCAGGAGTAAATGATTGATCATTTTAGATGAACTGTATCCAGTCCTCACCACAGCGGGACCATCATTGCTAAAGGCCTGTAATCACTGCTGTGATTGTCCTAATGAAGTGAAGT
The DNA here is from genome assembly GCF_049309525.1 of Garra rufa. Lineage (NCBI taxonomy): Eukaryota > Metazoa > Chordata > Actinopteri > Cypriniformes > Cyprinidae > Garra > Garra rufa. Next base: position 4,253,223 of record NC_133362.1, on the reverse strand, counting down.
CATTAAAGGTCATGTGACTGATAAGTCATTCAATGATTTTAGCGGTTAATAAACCACTACATAAACTGTGAGTGAGTGAGAGTCGGGTTTCGTCAGGTGAGATGGGGGTCTCCTGCAGCTCATAAATCAGAGCAGTGGCCGGATTTCACGCCTCTCTTCGGCTCAGCAGGCCTGTTTATTCTGCTGTAAGTGGCCACTAACACACACACACACACACACACACACACAGCTTTCACTATCAACACTACACTATAATGTGACGAACATAAAACTCTCCCAAAACACACAAATCACACACTGATTACAGCACACGCAAACAGACTTCTATGATGATGAATCAGGACACGCTTTGACTGACTTACAGCTGAAAGGCTTGAGAAGGCAGGTGGATTCTGAGTATTTCGGGATGTTTTCAAAACTTCAATCACTGAATTGATGTAGAAATGATCTTTAGATCTCATAATGATGACTGAAGTTTTGTTAAACATGAGTTGTGCTCAATAGACTTCTGTTTTGTCGTATTGGACAGTGAAAGAGAATCATGAAGTGTCTGAAAGCACCTGATGCAGGGTTCCTAAACATTTTCCATTTTAAGATTCCAGACTTTTCCAAACCTCTAAATCGGTTTTGAGAACATATTTAACATAAATGGTTCATAGAGCATTTTTCAGCTTTATATTTGGTATATAAAACAATCATCTGTAAATATTTGTATTTTCTTAGTTTTTTTTTTTTCATTGATTTTCTCAAAGTGACAACATACAGAGCCTCCTAAATGAATCAATAAATAAACACACCTTTACATGCACACAAGAAACTTTTTTGAGCCCTAGTGAAACTATTCACATGCGTATGGTAGTTGTTTGCATTCTTACAATCTCTAGTTTTATAAAACCTATTTCCTTTGTGCATCACTTCCATCTTACTATGAATTAAACAAGAGCATAAATGCACATGAATGACCAGAGATCTACTGCTCAGAATTTGGCTTTTCTAAAGTAATACGTCTAACATCAAGGCCTAATGTCCAATACACATCCTCTGTGGCGACACACAAACCATGACACGAAACAGCATAAAATGGCAAGTTCATGGGTTTATAAAAAAGACAGGTACTGTAAAAGAGTGTTTTTATTAGGGCAGTATGCTATATATCAAGGCCTTAGGTCTTTTTAATGCATACTTTAACGCTACATTTAATGGTTTTTAAAAACATAAAAGTCAAAGCAAAGGTCCTTGAGGCTATGTAATATCGTGCTAAAAATATTTTAAGAAGAAATCCAAAATGCTTACAACCTGAAAAAAGTGCACCTTAAATTCATTCAGTCGTATTCTGACTTTAACCTCTTGTACAATACATATATTTTTTATTTTCTATTATAAACTAAATAGGTGCAAAATTCGTGAAACAAACACTTTTCCATACTCTGTTTACTTTGTTCCCACACTTGAATTCCAAACTGTTCCAAACCCTGTAGAAACCAGCGTGAGTTTGTGTGATGTGCGGATCATTTGTCTGACTCTAACACAGACACAGTCCTAGTGAAGCTGAAGCAGACGGGTCCAGAGCTCTGAGGGCCGGTGTTCGAGTCTCTCCCGCAGCGCGAGAACCAGCGCCGACACCGACGCCTGACGATGAGCATCGCACGTTTGCGTAATGACGATCGCGCCGCCGGCTTTCCCGGACACCTCTGAGCCTCTGAACACAGCCGGAGCGTCGAGAACTTTATTGTGCTTCACTAAAGCCGTAAATTTACGCTCAACAAATTCCTTCTGTTTAAGTAAATATCATAAAGGCAGCAGGAATATCAGTGGAGGCGTCTGCTCAGCATCAGCACGCTATAAATCTGACGGCCGTTTCCTGCGACTGAAGAAAACACAAGCGAGGTGTCTGCCGTCTGATTCATGATGCGTTCGTCTCTTCCCTCAGATAGAAACCTGTAGCGCGTGTGACCTCGCCGTCGCTCCAGAGGTCAGCCATTAGAGCTGCGACGCTTCACATCTTCATCACTGATGGGCTCTGTGTTAATCATTAACATGCAAACTGTGTGTGTGTGTGTGTGTGTGTGTGTGTGTGTGTGTGTGTGTGTGTGTGTGTGTGTGTGGAAATCAGACCTGAACAAGCAGAAGAAACACACACTCCTCAAAGAGGCTCTCAGTTTTAAAAACAAGTGAACAAACGCAAGGCCTGAAGAAGAAGACGTCGTTCATCTTCCTCCTCCCACACGCCACCGAGCCCAACGCCTGCCATTCGTCTGCATCTAAACGCTGCCACGCGCTCAATTCCTGCGATTTCGTGGTCGGCTACATGAAACGCCGCCGGCTAACGGATGAGAGGCGTGAATGAATGAATCTGCGCTGAGGTCAGAGGTCGGCGGTTTCTGACCCCACGCAGGGACACACTCTTCAAAAGATTCAGCGATAGCAAACAACACTCGCTGATCTCACACAAATTCATCACCCACTGAAACATCTCCTTCGTTTTCATTATGAACTCATCATATCAACTTATTTATCACATTTGTGACCCTGGATCACAAAACCAGTCACAAGGGTCCATTTTTGAAACTGAGATTTATACATCATGAGAAGATGAATAAAGAAGCTTTTCATCGATGTATGGTTTGTTAGGATAGGACAATATTTGGCCAAGATAAAACAATTAAAAAATCTGGAATCTGAGGGTACAAAAAAACACAAAATATTGAAAAAAATCGCCTTTAAACTTGTCCAAATGAAGTTCTTAGCAAAGCATATTACTAATCACAAATTAGCTTAAGTTTTGATAGATTTACGGTAGAAAATTTACAAAATATCTTCATGGAACATGATCTTAACCCCTAAAAATAAAGAATTCAAACTTCAAACTACAAAAAACATTTTGAAATATGATTTTGATGTACATTTTCCATGTTAATGCGATGTCTGATTTTAAAATGGTTTTCAAAGGAAGAATTTTGAGATTTTAAGTTTTCAACCAATATATCATTTCTTATGATTTCTAAAGCGTGAAAACAAGTAAGTCTGTTTGTGGTCAGAACTCCTGTTATGAAGTAGATATTTGAGGTGCACTCATGTCATAAATTAATCTATTATTTTTCCTACATAATTTGTAACACCAAAAAAATGTTAAATATCTGTTTAGGAGCCTTAGACCTTTCCAAAAATAAATCGTTTGTTATGATTAGATTAGGATTTATTTGTAAAATGGTGAAGTGAACTCCGGCGTCCCACAGAGGGGACAGTGACAGTTCAGGGGTTTTAATACACTAATGATTTTTGACATGAGAGAAAAATGTATCATTTTGACCCATACAATGTATTTTTGGCTCCTTAAGAGTGGTTTTGTGATCTAGGGTCACATTTCTATCAGAAATGAGAACAAAATTGTTACTGTCTTGGAAACTTGTGTTTTATGAAGGTAAACGTAAGACATTTTAGGACATTTTTAGGACCAATTAAAGAAAATATAAAGAAAAAAAAATCAAAGAGAACACAATACGTCAATATGGTCTCTAAATGTGAATGTCTAAGAAGCACTTCAAAGATTAAAAATACTTCAGACAAATCTCAATTACATTTTAATAATAAAAAACTTCTCAAGAATATAGAAATAACATTTACTGTACCTTCAGACTACATTAAAGTGATATTCTTCACTATTTTTGTCTTGTTTTCTAGTGCAAACGTCAACAATATTTAAAACAGGTGAGATGGGGGTTAAACACGTTTTTTAGGTCCCTTTTATGATTTTACATACATCTTGATATTTCTAGGCAGTGATTTTTATGCAATATCTCAACATGCACACCAAAATATGTGGATAGAAGCACAGATACTGTCTGTTTCAGAAACCCATCATGACATAACTAAACTGAAGAATAAAGTCTTATTTGCTGATTGTTTTGGCAGGAGTGAGTTGAGAGCGCTAATGCCGTCTGACACAGGAAATCATGACTCCTGGAGGAAATCCTGCTCTGATCCCACAGGGAAATACAAATAAATGAGCAAAAGTGTTGCACTCTCCTCTCAAACATTAGTCTCCGTACGGCAGATAATCCAGCTTAACTGGAGCACTTCAAGAGTTTAAGAGCAGACACACAAACAAACTCACGGCCCTGAGCTCCGGCATTCGCTCCAGCGCCGTTAAACAGGGATTCTGGCGACTTCAGATATTCAAGGACCAGATTTACTAAACAGGTTTCCCATCCTATACAAGCGCTGACGGGAGTGTTTAGTTCTGCGGATCGACTGAACATGAACATGCAGATCATTTCCATAATGATCAACACAATCTACCCACCAGGGCTGGGCGGTATATTGAGCTTGTATATCGCTGTATTTTTATAAACTATATGGCAAGAGGCAATACTGTTTATATTGGTTTACAGTAGTATGAGATGAGTGCATGTGAATAACAGCAGAGGACACAGACTGAACTGCTGCGGCGCAGAATCCAGTTTGTTCTGCTGTTTTGTGTTCATCACACAAAAATGTGTTGTCTGACACTGTGCTGATCTGCTGAACTTAAAATCTTAGAAAAATCTAAGAAAAGTACATAAACATGGAGCAAAGCACGCAGCAGTAAGCAAGAACGTCCAAACAGCAACAAAGCTGGAAGAAATGACTAATACAATAGACAATAGACTAATACAAAAAGATTGACTTGAATGGTATGAGATGGCTGGATGATTTCAACTGATTTCCTATTGAACTGTCAGCAACTGAACTGCAGCTCAAACTATTTCAAATATAATGAATTAATTTGATTCAGTTCGCGAGTAATTTGATTCAGTTTGGGACCTTGGTGGGGCTTCGTGAGTTATTTGATTCAGTTCGGGAGTCATTTGATTCAGTTCGCGAGTCATTTGATTCAGTTCAGGACCTCGGTGGGGGTTCGCGAGTTATTTGATTCAGTTCGGGAGTCATATGATTCAGTTCGCGAGTCATTTGATTCAGTTCGCGAGTCATTTGATTCAGTTCAGGACCTCGGTGGGGGTTCGCGAGTTATTTGATTCAGTTCGCGAGTCATTTGATTCAGTTCTGGACCTCGATGGGGGTTTGCGAGTTATTTGATTCAGTTCGCGAGTCATTTGATTCAGTTCGGGACCTCGGTAGAGATTCGCGAGTCGTTTGATTCAGTTCGCGAGTCATTTGATTCAGTTCGCGAGTCATTTGATTCAGTTCAGGACCTCGGTGGGGTTCGCCAGTCATTTGATTCAGTTCAGGACCTCGGTGGGGGTTCGCGAGTCATTTGATTCAGTTCAGGACCTCGGTGGGGGTTCGCGAGTCATTTGATTCAGTTCGGGACCTCGATGGGGGTTCGCGAGTCATTTGATTCAGTTCTGGACCTCGATGGGGGTTTGCGAGTTATTTGATTCAGTTCGCGAGTCATTTGATTCAGTTCGGGACCTCGGTAGAGGTTCGCGAGTCGTTTGATTCAGTTCGCGAGTCATTTGATTCAGTTCGCGAGTCATTTGATTCAGTTCCGGACCTCGGTGGGGTTCGCGAGTCATTTGATTCAGTTCGCCAGTTATTTGATTCAGTTCGGGACCTCGGTGGGGGTTCGCGAGTCATTTGATTCAGTTCAGGATCTCGGTGGGGGTTCGCGAGTCATTTGATTCAGTTCAGGACCTGGGTGGGGGTTCGCCAGTTATTTGATTCAGTTCAGGATCTCGGTGGGGGTTCGCGAGTCATTTGATTCAGTTCAGGATCTCGGTGGGGGTTCGCCAGTTATTTGATTCAGTTCAGGATCTCGGTGGGGGTTCGCGAGTCATTTGATTCAGTTCAGGATCTCGGTGGGGGTTCGCCAGTTATTTGATTCAGTTCGGGACCTCGGTGGGGGTTCGCGAGTCATTTGATTCAGTTCAGGATCTCGGTGGGGGTTCGCCAGTTATTTGATTCAGTTCAGGACCTGGGTGGGGGTTCGCCAGTTATTTGATTCAGTTCAGGATCTCGGTGGGGTTCGCGAGTCATTTGATTCAGTTCAGGACCTGGGTGGGGGTTCGCCAGTTATTTGATTCAGTTCAGGATCTCGGTGGGGGTTCGCGAGTCATTTGATTCAGTTCAGGATCTCGGTGGGGGTTCGCCAGTTATTTGATTCAGTTCGGGACCTCGGTGGGGTTCGCGAGTCATTTGATTCAGTTCAGGACCTGGGTGGGGGTTCGCCAGTTATTTGATTCAGTTCAGGATCTCGGTGGGGGTTCGCGAGTCATTTGATTCAGTTCAGGATCTCGGTGGGGGTTCGCCAGTTATTTGATTCAGTTCGGGACCTCGGTGGGGTTCGCGAGTCATTTGATTCAGTTCAGGATCTCGGTGGGGTTCGCAAGTCATTTGATTCAGTTCAGGACCTGGGTGGGGGTTCGCCAGTTATTTGATTCAGTTCAGGATCTCGGTGGGGTTCGCGAGTCATTTGATTCAGTTCAGGACCTGGGTGGGGGTTCGCCAGTTATTTGATTCAGTTCAGGACCTGGGTGGGGGTTCGCAAGTCATTTGATTCAGTTCAGGATCTCGGTGGGGTTCGCGAGTCATTTGATTCAGTTCAGGATCTCGGTGGGGGTTCGCCAGTTATTTGATTCAGTTCAGGACCTCGGTAGAGGTTCGCGAGTCGTTTGATTCAGTTCGCGAGTCATTTGATTCAGTTTGGGAGTCATTTGATTCAGAAGCGGGACCTGAAATTTGGATGAACTCATGAATCTGTTGTTTGATCTCTTCATATTTAAGGACAGAACTGCAGTTTCAGACATCGCTTGTTATGATTTTCAAGGGTTTAGAATTTAGTAGAGACGCTATGACATGTCCCTACCACTATACACACACTACTCAATTGTACCTAGCAATAACACTTTTGCTAGTGTCAAACCTACACCCTTAATAAACGCGACTAAAAGGCATGAAGATAATAATAAATTTTGCTTTACAAAACAATGCATATTGTGAAAATCACTATATAAATACATTTGACCTGCACTAAAACATTTGACAGAACTAGACTCGTGCTGCTTCACGTCTGAGATCCTGACCGCAGTCGGCTGATGTTGATCTTCTGAAACCTCCTCATGTTCCTCATTCTGCTGAGAGAATCCCCATCCCACAATGCCTTGCGTTTAACCGGCTGAGCGGCCGTCTAACGACGAGCGTCCGATCCTATCTGCCGCTATCTCTCTGCCGCCGCGGAGCAGACCGACGGATAATGGGCTCGACTGCGGCTCGGGACGGCCTGAGCTTCACCGCAGGACCCAGCGGGACGCCCGCGATAAGAGCGCGTCTGATAAAGCTGCGTTAGCCAGCTCATTACACCGCTAGCGGGGTCTCAGGGAGACCCGGAGTCTGGGGACGAAAGGAAATCCGCTCCTTCCTCAATATACAGCTCATTCAGGATGCACTTCAGGACTCCAGGGGTTTGAGTCTGACTGAACCACAGCACCGTCTGCAGACGACCGCAGCTGATGAACGCACTACACACGATTACACTCGACTCGACTACACGATTCACAACACCACAAACACACAACTCTGACTCTCAATCACTCCTGCATCAGATCCCTCAACATAACATCCACACACTAGAAACAACACACTTCAGTCAGGCTTGAATGTGCAGATAATGTACTCACCCCCTTGTCATCCAAGATGTTCATGTCTTTCTTTCTTCAGTCCTAAAGAAAATATGTTTTTTGAAGAACATTTCAGGAGTGTTCTCCATATAGTGGACTTCTATGGTGCCCTGAGTTTGAACTTCCAAAATACAGTTTAAATGCAGCTTCAAAGGACTCTAAACGATCCCAGCCGAGGAAGAAGAGTCTTATCTAGTGAAACGATCGGTTATTTAAAAAAAAAAAATTATATACTTTTTAACCATAAATGCTGGTCTTGTCTAGCTCTGTTCACTCCGGTTCAAGACAGTTAGGGTATGTCTAAAAACTCTCATCTCATTTTCTCCTCCAACTTCAAAATGGTCCTCCATCGCTGCAGAAGAACAGACCCAGTGTTTACAAAGTGAACGTGCAAAGAAGATCAAACACCCTTTACAAAAAAGGTAAAACAGTGATGGAGGACGATTTGGAAGTTGGAAGAGAAAATGATATGGGAGTTTTGAGACATACCCTAACTGTCTTGAACCAGAAAAAGAAATGTATAAATAAAATTTATTTAAGAAAACAACAGGTCGTTTGGCTAGATAAGACTCTTCTTCCTCGGCTGGGATCGTTTAGAGTCCTTTGAAGCTGCATTTAAACTGCATTTTGGAAGTTCAAACTCCACTATATGGAGAGAAATCCTCAAAAGTTTTAATCAAAAAACAATTTCTTCACGACTGAAGAAAGAAAGACATGAACATCTTGGATGACGACGGGTTTGAGTACATTATACATTTTTGTTCTTGAAGTGAACTACTCCTTTAAACAATCGACTGCCTATTGGTTCATGAGTGTGCATCTGAACTGACCAGAACACACAGGAAGCTGACGTGGAATGACAGGAAGAGAGACATTTACTGAACTGTTAATCAAAGTAATTCACGACAGATGACGCATTCTGGGAAATGAAGTGTTCCTCCAGCCTGATACACCAAACTTCATTTATATCAGATCATTTGAAGTATATAAACTAAATACAAACGCATCCAGTTAGTGTTTCAAACATCTATCCATCAAAACATTCACAACTTTTTTCTTTTCAAAACAAGGCTTTGTCATCCTTCAAGGTTTGACTTCAGTAGTTTTCTAGTTTAAATGAGTCATAAGACTTTCAGTTCATTTATATACCTCTTACATTCAAATCTACAGTATTTGCTGCCCCAGAAAATTAACTTTGAAATAAACAGCCATCATCATCATCAGATGTCAGAGCTGACCGCAGGAGTGGTGTGACGTGAAGAGCTCACCTGGTTCCTCCGAAGAGGATGATGCGATCTCCCACCATACAGCAGCACTGTCTCCGTCTGGGACACGGACCCTTGCCCTTCGGCTCCACCTTCTTCCAGGAGAACGCCTCTGAACACATGAAGACAGACACAGGCCAACATCAGCGCATCAGTCAGTGCTCCAGCGTCGGTGAGCTCTAGTCAGTGCACAAAACATCTGCCTTATTCCTCCATCAGTTCACATCAATGTTGCTCTCAGAGGCGGTTCGGCTCGTGCCGTGGGTCTAAAGAGCGGTTATGTGAGAAGGTGTATGATTATACACACCTGCAAGACCAACACCAATGGAAGCGGCTCAACAAGCGGCCACTGGTCAGTATGATTGAACAACACACACACTGACCGAAAAACAATAACTACTGATTCACAACTCAAATCAGAGCACTTCTATATCCTGTCTTCATTCAGACTAGTGGAAAGAACACATCCCAAATACACATATATGACCCTGGACCACAAAACCAGTCATAAGGGTAATTTTTTTATCCAGATTAATACATCATCTGAAATCTAAATAAATAATCTTCCATTGATGTATTGTTTGTTAGTATGGGACAATATCTGAAAATCTGCAATCTGAGGGTGCAAAAAAATCAAAATATTGAGAAAATCATCTTTAAAGTTGTCCAAATGAAGTTCTTAGCAATGCATATCACTAATCAAAAATTACGTTTCTCTATATTTACGGTAGGAAATTTACAAAATATCTTCATGGAAGATGATCTTAATATCCTAATGATTTTTGGCATAAAAGAAAAATGGATAATTTTGACCCAAACAATGTATTTTTGGCTATTGCTACAAATATACCTGTGCTACTTAAGACTGGTTTTGTGCTCCAGGCTCACATTTAAGCGTTTCTTTTATTGCACTTTATCTTTTTAGATCTGCAGATTTTAAACTAAATCTAAATATCTTTAAAGAGTTTGTCTCTGTATTCTGAAGGTTCGTTCATATTGCATTCACACTGATTTAAACAACATTTTACTTTCTAAAACATGATGAAACTATGTTTGTTTTCTGTCTGTTGACAGTATTTTCTAATTTGTGACCCTGGAGCACAAAATTCAGCACAAAAAAGTCTTAAGTAGCGCAGGTATATTTGTAGCAATAGCCAAAAATACATCGTTATGATATATTAAGATCATGTTCCATGAAGACATTCTGTAAATTTCCTTCCGTAAATATATCAAAACTTAACTTTTGATTAGTAATATGCATTGCTAAGAACTTCATTTGGACAACTTTAAAGGCGATTTTCTCAATATTTAGGTTTTTTAGATTATGTTTTGAAAATGTATGCAAATTTGCGCATATGTAATTAGATAATGGCTCATTTGCATATTTAAACTCCAATGTACTTATTACTGTGATTAATGAATTGAGTGATGTGTGGTTTCATCTATTAGTTACTATTTCCCCTGAAGTGATTCTACTGAGCTCGACAGTGAAACATTGCATGGAAAACATTTACTCCACAACAATGAAGGAAACAGACTCTGCAATACTGAGGAGATCAAATGAAAGAAGAGGTGACAAAACAACACTTTCATTCACGAAAACTGATAAAAGATTTCAAACACATTGACCCTGATCACGGCAAACAACTAATGAATATTATGAACTAAAATGAAACACACAAACATGTTTAGGACCTCATCTAAGAATGAGCAGAATCACCTGGATTGAACTTCCAGAGGTCATTGAAGTGTCGATCCAGACGAGCGTTATAACCACCGAATATGTACAGTTCTCCATTGTAGGCAACTTTCAGACAGAAACAAAGAAAAGCTGTTGTTAATGATGAAGTATGTGAAGGGCTCAGTGTAGTTTGACCTGACGCCGGCGGCCCATAATGCCGTGTGGTTCATACAGTGCCTTGCGAAAGTATTCACACCCCTTCATTTTTTTTCACCCTTTCATTATGTTAAACTGCTTTAAATTACTTTTTTTCCCCCCACATCAGTCTACACTCCCTACTCCATAATGGCAAAGCAAAAAATAGGTTTTTAACATTTGTGCAAATTTATTAGAAATAAAAAACTGAAAAGCTCCCGTTGCATAAGTATTCATATCCCTTTCTGGGACACTGGAAATTTATCTCAGCAGCATTCATATTGCTTCTAGATGTTCCTACACTTGGAGTGGAGTTAAACTGTGGCAAATTCATTTGAATGAGTCTGATTTAGAAAGACACACACCTCTCAGAAAAGGTCTAACAGCTGAAAATGCAGATCAGAGCAAAAACCAAGATAACTGCCTGTAGAGCTCAGTGACAGACTTGCGTTAAGGCGATGATCTAGAGAAGAGTTCAGAAACAAATCTGCTGCATTGAAGGTTGACAGAAGCATTCTCCATAATGGAAGACGATTGGAACAACTAGGACTCTAGAAAATGTCCAAGCTGACAGAGATGGAGAGGTGAAAAGGTGAGGCAAAGAATGGCAGATAATTGCCAAATGCAGATGTGCAAAGATGCTCACATCAGACCCAAAAACACTTGAGGCTGTAAAGCTGCTTCAACTATGGACTGAGTTAAGGGGATGAATACTTATGCAATCTACTTATCTCAGTGTTTGATTGTTAATACATTTGTCAAATTTGCAAATCTGGTTTGTGCTTTGTCATTATTATGGTTTATGGAGTGTAGATTGATGTGGGGAAAAACTCATTTAAAGCAGTTTAACATCATGCTGCAACAAAACGTGACAAAAATGCTTTTGCAAGGCACTGTATGTGTGTTTGCTCACAGGCCGAATGGCTCCTGCGTCCCTCGGGCAGCATCTGCGCAGTCGGCGTGTTGAGCCAGCAGTTGGTCTCCGTGTCGAAGATTTTGATTTTATTGCAGTAGATCTCGTTGTTGGAGTGGAAGGGGCCGAATCGATCCGCTCTCCCTCCAAACACGAACATCTTGGTGCCGATGATGGTGGCTGAGTGGAAGTCTCTCCATCGAGCCGGAGTGCCCTGAGGAGACCACACACACCAGACAGATGTGGCACTCGTTTAAGGGTTTAGTCTCATCAAATATAATATATATAAATGATATTACAGTGATGTTGAGTGAGGATCACTGCTCACACAGTCAATACCATCCTTCTCTATTAGACACACAGATCTAGGCCTGACGAAGCTCCACAGCGACATCTACTGACAGCGAACCGCAAACACCGGCTGTGTCTCAATACAGTCTTAAACAGTGAATTACATGACCATCTAATATACCTCATCTCTGCTAAAACTAAAAGTAATGCTTTGTAATGCTCAGTTATGAGTCATTAGTCTTTTCATCCAAGCATACAAATGGAAGTAAATGAAATGAAAATGTTTTTTTTTTATTCACTAAAACACACAGGAGAAAACAGCTCTGGTAAAAATATCATTTTAAAACATGTTCTCCTATGCATTTGAGTGAATTAAAAAAACATTTTAATATAAGTTCCATCCACATCCTCATACAAAAAGACTAACTAAACTCAATTAATAAAATTACAGAATAACTAGACCAATTATATTTCTCTCTTAAATATATATATATACACACATACTGTCACACTCAAAGTTTGGGATCCGTAAGATTTTTAATGTCCTTTAAATAATGTGCTCATCATGGCTGCTTTTACAAGATCAAAAATACAAAAAAGTAATATTGTGAAATGTTATTACATGTTCTACATTAATATATTTTTAAAATATAATTTATTCCTGTGATGCAAAGCTGAATTTTTAATCAGCCATTACTCCAGTCTTCAGTGTCACATGATTCTTCAGAAATCATTAAAATATACTGATTTATTATTAGAATTATCAATGTTGGAAACTGTAGTGCTGCTTACTATTTTTTTGGAACCTGTGATACTGTCTTCAGGATTCTTGATGAATAAACAGTTAAAAAGAACAGCATTTACTCAAAATAAAAATCTTTTCTAACATAATAAGTCTTTGCTATCACTTTGTATCAATTTAATGCATCCTTGCTGAATAAAAGTAATAGTTTCTTTCAAAAAAATGTACTGACCCCAAAATTTTAGATGGTAGTTTATATTGTTACAGAAGATTTATTTATTATGTTTCCAACACTGTAATAATAAATCCGCATATTAGAATGATTTCTGAAGGATCATGTGACACTGAAGACTGGAGTAATGGTGCTGAAAATTCAGCTTTGATCACAGGAATAAATTACATTTTTAAATATTTTCACATAGAAAACAGTTATTTTAAAGTGAAATAATATTTGACAATATTACAGTTTTTTCTGTATTTTTGATCAAATAAACGCAGCCTTGATGAGCAGAAGAAGTGTCTTTAAAAGGCATTAAAAATCTTACAGATCCCAAACTTTTGAGGGGCAGTGTATACCATGATGCTCTATAACTGATCACATCTATAATGATGTTGTGATGTTTGAGTGTGAGATGAATAATCAGAGGGACTCACACTCACCCGGGCGCTCACTAGTGACCAACACATGCTGCTGGTGTCCAGCTTGTGGATCTCATTGGAGAAACAGTCGGCCTGAGAACACAAACACAGTCAGACGGCTCGTCACACGGCGGTCAGCTGACGGCGGCTAATAATGGCTGCAGTTACGCACCAGCTGCTCGTATCCGCCGAAGATGAACATGGCCTTTCCCAGGACGCAGGCGGAGTGACCGTCTCTGGCGCCCGGAACCGTCCCCGAGATCTTGGGAGTGAACCATCGGTGGTGATCTGAGGAAACACAACATCTGAATGAAGACACGCTCAAAAAAGATGATCTTTAATAATCTGTAGGTGAATAAAGTCATCTCTGAGTGGGACGAGCGGACACTTTGATTTTCTTACATTTGACCGGCCTACAAAACACTGCTAGTAAATCTTTCATTATGCTATATTATCACCAGATATTGGATTAAATCTTTTTTATTATTGTTTTCTTTCAATTAGCACAGGTTCTGCATTGATCAAACATTCCTCTGAGCTCATGCACCTCAGCATTTGAGTGAATATTGTCAAAATGATCCATAAATAATGCCTTTTTTTACTGCAGCTACGATCAATAAGCTCCAAAAATAAATGGGTCAAAGGCGAAAAGGGGTTTAAGCATAAAAACAGTACGTCTAATAATGCTTTAAATCGTTGTTTTTCCAAAAAAATATTAAAAAGTTTTCTGTTTCTGAGCAAAAAATAAATTTCATACATTTTCTCTCATTTACAGAAGACACTGTCATTCAGTGTCACTCTTTTCAGGCATATTTACAACAAAAATCAATTTATAACATATTAAAAGAACTAAAAATACTAATTAGTTGTAATTCTACATTTTTAAATTGTGCCACTATCCTAGGTTTTGTTCATTCGTCAGTAAGAATTGTTTACTCATTTAAAACACGATCAAATGTAATATGCTCCCTTATTCTTTTATATATTTTAATATGCACAAGTCAGAATAAGCATGTTGTTACATTTTTACATAAATATCGCTACACTGAATGACATTTTATTCTCCAAAAACATTTAAAAGTTTAAACACTTGACTTACATTTAATGTGCTTTCTATGGACATAAAATCACTTTTGTAAATTTGATTTGATGTGGAAATCTTAACATCTTTGACCCAAATACAAAATCTGTGCTAACTCAAAGACAATAAATTGGATAAAAAAGAAGATTAAATCTAAGATTTGGTGATAATATAGCATAACAAGAGATTTATACGCAGTTTTTGAAATCACAAGAGTTAAGAGTTAAAGATAATGAAGATAAACAGTACTCCATTCACAACATCTCACTGAAGGGTGTGTGTTTATTGTGTTTATGCGTCTCACGTCGGACACCTACTGACGTCAAAGGCGTACAGAACGTTGCACGCGCCCTCGGTGTCGTTGCGTCCGCCCCAGATGTAGATGGTCTCGTCCACCAGCACCGCCGTGTGTCCGTAGCGCATGTAGGGCACTTCCCGAGCGTGTTCCCTTCCTCCGGTCCGCACCGGCGGCAGCTTCGTCCACCGCAGAGACACTGACAGGACAGACATCGAGAATGAGACGCCAGCTGACTGACTGACATTTACTTTCATTACAAACAGACTTACAATGCATTTAAGTTACACATCCGATCAGTTCATGCACTCACTGGAATCAAACCCAGGAATAGAAGGATAACTTAAAGGAGTAGTTCACTTCTGAAACAAAAATGTACAGATAATGTACTCACCCCCTCATCATCCAAGATGTTCATGTCTTTCTTTCTTCAGTCGTAGAGAAATTATGTTTTTTTTGAGGAAAACATTTCAGGAGTGTTCTCCATATAGTGGACTTCTATGGTGCCCTGAGTTTGAACTTCCAAAATGCAGTTTAAATGCAGCTTCAAAGAGCTCTAAACGATCCCAGCCGAGGAAGAAGAGTCTTCTCTAGCGAAACGATGAAGCTATCATACGGCTTCAGAAGACTTGGAATATAGTGCACGAAAATGTTATTATGCTTTAAAATGCTTTTATGCAGCTTAATGGTAACACAGAATAATACCACAATTTTGGATATGGATCAGCCCTCTGTGAACGATACCCGATCCGACATAGAATTGGAGCCGATGCCCGATGTGAATATCAGACCGGTGCATCCATAACAGTGTATAGCTTTCGAAGCTGCATTTTGGAAGTTCAAACTCGGGGCACCATAGAAGTCCACTATATGGAGAACACTCCTGAAATGTTTTCCTCAAAAAACATAATTTCTTTGCGACTGAAGAAGAAAGGCATGAACATCTCGGATGACAAGGGGGTGAGTACATTATCTGCAAATATTGTTCTGGAAGTGAACTACTCCTTTGAGGCAGATTCAATTGAATATAATCCAGAATGCAGACGTATTAAATCTGATACTGTATGTGACAGCTGATATTGTTTCTGAAGTCATTGGTCATCAGTCTATTATTCTGTTGTGCGTGTTTGTCCTCCATAAAGCAGATGTTTTTCATCTGAATCAGAGCATCAGTAAACCTCACATTCACACACAGCTTTCTCAAACTCACCCGTGTTGAAGACGTGTACGTCGATCTGTCTGAGGGTCTCGTAGTCTTCTCCGGAGCAGTATCCTCCGAACGAGTAGACCTTGTGTCCGACCGCCACCGCCGCGTGGTTGACCCTCCGCGGGCCGCCCTCCAGGTGCACCGTCCAGCGTAACATCCCACGCTCGGCCACCGCCTGACCGCTGCACCTTAAACCATCACGCCTGCGCAGACATCTGCTCCATCCAGCTGGAGATGAACAACATCGCCATCAGAGACTAACACTGACTCACACACACACAGACAGACACAACTACTGACACACAGAGAACACTACCATCAGACTCAACTACTGACTGACCGACCGACAGAGATTAGTGCAGATCCATGTCACTCATCTGGACACTCATCCTGTCTTTATCATGGGGTTTAAAAGACACTTAAGGAGAGACACTGCAGGCAAGACACTGGTTTTTTAGGCATCTGTCAAATTTGAGATTTTTGGGCTTTTTGGCTTTTCATAAAGTGTTTTTTCAAGTGGTAAGAAATCATCCAAAAGACACTGTTAAGTGTTTCTGTTGTAGCTCTTTATCTATTTGTGTCAATAGATTTCAATTACAATACAGGTTTCTAAAGGCCAAGAGTTTTTTCTCCAACACTGAGCCATAAATCTCCACTTCAGCAGCACTTACACACACCACACTTTACATTTGTGTTCCTGTCTATATCCTGAAGGTTTTTACAGAGGGATTTGTTCAGATATAATTTGCTTGAATATATACAACATTTTATCCCCCACAAAATTGTGAAAATACATTATTTTCTGTCTGTATGTATTTTCTGAATTATGGAGTGACAAAATGAGATGCCCAAAATTCTCTCTGTAAAAACATTTGACTCTGATATGTCAAAAAAACTGGTAACACTTTACAATAAGGTTCATTAGTTACACATTAGTTAATGTACTAATATGAACTAACCATGAGCAATACATTTGTTACTGTATTTACTAATCGTCATTAACGTTAGTTAACGAAAATACAGTTGTTCATTGTTTGTTCATGTTAGTTCACACTGCATTAACTAATGTTAACAAGATTTTAATGATGTATTAGTAAATGTTGAAATTAACATTAACAAATATTAATAGATGCTGTGTAAGTGCAGTTCATTATTAGTTCATGTTAACTAATGTTAACTAAAGAACCTTATTGTAAAGTGTTACCAAAAAATTAAAAAGAATTTTGAAACTGACTTCAGATTGTTTAGATTTTTGGAATATGCAAATTAGCACGTATTTCATTAAATAATGCTTATTTGCATATTTAAAACCAACATTTTAGAAAACTTGTAATACAAAAAATGTTGGCAATTATCAATGTAATCAACCAACTGGGAAGTGAACTACTCCTTATATGACTCTATTGTCTTCTGCAGAGCTGATTTACAGCTGACAATGAATTAGTTTCATAATTGATTAACTTTACACCATTAACACTGTCATTTATCACTGTGATGCTGCTTTGAAACAATCTGTATTGTGGAAAGCACTATAGATTTAAATGTGACTTTACAGTTTTCTTTTTTATTTGCAGCCAAATCAGTGTTTCATGCATTTATCCATCAGGTCCTGATCAGTTTAGTTTATAATTATGTTTTGATTGACTGTATATTGTCCGGCTGTATATAGTCCATAATCCATAATAGCGCTGTGAAAAAGTCCATCTCCTGTTGTCTCTCGCACCAAAATCCAGCCACATATTTGTTTAGAGCTTTTTCACTGGAGGAATTATTATTATGGATTATGGACTCAATGTATTCGAGTAAAAATTGGATGGATTTGTTTCATCTTTTGTCTTCTCCGGATGTTAACTGATGAACTGGAGTGATGTGGGTTATTGTGACGTTTTTATCAGCTGTTTGGACTCTCATTCTGACGGCACCCATTCACTGCAGAGGATCCATTGGTGAGACAGTGATGGAATGACACATTTCTACAAATCTGATTATGAAACAAACTCATCCTACTCTTGTAAGGCCTAGATCTTCACACACAGACCTTCATCAAACACAATACGAGTCTGGTTCTGTCGGGCCGCTGAGGTCAGGGTTAGAGAAGCTCTGCAGAGTATAAATATATAATCATATCTCTAGAGGCACATGCCAGAATATATTTAGAGAAACACAACAGTCCATCATCACCGTCTCACATAACACCGGCCGCGTCTCAAAACACCACCAGCTGCCAACAAATCAACCTCAGACTGTAGGAGCCTCCTGAGAACACCAGATCATCAGGTCCAGAACTGCTGCCTAGATAGGAGCTGACTAACTGGTTTGAGACACATCCAGAGGAAGACCTCTGACCTTTAAATGAAAGGACATATATAGAGACACACAGCCAGTCACTGCAGGTTAGAACAATGAGATTTCATTTCATGAAGGGTTAAACCTCTTTATTTCAGATTCTCAACATGTTTCATCCATGAACACATATCGTCCTGTTAAACATGAAACGTATTCATTTACATAATTCAGAAAAGTCCATTAGAAATCGTGTCAGAACAAACTAACCGTGTGTCTGTTTTCATCCTGAAGATATATGACCGTAAATCAGGGTTATTGACTCACTGAGACTCTGATGTTAATTCCATCAAATATTCAAACAGCGAATAAATCTCCTGTAAAGTGCTGTTAGCATGACTAGCACTGTCAACACAACTTCTCCACACAAACAACTCAAATGATCACAACAACACATCTAGTTCACCAAAACTGTACTGGCATTTTGGTACAAACACAAAAGATGACATTCTCGAAAGATAATGATTAATCTGTCCGGTGTCGAGGGTCAGTGTTAGCCAGTCCAGCTAACCGGGCTAAAGCAAACTGAAAACCCCTCAGCAGAGCAAACGAACCGATCAAAACACCGACAAACAACAACACACAACAGCTTCGACCTGACAGTGTGTGAATAACACTATTAGATGTGAATGTGATGTTAATAATGCTGATGTTGTTGAGCAGAAGCTCCTCTTACCTTCTGTGTGCTAATGTTCGAAATATAAACCCGCGCTGGCGCCCTCTGTCGGAGAAACACTGTCCTCACACTGAACACACTAAACACACTGAACACACTAAACACACTGAACACACTAAACACACACTGAACACACACACACACACACACACTGAACACACTAAACACACTAAACACACTAAACACACTAAACACACACTGAACACACACACACACACACACTGAACACACTAAACACACTGAACACACTAAACACACACTGAACACACACACACACACACACACACTGAACACACTAAACACACACTGAACACACACACAGATACAAAACACACTCTCTCTCTTTCACAAAACACACTTAACACACATGACAGGTAACAGAATGTGGTAATATTTATAAATCATATGAATATATGAAATATGATCTGTTTTTGAATGATTCATAGTTCTGCTAATCTCTAAAACGTAAACTGATTTAATTTACTTTTTTTTTCAATTGCTAACAAACAGTGGATCTCACCTCCAAAACTTACTCACACTAACAAAACACTTCATATAGGTCTCAAAATAAGCTTGTTTCACCACAACACTGGGAGCAATTCTCATTCAAAAAACATACGTTTCATTCATAACACAATGATTTAAAAAACACTAAAAACAGGGAGCATTACATAATCTATCAACTTTTATCTTTGAAGTTTCAATGATTTTGTCACATAAGTATTTCATTATTGGATAAGAATAACATCTTTTCATTTTACTGACTGTTTTAGAGCACAAAGAATGAATGAGAAAAGCAGCATTTCCACCCTATTTCTTTATATACCAAAACAAAAACCCATCAACATTTACAAAATGTATTTGTGAAAAAACAAACAAACATAAAAATATATCTAAAAGTTGAGAAAAATAGATATATAAATAAAAACATGATCAGTCTAGTGTAATGAGGTACTGCTACCTTTCTCTGTGGTGTATGTTGGTTTTCTCTGGGTTTCTCCCACAATCCAAACACATACAGGACAGGTGAACTGGAGACTGTAAGTGAGTGTGAATATAAATGTATGTGATGGTCTGGCCATATGTCCAGGGGGTTTTCCTGCCTATGACCCAGGAAAGGCTTCAGCCTCCTCATGACCCTATACATAGGACAAGCACTAGAGAAAATGTATTGAATAAATGGACGAATGTTCAGTAGTCCCTCTTGACACTCACTTTTCCCCACCAATGTGTCTTCCCTGATCCATGTTTCCAAACAAAATCATTCCAAATCCATTCATTTATCAAAAGATAACCAAAAAAGAAAGAAAGATAACCAAGAATGAATGAAAGAAAGTAGAAGAAGACTAAAAACAGGACATCTGGCTTGGCTTTCAGCTGAAATTGCAAATAATTATTATTACATTTCATAAAAATGTATAATTCCTGCAGAAATAGAGAGTTTGCCATCATTCTGATTTGAATGTGCTTTTATCAGTTTTGAAAGCAGTGTGTTAGCATTTGAAAAATATGCTGAAAATGTCTAGTGTTTTTCCAGTTGTGATGAATGACAAAAGTGTTTGTGGATTTTGAAAAATGTGGTCATTGCATGCATTTTGTCTGAAAGCAATGAAAAATGATTCAGTTTGGTCCACACGGTCTTCTGTATCGCTGAATGTGTGAACAGCTTTGGAAATGTGGCTTCAGTATTGAACAATGCTTGTTAGCAATTAAAAAAAAAACTGTAAACGTGTAAAAATACGTAATTATTATAAACATAACAGCAAAAAAAAGAAGTACATAAAAATCAATATTAATTTGCCTGTTATTGTAATGCATAATAAAAAGATGTTCTAATGTATCTGTAGTAATGTTCAACACATTCGGTTATGAAGGTCCAGACAGCTGTTCAGACAGCTGTAGTCATGACACGTGCACCAGTTTGTGCCACGTGATCGCGCGCGTCACCGCACCGGAAGTTGATATAAAGTCTGGAGGAAGAGCAGAAAGAAAACACAGCAGCGCCAGCTCGAGCTGAACGGAAATAAACAAACACTCGATCAGAAGCGGCTGGTAAGAGTTAAACTCATATGAACCAGCTAACGGCGGGCTTCGCTTCCATATAGTCCTTCATTCGTCGAAATCGCTTTAAAAATGTGTGTGTGTGTGTGTGTGTGTGTGTGTGTGTGTGTGTGTGTGTGTGTGTGTGTGTGTGTGTGTGTGTGTGTGTGTGTGTGTGTGTGTGTGTGTGTGTGTGTGTTATGATGCTGTGAGACAGATAAACATCAAACGGTCTTCAGCTCGACGCGCTTCATTTATCATCACATCATTTTCTGTTTTCCTTCTTTTATATCGCAATGTCAGACGCTTCTGTCTGAAAGAACGTCACAGATCTGCTCTAGAGCTGCTCTGGATCTGATGAACAGCTGATGATCCTCGTTCAGGGCTTAAAACATTCGCATTTGAACAAATCAAGGCCTTTAATAAACGCTCTTATGGCACATTACATTACATACACTGACAAAATCATGTTCCTCCTCAGTATTTCTGTCTTGTTTTCTAAATATCCAATCATCTTTAAATCAAGATACATTTACTGGAGATGCTAAATGAGACATTTATCAAAATGAAGTGAGTTTATGATTGAACAAGTGTCTGTCAGTGAGGAATTAATACTTGTTTCCTCAATGAATGAAGGTGATTTCTCTGAGCACTGACACACATTTCTTCTTTTTGTCACTATAAACTCACTTCATCTTAAAACAAGGTTTATTTCACATCATTGAGCATCTCCAGTAAATGTTTCTTGATTGATTTTTATTGGAAAACGAGACTCAAATACTGATGAAGCACAGCACTTTTCTACAGTGTGATCAGAGGTACAGTAAAAGATATTTCGGTATTTTTTTAACCCTGTAAATTCAAACTTTAAAGTGTTTCTAATACAGTAGATAGTGACACATTTTACTTGCTCTTAAAGGAGAAGTTCACTTCCAGAACAAAAATGTACAGATAATGTGCTCACCGCATTGTCATCAAAGATGTTAATGCATTTCTTTCTTCAGTCATAAAGAAATTGTTTGGGGTTTTTTTTTGAGGAAAACATTTCAGGAGTGTTCTCCATATAGTGGACTTCTATGGTGTCCCTGAGTTTGAACTTCCAAAATGCAGTTTAAATGCAGCTTCAAAGGACTCTAAACGACCCCAGCCGAGGAAGAAGAGTCTTATCTAGAGAAACGATCGGTTATTTACTAAAAAAAAAGTACATTTTATATACTTTTTAACCTCAAATGCTGGTCTTGTCTAGCTCTGCCTGAACTCTGTTCACTCTGGTTCAAGACAGTTAGGGTATGTCTAAAAACTCCCATCTCATTTTTTCCTCCAACTTCAAAATCATCCTACATTGCCGTTTTACCTTTTTTTTTTTTTTTTTGTAAAGGGTGTTTGAACTTCTTTGCACGTTCACTTTGTAAACACTGGGTCTGTTCTTCTGCAGCGATGGAGGACGATTCTGAAGTTGGAGGAGAAAATGAGATGAGAGTTTTGAGACATTCCCTAACTGTCTTGAACTGGAGTGAACAGAGTTGATGCAGAGCTAGACAAGACCAGCATTTGAAGTAAAAAACTGTAGAAATAATTATTTAGTAATGACTGATCGTTTAGCTAGATAAGACTCTATTTCTCAGCTGGGATCGTTTAGAGCTCTTTGAAACTGGCGAGCACCATAGGAGTCCACTATATGGAGATGATGGTGTTTGTAACGTGTGTCTCTGGTTCTCACAGGTGTGTTGGTGTGCATCATGGGCCGCATCTTCTTAGATCACATCGGCGGGACGCGTCTGTTCTCCTGCGCCAACTGCGACACCATCCTGACCAACCGCTCCGAGCTGATCTCCACACGCTTCACCGGCGCCACCGGACGGGCCTTCCTCTTCAACAAGGCGCGTGAGCCACACGCACGGCATCAGGCCGACGGCCAATCGGCGGATCTGACGCTAACGTCCTGTGATGTGTTCTCAGGTGGTGAACCTGCAGTACAGCGAGGTGCAGGACCGCGTGATGCTGACCGGGAGACACATGGTGCGGGACGTCAGCTGCAAGAACTGCAACAGCAAGCTGGGCTGGATCTACGAGTTCGCCACAGAGGACAGCCAGCGCTACAAGGAGGGCCGCGTGATCCTGGAGAGAGCTCTGGTGCGCGAGAGCGAGGGCTTCGAGGAGCACGTCCCGTCGGATGCGTCCTGAGAGGAGGTTCTGGAAGAATCTGTCTCCTCTGACTCTCAGATGTTTGTTAGGCCAAACCTGTAGATTTACAGATACACACACAGCAGCTCAGAGCTTAAGATGCACAATCTCTTCTGTAATTGGCTCAAACACACCACCTGACCATCTGCGCATGAAAGGATGGCAGTTCAGACGATTTGACAGAAGTGCATATGTTCGTGGTTTCGTTTCCCTTGTTTCACACATTTTCCTCAAGTGTGGAGCTCAGTTTGTGCCAAAAGTGTCGACTGCTTTGTTCTGTTTTGTTTCATTTCCTATCTATCCTCAGTAGATATGGATATCCAGGTAAACAAAAGATGATTATAGGCTATTCATTCACATTTATAGAACAGAAAAATAAATGCATCATTAACCAAGTTTCAGAAACTCTAAAAAAAAAAAAACTGCTCTGTTTGTAAAACATTACCGAATGTAAAAGCATAAAACTGATTTGAGCAAATTAAACACATTATACAACAGCAATAACAGCTGAGCTGGACAAATGCTCTGAACAGTCCAGTCCACACTTTTGGCACAAACCTAACTCCATTATATAAGATCTATTATGTTAGTATTTGCATTGTGAGAACAATATCTGCACATTCACCGGGAAACGAGGGTCAGTGAATATACCAGATGACATATTGCTACTGAAACGGTGTAGATATCTCCACAAATTCTCAACTTGTTTCCTTAAAAGTTTCGAGATTTCCCAATCATTGAGGATAAAGCCTTCTTTATCATCTTTAATAACTCATCCATTTCTGCATCCGAGTTTCTCTAGAGTCACGTGACCAAACCGGTTCAGCATTTCAGACTAACTAGATCTGAAGGTCTTTCTGGTTTTACAGGCTTTCGGCAGGAGCTGCGTTCACTCCATCTGTGATCCGTAGTCAAGCGCATGAGTGCAGTGTTCGACTCCAAACCTCCACTAGATCACGGACGCTTCAAACACAATCACGCCATTCTGCTCTTGTATTTCTACAGTTTGTTAGAAACCTTCCTTTGTTCTTCAGGAGAGGAATGTGGCCGTGATCTGAAGTGTGCTATTATTCTCTTGTTCATTTGTGATTTCTTCAAGACTTTGTGGATTTGTTGGCTCTCTAAATCTCCTCAGTTGTGCTGAATTTAAGCTCAGCGTGTTGAACTTTCTCGCACCGCTGTTCTGAGCAAATTCCTCACGCGCTTATGAAAGTTTCTGTTCGTGTTTGTTTGCTTCTGATGTCCAAGTACCAGCGAGAGCGTTTCTGCTTCTCTATCTCTGTCCTTCATTAAAGCCGCTTCTGTTAATTGTTGTATTCCGAAGCTCAGTTGTGTATTTAGCATGAGGTTCGTTGTTATATTTGATGTCTGACTTGAAGAATAAATCATTTCCTAAAGTGGAAAATTCTTTCTTCCACGTATTTCAAGAAATCAGTAACACTTTACAAGGTTTCATTCATTGGCATTAGTTGAACGAACTAGAGATCGACCGATATGGGTTTTTCTATAGCTGATGCCGATATCTTGAAGTTCTTCATGCTAAAATGTCACACTAATAATAAGTGGATGCACATCATTTCTAAACTTAACATCATGAACAATGAACCATCTTTCGGATCTTGATTTTGTGCACTGTACAGTATTATTATAAAAGATTTAACCAAACAGATCGAACTGACCAAGTATTAAATATATAAAACAGATAATATAAAAACTGTTAATCATTTACATAAAAGTTTAAGAGCTGAGATTAATGTTAAACTTTAATGTTTTTAATATAAAATGCAAATAACGATATATCGGTCGACCTCTAGAACTAACACTGAAAAACATTTCTAAAGCATTCATTTTAATGTTCATTTCTGTGAATTTACTAACCCGCCATTAAAATCAAAAGTTGAATCCATTAATATTATTTAATAGAGCTGAGCTGACATGAACTAGCAATGACTGTTTGTATTTTTATTAGACATAAAGAAGAATAAACACTATGGCCTGGTTTCACAGACAAGGCTTAAGCCTAGTCCTAGACTAAAATGTAAGTCTGAGTTGTTTCAACTGAAATAAAATTGCACTGATTGATTTTAAAATATATCAGTGCCTTTATTTTGTCTCAAGATGCACACCAGTAATGTTTATAAAAATTACTTAAATGTCCTAATTGAACTATGGTCTAATCCTGGCTTAGTCTAAGCCCTGTCTGGGAAACCGGGCCTATATCACTCATTGTTAATATTAGTTAAAGGAGTAGTTCACTTCTAGAACAAACATTTACAGATAATCTACTCACCCCCTTGTCATCCAAGATGTTCATGTCTTTCTTTCTTCAGTCGTAAAGAAATTATGTTTTTTGAGGAAAACATTTCAGGAGTGTTCTCCATATAGTGGACTTCTATGGTGCCCTGAGTTTGAACTTCCAAAATGCAGTTTAAATGCAGCTTCAAAGGACTCTAAACGACCCCAGCCGAGGAAGAAGAGTCTTATCTAGTGAAACGATCTGTCATTTTTTTAAAATAAATTAATATTTATAGACTTTTTAACCTCAAATGCTCGTCTCTGCTATGCGTTCACTCCGGTTCAAGACAGTTAGGGTATGTCTAAAAACTCTCATCTCATTTTCTCCTCCAACTTCAAAATCGTCCTCCATCGCTGTTTTATCTTTTTTGTAAAGGGTGTTTGATCTTCTTTGCACGTTCACTTTGTAAACACTGGGTCTGTTCTTCTGCAGCGAATGGAGGATGATTTTGAAGTTGGGGAAGAAAATTAGATGAGAGTTTTTAGACATACCCTAACTGTCTTGAACTGGAGTACACAGTATGCATCGCAGAGCTAGACAAGACCAGCATTTGAGGTTAAAAAGTGTATAAATAGTATTTTTTTTAGGAAATAAGTGATTGTTTCACTAGATATGACTCTTCTTCCTCGGCTGGGATCGTTTAGAGTCCTTTGAAGCTGCATTTAAACTGTATTTTGGAAGTTCAAACTCAGGGCACCATAGAAGTCCACTATATGGAGAACAATCCTGGAATGTTTTCCTCAAAAAACATAATTTCTTTACAACTGAAGAAAGACGACATGAACATCTTGGATGACAAGGGGGCGAGTACATGATGTGCATTGTTGTTCTGGAAGTGAACTAGTCCTCTGGGATGTGACTGTGAGTGTTTCGTGCTCCAGCAGATGGGAGTAAAGCTCAGTGTTGATCAGAGATGAAGACGTGCTGGATCTCAGGCACACATTAATCATGTCCTCACCGCCGCTCACACTGATCATCTGTGCTCTAACTACAGGTGACAGACAGGTTTCATCTTACATTCACTGTCATTCAAGCCCAGCACACGTACGCTGGAGAGAAAAAAAAACTCATTTTTGCTGCTCAGCACACAAACATGCGGCACAACAGACTGAATGAAAACTACAGCCGCAGGACGATCACTGACTGCACACAGAACCACTGCTTTTACATGCACTGCTCCACTTGGTTTCCATATCATGTTTTCTCTCAGACTAGTGGAAAGAAAACACCCCACATAGACATTTAAGTGTTTGTTTTATTGCATTTCATGTATTTGCATCCTTAGATTTCAATCTCTAGAGAGTTTATACCTAACATCAGACCAGTGTTGGGAGTAATGCATTACAAGTAATCGGAGTTACGTAATCAGATAAGTAACTAGTAAAGTAACGCATTACTTTTTAATTTACAAGAAAATATCTGAGTTACTTTTTTGAATGAGTAACACCAGCTCTTCAATGTTGAGAGAAATTGTAAGATGTTACTTTAGTTCTAGAATAAATGTGAACATGCATTGATTCATCTCACTCTCATCTCAAACTTAATTCACTATTCCTCAGAATGAATGAAAACTGTGAAATGCAGCTCAGAATATGATGCAAAACCTGCAATAATTAAATATGTTAAATAATACAAATATCCTTTATGTATTTAATCCCATTTTATTAACCAGTGCCTTTGCTTCTGACCTTCAATGATCCAAATCAACCATAGTAATGAACAAAAATTACTCAAGATGAACAAACATTTGTTCTTCTTCTGTGTTGTACTGTACAGATGTGAATTTATCCTTCAGTCTGAGGCTTTTAGTGAAAGGGCTTAAAAACAAACAAGCAAACACTGCCCAGTTTTAAAAAGTAAGGCAAAAGTAACATAACGCATTACTTTCCATTAAAAGTAACTAAGTATCGTTATTAGTTACTTGTTTAAGGAGTTACACAACATTGTAATGCATTGCTCTTAAAAGTAGCTTTTCGCAACACTTTAGCAGACTTTAGTTTTATTTCTCTGTTCTTTCACACTGATTTATATATTTTACTCCTAAAAACATGGTGAACATCTGTTTGTTTGTTTGTTTTTATTTATGGACTGATAAAAAGAAATATCCAAAATCCCCTCTGGAAAACCTTGAACTCTAATATGACATTAAAATCGAGGACTTTTAAACATGGCTTTAGTTAATGTTTAGATTTATGAAGTGCATATTTAATTAAACAGTATCTCATTTGCATGTTGAAACATTTGCAGCAGCACTAATCTAACGAAAAACACGAGTGTTGTCAAATAAAGCGAATTGTCAGTTGTTTGAAAGACGAGAAACAAATCTTGACTAGAAGAAGATGAATTAGTTGATAAAAAGCAAAAGCAGGTTTATGATGGGAGATGAAAGTCTATCTTATCCAGCAGGTGTGTGCCAAAGGCTGTTTGATGTATGACTGCGTTTACAGTGCGCATAATGCAGAGTAGATAAGTAACCCCGCTGACCTGCATGGAACTAACTAACCCCTTAAACACTGGCTGTCAGCAGAAATAAACCAGCTGGATGAGTGTGCAAGGGTGACAATGACAAAAATCCGGTGAGAGAGGCGCGCGCTACTTCTGGAGTCACTGGAGAGCTGAAGGAAATCCTCGCGTCCGGTCGAATCACCAGCGCGAGAAAAGTGCCTACTCATGATCGGTAACGTGAGACAGACAGACAGACAGACAGAGAGACAGACAGCAGGTGATGAGACAGCAGTGAGACCGCCGCGCATCTCTCGCACTCCTTCATCCTCTTCTCCGCCGCTGAGCTGAACGCAGGTCCGCGCGCACGCCTTCATCATGGGGCGCTACAGCGGCAAGACATGCCGCCTGATTCTGATGCTGGTCATCACCGTCATCTTCTTCGTGGCGGAGATCGTGGCGGGATACATGGGCAACTCCATCGCGCTGGTGTCGGACTCGTTTAACATGTTGTCGGACATTCTGTCGCTGTGCGTCGGGCTGACGGCGGCGCGCGTGTCTCGGCGCGCGGGCTCGGGCCGCTTCACGTACGGTATGGGCCGCGCGGAGGTGGTGGGCGCGCTGGCTAATGCCGTGTTCCTCGGCGCGCTCTGCTTCTCGGTGTCCATGGAGTCGCTGAAGAGGCTCGCCATGCCACAGGCCATCGATGACCCTCCGCTGGTGCTGATCGTGGGCTCGCTGGGGCTGGCGGTTAACGTGGTCGGGCTGCTGATCTTCCAGGACTGCAGCTGGCTGTGCGCGAAGCGGAAGAAGGACGCGCCGGTGCCGCGCAAACAGCAGGAGGATGAGGAGCAGGACGCGGCGGCGGAGGAAGAAACAGGTGCCGATCGTAACCCTTCATGTTTAGCAGCATCACAGCTCTTTAACTAGATGCCTTTTGGGAAGCATCCGCTGTGTGCAAAGTTAGTCTTACATTCATTCTAAATCACAAACATCTTCTGTTGCGTGTTTAACATCTGGATCGGTCTTAAAGGAGAAGTTCACTTTCAGAACAAAGATTTACAGATAATGCATGCTACTCACCCCCTTGTCATCCAAGATGTTCATGTCTTTCTTTCTTCAGTAAAGAAAGTGTTTTTTGGGGAAAACATTTCAGGAGTGTTCTCTATATAGTGGACTTCTATGGTGCCCTGAGTTTGAACTTCCAAAATACAGTTTAAATGCAGCTTCAAACGACTCTAAACGATCCCAGCCGAGGAAGAAGAGTCTTATCTAGTGAAACAATGGGTTATTTTCCAAAAACATTTACAACTTATATACTTTTTAATCTCAAATAAAAGAAAATAACCGATCGTTTCACTAGATAAGACTCTTCTTCCTCGGCTGGGATCGTTTAGAGTCCTTTGAAGCTGCATTTAAACTGCATTTTGGAAGTTCAAACTCAGGGCACCATAGAAGTCCACTATATGGAGAACACTCCTGAAATGTTTAACCCAAAAAACACAATTTCTTTACGACTGAAGAAAGAAAGACATGAACATCTTGGATGACAAGGGGGTGAGTACATTATCTGTACATTTTTGTTCTGAAAGTGAACTAGTCCTTTAATGTTTCCACAAACTAAAGCTCTTCTTAAATCAGTGGAGAAAGTCTTGAATTCTTAGTCGTTGTGCAAAATATGAGTATCTTCTGCAGTGTTTTGTTTTTCAGTACAAACATCTAAACATTCTTAAATCAAGATGCATTTACTGGAGATGTCAAATTTGATATGAAGTCTTGTCTGATGAGAAAATGAACAAAATCAAGTGAGTTTCTGCTTAAAATAAGTGCAAATATCTGTCAATAAGGAATGAAAACTAGCTTTCACTTTTAATGAGGTTTTGATCAGTTTCTAAGAGAACAAGACCTAATGTCTTCTGTCATTTTCCTTCTCAAGTAAAGTATCTCGCTTTTCAGATAAATGCTGTTTCTTTTGAAATTTATATTCATCAAAGACACCTAGAAAGATCACGTGATTGGAGTAATGATGCTAAAAATGCAGCTTTGAAATCACAGGAATAAATTACATTTTAAATATATTAAAATAGAAAACCGTTATTTTAAATAATAAATAAATTACTGTTTTGCTGTATTTTGGATCAAATAAATGCAGGCTTGGTGAGCAGAAGAGACTTCTTTAAAAAGAAAACATTAAAAATCAGTTTTGACTGGTAGTATATATATATTATTCATGTGTTTATATTTATTTATTTATTTAATTTACTTGTAGTGTCCCAATGCTAGATATTTGCACTGGAAAACAAGACCAAAATGGATTAAAAACAGCACTTTTTGCAGTGAGAAGTTACAGTAAAACTTATTTCAATATAGATTTTGGAGAATGTAAAAAGTAATGGATATCTGTTCACTGGAGAAAAAAAGGCTTATCCTACTTAGTATTTTTGTCTTGGTTCTAGTCAAAATATCTAAACGATTGCATGCATTTACTAGATAAGCAAAATGACATAAGGGAGGGAAATTAAGTGCATTTTGCTTAAAACAATAAATATCTTGCTTCATTTTGTTTATCAAGTAAATTCATCTTAATTGAAGAATTTTTTGATATTTTTAACTAGAAACCAGATGAAAATACTAATACGCCTTTTTTGCAGTGTATTGTTCCATTCAGTTTATTCTAATTGTATTTTCTTAAATGTACCTAATTCAAACTTGCAAAAACCCTGCAAAAAGAAACGTCTCATAAATGCATCACAGATGAGCAGACGCTCTAAAAATGACATCTTCCAGATGAAAACATCCATTATATAGGTGTGTGTGTGTGTGTGTGTGTGTGTGTGTGTGTGTGTGTGTGTGTGTGTGTGTGTGTGTGTGTGTACCTGGTATTCATCACGTTATGGGGACCAAATGTCCCAAGGATAGGAATACCAGTAAATTTTGACCTTGTGGGGACATTTCTCAGGTCCCCATGAGGAAACAGGCTTATAAATCATGCACAATGAGTTTTTTTTGAGGAAGTAAAAGTATGCACAGTCTCCTGTGAGGGCTAGGTTTAGGTGTAGGGTAGGTGTAGGGCCATAGAAAGTACGGTTTGTACAGTATAAAAACCATTACGCCTATGGAATGTCCCCATAAAACATGTAAACCAGTGTGTGTGTGTGTGTGTGTGTGTGTGTGTGTGTGTGTGTGTGTGTGTGTATATGTGTGTGTGTGTGTGTGTGTGTGTGTGTGTGTGTGTGTGTGTGTGTGTGTGTGTGTGTGTGTGTGTGTGTGTGTGTGTGTGTGATGTAGGCGTTATCTGGGGCAGATCTGCATGCATTATTAAATGCAGGATTGTCTGACTGTTTGCTTGTACTTTGGTCAATAATCTGCTGCTGGAGTAGAGCGTGACTGTGCACAACTCTGGTGTAGTGTTTGTCATGGATGTTCAGTTCTGCGCTCCACACTTGTACATTATCCGTCCACAGGCCTGCAGGAGGAGAAGTCTGGCAGCGAGGGGCCTCCGCTCAACATCCGCGGTGAGTGTGTGTCTGTCTCTCAGAGACTCTGGTGCTGATGCTGCGAGTGTCTCTCAGTGAGCAGCGTGTGTGTGTGTGTGTGTGTGTGTGTGTGTGTGTGTGTGTGTGTGTGTGTGTGTGTGTGTGTGCGTGCGTGCGTGCGTGCGTGCGTGCGTGCGTGCGTGCGTGCGTGCGTGCGTGCGTGCGTGCGTGCGTGCGTGCGTGCGTGCGTGCGTGCGTGCGTGCGTGCGTGCGTGCGTGCGTGTGTGTGTGTGTGTGTGTGTCTGCAGGCGTTCTGCTGCACGTGTTGAACGACGCTCTGGGTTCGGTGGTGGTGGTGGTGGCGTCGGCTCTGTTCTATGTGTGGCCCCTGGAGGCCGGGAGCCCGTGTAACTGGCAGTGTTACGTGGACCCCGGTCTGACGCTGGTCATGGTGGCCATCATCATGTCCTCAGCTGTTCCTCTGGTCAAAGAAACGGCCGGAATCCTGCTGCAGATGAGTCCCGTCGACCTGCCCTTCAACGCCGTCAGTGAGTCTCAGTGCACTACAGATCCCTCTTCACCTGTTTATGCTCTATTCGCACACATGTTGTAGTCTACATAGTGTGTTCAACAGGTTACAGAGTGCTTCTAATGTCCAGACGATGCACTCAATTGACCGATAAGACAAGTGTGGAATATTGGACGCTCAGCTGACGCAGCTTTAATTGAGTTCATAGGGCACAGAATGAAAGCACAGTGTAGTGTGTGTCATTTGGGACACGACTTACTTATTAGTCAAGAGATTATATTATTACCATTCGCACACTTCTTAAAAAGTTATTGTTATTGTTATGGTTATTGTTCTTGATGTGAATGGTTCATTCACTAAAAAATAGTGGAGAAAGAATTATCGCTCAGAAATTACTAGTCAATTTTACAAATAATTACAAAGAAAAAACATAATATTGAATTAAACATAAAATTCTGAAGTTTGAAGTTCCGAAAATATTTTTTACATTGTAGGGTTGTAGTACGGTCAAAGACGTTAAGATGTCTACGTCAAAAGCAATTTACAAAAGTGATTTTATGCCCAGAGAAAGTACATTAAATGTAAGTAAAGTGTCTACTTTTAAGGTTTCAAATAAGTTTTGGAGCATAAAAGGTCAAATAATGTTATTCATTCAGTGTAACACAATATTTATTTAAAACTTCAAACAACATGCTTATTCTGACTTGTACATATTCAAATATATAAAAGAATAAGGGAGCATATTACATTTGATTGTGTTTTAAATGAGTAAAACTGAAAAATGGGCAAAACCTAGGATAGTGGCAAATACTAAAAATGTAGAATTAGAACTAATAAGTATTTGGGGTGAAAGTAATTAATCTTTTAATATGTTATAAATAGATTTTTTTGTAAATATGCCTGACAAGATTGACACTGAATGACATTTTAGTGGTGTCTTCTGTAAATCAGGGAAAAATGTATGATATTTATTTTTTGCTCAGAAAAACTAAAACGAAAATGCAACTAAATTAAACAGAAAACTTTTTTTTTTGGAAAAACAACCATTTAAAGTATTACACTTGTTGTTTTTATGCTTAAACCCTTTTTCGTCTTTGACCCACTAGTTGTTTTCTGCCAAGACATTGTTCTTTTTATCTACAGATTTAACTAGTAAAATGTACAAATATTTACAAAGAAAAAACAAAAAGAAATAAACAAATTTTAAAGCAGAAATATGACTGTGGACCACAAATCCGGTCGGAAATGGCAATTGCCACGAGTCAAAATGATCAATTTTATGCACAAAAAAAGTATTAAATAAGTGAACATTAAGATATTTTGTAAACTTCCTACCACAAATATATCCAAACTTCATTTTTGATTAGTAATATGCATTGCTAAGAGCTTCATTTGGACAACTTTAAAGATGATTTTCTCAATATTTAGATTTTAAGGCACCCTCAGATTGCAGATTTTCAAAAAGTTGTATGTCAACCAAATATTCTCCTGTCCTATCAATTTTTTTTTAGCTTTTATTTATTATTTATTCAGCTTTCCATGATGTATAGATCTCAATTTCAAAACTTTAACCCTTATGGCTTTGTGGTCCACAAATACTAAAATATTATTTGTGTAGGAAATCTGAAGGAAATCTTTGTGGCGTTCTCAGTTTTTTCTACATGTTTTAGACTGCAAAAATTATTTTCTTAATTAGTTTTCCAACCCAAATATCTACAATGAATCTTCTTAAATCAAGAAGGATTTTTTAGACAAGTAAAAAAGGTCTTATTTTCAGAAAAAAACAAGTCAAAATGAAGTGAGTTTTTGCTTTGAACAAGCTAAATAATCTGCCAATGGGGTAAGAAAAATAATCTAGTTTTTTGCTTGAAATAAGATTTTTTTGCTTACCCCATTGGCAGATTATTTAGCTTGTTGTAAGCAAAAACTCACTTCATTTTTCCTGAAACAAGACCATTTTTACTTCTCTCTTGATTTAAGAAGATTTGAGATATTTTGACTGGAAACAAGACAAAAATCTAAATAAGAAAAGCATTGTTTGCAGTGTACTGTAGGTTTTTACCGTTCCTGTCTCACACCTGCTGGTTCTGTCTGTGTGTTGTGTGTGTGTGTCTCAGTGGAGAACGTGTGCAAGCTCCCCAGCGTGTGTAGTGTTCACGAGGCTCACGTCTGGGAGTTAGCTAAAGGACGAAACGTGGCCTCGCTGCACGTCAAAGTGTCCTCTGACCTGCCCGATCCGTGTTGGGACAGACCGGCTCTCCACGCTCAGATCCGTCAGCTCTTCCACCGCGCCGGCGTTCACAGCGTCACCGTTCAGCTGGAGCGGGCCGAAGGAGAACCGGAGCGCTGCGCCGCCCCCTGCGTGTCTCCGGCGTGTGCAAAGCTGTCCTGCTGTCCCATGGGGACCTCCTCCGTCAGCCACGGGAACACTGGCCCTCCCTCAGGAGACGTGGCCCTCGACGTGCTGCCGGAGAAAGACAACCCGCACAAATCAGAGAATCAGGCCGAGGGCACCAAGTTCTGACGCCGTTTCTGGACTAGAAACCCACGGGGGGTTTGAATGCCGTCCGGTTCTGAGAAACAGACCCATGAATGTCCACAGAACAAACAGACTCCTCCTCACGACTGTGCCTCGCTGCCCTTTACTCCAAGACTCCAGATAATTGTTCTTCTGCTGAACGCGGCGCCGGACTCAAACCGGATCACCAGTCGGACTAATCAGCAGCTAATTTATTGTTCTGTTGAAGGAGAGACACGTCCAGCTCATATTTCAGCCCAAAATAACACCATAGAGATAAAAACACATCATCAAGCCAAAGTCCCTAACTGTGTAATGAATGTAAACACGATTATGGTATTTGCTGTAGTGCCTTTAATGCTTATGCTGATTGTAATCAATTAATAATCGTCTGTATTACAGTAATATGCAATTATTATTGGAAATATTTGTAAAATTTGTTAAATTTGTTTCTTTTGATTTTGGGGTGAAATTAGACCTGGACATGGTTTCATGAGATTCATAACGATAGCATATTTACATTCCTTATTGTTATTTATGACCTTTTGCTGTTAAACGATTAGTTCACTTCCAGAACAAAAATGTACAGATGATGTACTCACCCCCTTGTCATCCAGGATGTTCATGTCTTTCTTTCTTCAGTCGTAAAAACATTTCAGGAGTGTTCTCCATATAGTGGACTTCTATGGTGCCCTGAGTTTGAACTTCCAAAATGCAGTTTAAATGCAGCTTCAAAGGACTCTAAACGATCCCAGCCGAGGAAGAAGAGTCTTATCTAGCCAAACGATCGGTTATTTTCTGTTATTTTATATACTCTTTAACCACAAATGCTGGTAGATGCGCATGTGTACTCTGTGTACTCTGGTTCAAGACAGTTAGGGTATGTCTAAAAACTCTCATCTCATTTTCTCCTCCAACTTCATAATCGTCCTACATCACTGTTTTACCTTTTTTTTTTTGTAAAGGGCGTTTGATCTTCTTTGCACGTTCACTTTGTAAACACTGGGTCTGTTCTTCTGCAGCGATGGAGGATGATTTTGAAGTTGCAGGAGAAAATTAGATGGGAGTTTTTAGACATACCCTAACTGTCTTTGAAGAATTTCAGTCAGGTTTCAGGCCCCATCATAGCACAGAAACTGCACTTGTAAAATCACAAACGACTTGCTACTTGCGTCAGATCAAGGCTGCGTCTCATTGCTAGTTTTACTTGATCTTAGTGCTGCGTTCGACACTATAGATCATGAAATACTCATAGATCGATTACAAAACTATACAGGTATTCAAGGGCAGGCTTTAGGATGGTTCAGATCATACCTGTCCGATCGCTACCACTTTGTTTATTTAAACGGGGAGTCATCGCAGTTATCACCAGTAAAGTATGGAGTGCCACAAGGATCTGTCCTAGGTCCTCTGCTATTTTCAATTTACATGTTACCCCTTGGTAATATTATTAGGAAATATGGGATTAGTTTCCATTGTTATGCTGATGACACTCAACTATATATTTCAACTAGACCAGATGACACTTCTAACTTAGCAAAGTTAACAGAGTGTGTTAAAAATGTGAAAGACTGGATGACCAATAATTTTCTACTGTTAAATTCAGATAAGACTGAGATATTACTTATTGGACCAAAAAACAGTACAAAGAATCTCTTAAACTGCAATGTGCAACTAGACGGATGTACTGTTGTTTCCTCTACAGTCAAAAATCTGGGTGTTATATTAGACAGCAACCTGTCTTTTCAAAATCATATTTCCTATGTTACAAAAACAGCATTCTTTCATCTTAGAAACATTGCTAAGCTACGGAACATGTTACCTGTTTCTGATGCAGAAAAGTTAGTTCATGCATTCATGACGTCTAGACTGGACTATTGTAATGCACTACTAGGTGGTTGTCCTGCTTCTTCAATAAATAAGCTACAGGTGTCCAAAATGCAGCTGCTAGAGTCCTTACCAGATCAAGAAAATATGATCATATTACCCCAATTTTACAGTCTCTGCACTGGCTACCTATTAGCTTCCATATCACTTACAAAATACTACTTCTGACCTATAAGGCCCTTAATGGTTTAGCTCCTGCATACCTAACTAGTCTCCTACTACGCTACAATCCCTCACGCTCCCTAACTAGTCTCCTACTACGCTACAATCCCTCACGCTCCCTAACTAGTCTCCTACTACGCTACAATTCCTCACGCTCCCTAACTAGTCTCCTACTACGCTACAATCCCACACGCTCCCTAACTAGTCTCCTACTACGCTACAATCCCTCACGCTCCCTAACTAGTCTCCTACTACGCTACAATCCCTCACGCTCCCTAACTAGTCTCCTACTACGCTACAATCCCACACGCTCCCTAACTAGTCTCCTACTACGCTACAATTCCTCACGCTCCCTAACTAGTCTCCTACTACGCTACAATCCCACACGCTCCCTAACTAGTCTCCTACTACGCTACAATCCCTCACGCTCCCTAACTAGTCTCCTACTACGCTACAATCCCTCACGCTCCCTAACTAGTCTCCTACTACGCTACAATCCCACACGCTCCCTAACTAGTCTCCTACTACGCTACAATCCCTCACGCTCCCTAACTAGTCTCCTACTACGCTACAATCCCACACGCTCCCTAACTAGTCTCCTACTACGCTACAATCCCTCACGCTCCCTAAGGAGCAAAACTCTGGACTTTTAGTAGTACCTAGGATAGCAAAGTCCACTAAAGGAGGGAGAGCCTTTTCTCATTTGGCTCCCAAACTCTGGAATAGCCTTCCTGATAACGTTCGGGGTTCAGACACACTCTCTGTGTTTAAATCTAGATTAAAGACTCATCTCTTTATCCAAGCATTCACATAATGTATCTCATAACGTTGTAATTTCAGTTACATCTGATCAAATGCACATCAACACTCTTCAGCTTGGGCTAAACACATCATTTTTGCTTGGTTGGAACAGCAGCTATGGTAATTATTTCTCTATTTGTTTCTCTGTTTCTGCCATTCCCATCCCATGGTAACTAGGAATTACACAAGATTCAGTCTGGATTCAGAAGAAGAGATGATGCCAGCCTTGAAACAACATACAGCACTACACAATTTTTCTACAAGTTTGATTGCAACACATAATCATTACTATTAGTGTTCATCATCTGTTTTTGATTACACCATTACTGTTTTTAATATTTATGCCATGTGTACATCGACTTAACATACAGTAGTCACCACTAATAAGCTACTAAATATATTGTAGTAGCCTACTTTTCTTTTGTACAGCTGCTTTGCAACGATTTGTATTGTGAAAAGCGCTATACAAATTAACTTGAATTGAATTGAATTGAATTAAACCGGAGTACACAGAGCTAGACAAGACCAGCATTTGAGGTTTTGAGGTATTTTTAGAAAATAACCAATAGTTTCACTAGATAAGACTCTTCTTCCTCGGCTGGGATCGTTTAGAGTCCTTTGAAGCTGCATTTAAACTGCATTTTGGAAGTTCAAACTCAGGGCACCATAGAAGTCCACTATATGGAGAACACTCCTGAAATGTTTTCCTCAAAAAACATAATTTCTGTACAACTGAAGAAAGAAACACATGAACATCTTGGATGACAAGAGGGTGAGTACATTATCCATATTTTTTTTGTTCTGGAAGTGAACTTCTCCTTTAATAACCTTTATAACTTTTTGTTAATTCAGGGAAACATAGAGTAGAGTTAACTGTTATTTAGTTGTTGTTGTTGTTGTTGTTGTTGTTTTTGTTTGTGTGTGTGTGTGTGTGTGTGTGTGTGTGTGTGTGTGTGTGTGTGTGTGTGTGTGTGTGTGTGTGTGTGTGAGAATCTGAAAGACAATCAAATGTACTTTAAATCTGTGTACACTACTATTACACTGGTTGAATTCAGATTTAGCCTTTCTAAGTAAACAGATCTGAATGTATGTGAGCTGTGAACTGGTTTGTTTAGGAAATGTCTGAAGTTTCACCTGAAGATCGGCTGTTGTGTGGAGAAACATCTTCATGACTGCAGTGGATCAAACTCTAATCACAGCTGTTCATGATCATCACATACAGCACTAGAGGGCAGCAGAGAACAAACACACCCATATAAATATACACACACACACACACACACACACACACATTTAAATATATATATATACACACACTCTAAACAGAACACTAGATTTACATCAACATCTTTTGACTGATGTATTTATAGAGCCTTTTGAACAATAGTGTGGACTAGTCCAATGTCTGTCTAGTGGGTTGTTAAAGTATTTCACAATAGAAGTGACATTTGACCCTCACAAGTAGATTAACCAGTACACACACACACACACACACACACACACACACACCTGTTTATGAACGTCAGTCACATGACATCCAGGTGAAGGGAGGCTCTTCTGTTTTTCTACAGTTTTATGTTCCAATCTGAAGCGCAGTTTATAGTTTATTGTTGATTAGCAAAGCACTACTATAGTGTGAAGGTGTCACTGTTTCCGTGTCGTGTCACACAAACTCACTGCCATTCAGAGAAACCATTAGAGCTTCTTAGAAGCACCTGAAAACACCAGAGACCAGTAGTTAAACACTGATGAACCGGGTTTGTATCTGGATGAGAAGCTAGTGAGTCTGACTGTAGTGTTTATGATCATCACTGTATGAAGGTTCTAGAGCAGTGTTTCTCAACTCCAGTCCTCGGGACCCACTGCTCTGCACATTTTGTATGTCTTCCTCATTTAAGGCACCTGATTTTGATCATCAGCTCATTAGTAGAAAGATTCATGAACTGAACTGAGTGTGTCAGACTCAGAAACATACAAAATGTGCAGAGCAGTGGGTCCCGAGGACTGGAGTTGAGAAACACTGTTCTAGAGCACATGACTCTTACCTGCTTTTTTATAACTCATGACTCTTACCTGTTTTATGGAGTTTGTCTGACAAGCTGAACGACCAGCACTGAACATTTTTGACCTCTGTCTCTCAGCCTGTTTTTCAGATCTGTGACCTCGTGACCTCATCGCGACCTGATGACCCGCATTACTGACAGCGATGGGCGTCTCTGAGTAAATATGGGTGCTGGTGTGTTTGGAGATGTGTGTTTAGATTCCTGTGTTTTCATCACGTGTAAAAGCAGCAAAGAGTCTCTCACAGACGACTCTCTACTCCACTGAAGGCGCACAGAAATCATGAACACATGCATTGGGGAGCGTGGGGTTAATTCTAACACACGTGGTTTAAATATTTCATAATCATAATCAAATGTATGGTATAGTAAATACCATACATTTAGTTGACATAGCAACACCATACAGAGAAAAAGGTGCGCAAAAATTCAAGTCTTTTGAAGCACTCGCTGAATATTTATTTTGCCGTAAAGTACATTTCTCATCTTAGTTTTTAGTATTCATTTAAAACGAGACAAATCTGCTGTTATTTTAATCTTGTATCTGTTTAGATAAACTGTCATATGGTTGTTACAACGTACCCCACCTTCAGGACACATTGTAACATTTCACTTCCTTTTGAGGTAAATAACAAAAAACGTGTACACTCTAATTATGAAACAAAGTGACATATTTGTACTAGACAAGTGTGAAATGAATCTAGATGAAAAAATTATACTCTGAACTCCATGTGGATTTACACAAACTGAGAAATTCAAAAAGTGTTAGATTGTGACCCAAGCTCCTCTATAAAAGGCAGAAACTGAATGATCCACTGGAAACATGTACACTTAAAGGAGAAGTTCACTTCCACAACAAAAGATAATTTACCGATAATTTACTCACCCCTTGTCATCCAAGATGTTCATGTCTTTCTTTCTTCAGTCATAAAGAAATTATGTTTTTTGAGGAAAACATTTCAGGAGTGTTCTCCATATAGTGGACTTCTATGGTGCCCTGAGTTTGAACTTCCAAAATGCAGATTAAATGCAGCTTCAAAAGGACTCTAAACGATCCCAGCCGAGTGAAACGACTGTTTTTTGTTTTTAATAGAATTTATACACCTTTTAAAAACTCCTGTCCAAAAACTCCCACCTCATTTTCTCCTCCAACTTCAAAATCGTCCTACATTGCTGCAGAAGGAAGTACCGACCCAGTGTTTATAAACCAAAGATTATAAGATGTGATTTTCAAATTGATCATTTCTTGTGCAAATTATTCTGACATTTATTTGAAGCGTGATAAACTGATGGTGAATGTTTTGGGAGAACACAGAGCTGATCTCAGCAGATAACATGCATTAACCCCGTCAGCAGGGGATTGCGCTCCATTTCCACTGACATCATTCTACAGCACGTTACTTAGCAACCACTGAGCAGCATCTGTCGTCACGGCAACCCCGCCTCACCCTCAGACGTCTGCTGATTTTCTCCATCAGTGACAGACAGCAAACCTTTATCCTCTATTCAAATCAAACACTACAGGTGATTTACAGGGTTAACGATTGACTGATAGATCGCACCATATTTTTCACATTAAGAACTGCAAGTATAATTTATACTACGAGTCTGAAATGTTCTGTTTAAATATGCAAATGAGTCACTCTAAATAAATATGCACTACTTTGCATACTCTCCCAAAATATAAGTCTAAACACTGGATAAAGGCAGGTTCATAATTCTGGCTTGATTGTGTTCTCATATTAGACTTAAAGGTTTTTCCAGAGGAGATCTTGGATTTTTCTATTTATCACTCATAAAATCAAGACAGAAAACAAGCACATTTTCACCATGTTTTTAAGAGTAAAATGTGGTATAAATCAGTGTGAATTAAATATGAACAAACCTTTAGAATATATAGAGAGGGAAACAACTGTAAAGGTGTTTGTAAGAGAAAAACTCTTTAAAGACTGAAATCTACAGACGCAGATACATGAAGTGCAATAAAACAAACACTTAAATGTCTATTTGGGATGTTTTGTTCCACTACACTCTTAAAGATAAAGGTGCTTCACGATGCCATAGAAGAACATTTTTGTCTAAATGGTTCCATAAAGAACCTTTAACATCTGAAAAGGTTATTTGTGGCAAATAAGGTTCCTCAGATTATAAAAAGGTAAGAAAGAGATGGTTCTTTAAAGCAGTGGTTCTCAATCCTGGTCCTGGGGGACCCCTGCTCTGCACATTTTGCATGTCTCTCTTATTTAACACACCTGATTGAGATCTTCAGCTCATTAGGAGAGAGATCCATGAACTGAACTAACAAGCTGAAGATCTCAATCAGGTGTGTTAAATAAGAGAGACATGCAAAATGTGCAGAGCAGGGGTCCCCCAGGACCAGGATTGAGAACCACTGCTTTAAAGAACACACATAAACATCACATTAAAGTCACGCATTATTAGTTCACTTCCACAACAAAAATCTGTAGATAATGTACTCACCCCCTTCTCATCCAAGATGTTCATGTCTTTCTTTCTTCAGTCGCAAAGAAATTATGATTTTTGAGGAAAACATTTCAGGAGTGTTCTCCATATAGTGGACTTCTATGGTGCCCTGAGTTTGAACTTCCAAAATGCAGTTTAAATGCAGCTTCAAAGGACTCTAAACGATCCCAGCCGAGGAAGAAGAGTCTTATCTAGTGACACAATTAGACATTTTCAAAAATAAACTTTTTATTTTTATCAATTTATATACTTTTTAACCTCAAACGCTCATCTTGTATAAACTCTAAAGTCAGAATTGCGAGATACAATGTTGCAATTTCAAGAAAGAAAGTCTCTCTTCTAAACGATGTCTAAAAACTCCCATCTCATTTTCTCCTGCAACTTCAGAATCGTCCTACATCGCTGTTTTACCTTTTTTTGTGAAGTTTTTTTTTTTTTTTTTTTTTTTTGTAAATTACTTCTGCAGAGATGGAGGATGATTCTGAAGTTGGAGGAGAAAATGAGATGGGAGTTTTTAGACATACCCTAACTGTCTTGAACCGGAGTGAGTACTATAGAGGTTAAAAAGTATATAAATTTTATTTTTTTAGAAAATAACCGATCGTTTCACTAGATAAGACTCTTCTTCCTCGGCTGGGATCGTTTAGAGTCCTTTGAAGCTGCATTTAAACTGCACTTTGGAAGTTCAAACTCAGGGCACCATAGAAGTCCACTATATGGAGAACACTCCTGAAATGTTTTCCTCAAAAAACATAATTTCTCTACGACTGAAGTAAGGAAGACATGAACATCTTGGATGACAAGAGGGTGAGTACATTATCTGTACATTTTTGTTCTGGAAGTGAACTAGTCCTTCATTTGAACATGTGCAGACACACTGAAGTGGAGAAAAGACTGAAAAGGAACACAGAAGATTGATTTATTGGCGTAGTGATTATTGATCTGCTCAGCAG
Source organism: Garra rufa (assembly GCF_049309525.1). NCBI lineage: Eukaryota > Metazoa > Chordata > Actinopteri > Cypriniformes > Cyprinidae > Garra > Garra rufa. The sequence goes on along the minus strand of NC_133362.1, from coordinate 4,210,447 downwards.
TGGTTAGATACAGTGGCTGAATATACCTGAGTGATGGTGACGGATGTACATGAGCATGACCACAAACACAGACACCGATCTGCATCACAGTGAGCCGGTCTTCCTCCGTCACAAGAACACACCACTGACACACAGCAGGAACACCAGCCGCTCACGTCAGACGCTGCTAGCTACGGACACCAGAGATGAGTGACAGCATGAGAGGTCAAAGGTCAGAAGGTTCAGCCCTGATTTACATGAGGATTGTCTGAGAACGTCATACACTGATTCCAGCTGAAGAAACGCAGGGTTCTCCTGGAGCAGCCGGACGCTCGGCTCCATCGCTGTGCTTTTGTGTGGCATGCGTGCGAGAGCGGCATCCGCCTCCAGAAACACCAACACGACACGCTCCTGATGAACGGCAGATCAACATCAGTACGCTGGGGTTTTCCTTTATGACATTATCTTTCATGAGCGCTCAAAGCTAATGTGCTATGTATGGGAGCCCTTTTCTGCCACTGTATTAAAAATGAAAGCAGGTTATTGTGACTTATCTTGCAATTCTGATTGATTTTCTCGCAACTGCAAGAAAAAAAGTCACAATTTGCGAGTTTATATCCTGCAATTCTGACTTTATATCTAGCAATTGTGAGTTTATATCTTACATTTCTGAGAAAAAAAGTCAGAATTGCGAGATGTAAACTCGCAATTGTGAGAATAAGTCAGAATTGTGAGTTTTTATCCTACAATTCGACCTTTATATCTAGCAATTCTGACTTTATAACTTGCAATTGTGCATTTATAGCTCAGTTCTGAGAAAAAAACTTCAGAAAAAATGGGAAATATGAAAAAATTCGAATTACGTGTTTATATGATGCTATTGTAAGAAAAAAGTCAGAATTGCACATTTTTATCCTGCAATTCTGACTTTATAATTTGCAATCATGCATTATATCTCAGTTCTGAGAAAAAAAAAGTCAGAATTGCGACGTTATATGATGCAATTCCTAGAAAAAAAGTCCAAATTGCAAGTTTATATGATGCAATTGTAAATTGAATGCAAGATGTAAACTAGCAATCGCAAGACAAAAGTTAGAATTGCGAGTTTATATGATGTAATTGTGAGAAAAAAGTCGGAATTGCAAGTTTATGATGCAATTTTGAGAAGAATTGTGAGATGTAAACTTGCAATTGTGAGAAAAATTTAGAATTGCTAAAAAGTCGAAATAACCTTTTTTATTTTTTATTAAGTGCGGAAATGGGCTTCCATAGCTATGGCTGTGTTCCGTAACTATAAAACATAAATACACCAAAGAAACCAAATAAAATATCATAACTGTTTAAAATATGGCTGTAACTGGTTTCGATTGGAGTTACTAAAACAGGAGGAAACAAACGAGAAACACAAAGACCAGAAAGAGGAAAAGGAAGAAAAACGCACAGTACGACATTGACGTTCGCACAGTGATAAATGTTGAACAGCACGAGCCGTCGTGTTTATAATGAGGTCGAGTCGCTCTGACCCCGCACGCGCACGACGACTGCGCTTCATCCTCTCATCCTGCAGGAGGCGCCGCAGCTCCATTTAAATACGCCAACGGATCACACGCGTCTCTCACTCCTCCTTCACCTCCAGCGCACTCCCGCCGCTCCAGTGCCGGTGACACGCCAGCTCCATCAGCTCCACGCCGCCCGACACCCGCTGCTGCCCCAGGAAGAAGATCACCATCAACAGGAAGTAGATGCGGACGGGAGTCCAGAGCCACAGGCTGGCGCAGGAGAACGCGATGAAGGCGCTCCAGTACAGCAGCGACGCGGCTTTGATCAGCGCCACTCTCAGCTCGCTCTTACAGGGCGGCACGCGGGCCTCGGGCTCGTCGAAGAGACGCGGGTCGCCGTTGTAGAAGTCGCGCAGGCGCTGCTCTTTCTCCCGCCAGCGCTCCTGACACCACTCCTGCAGCTGGGCCGCTCCCGTGGGCAGAGACGCCGCCGCGTAGCGCCGCACGTGGAAGTGGATCTCACGCGGGAACAGGCCCAGAATCAGGTGACGCTCCGTCTGCGGGATGTTCTGAGGATACGCCACTGTGATATCGTGGACGGCATCAAGATTATCGCCTGAAAGAAAGTCAGAATTGCGAGATACAGTGTTGCAATTTCAAGAAAGAAAGTCAGAATCATCAAAGTCTGAAAACAGAAATAATAATCGTTAGTCAAAGATTTTTTTTCCAAGCACATTTGATCAATTCCAAACCTAAGGAAGTCTATCCACCACTGAATAAAAAATAAAAAAGGTAATTGCGACTTTTTATCTTACAATTCGGACTTTTTTTCTCAGAACTGTGAGATATAAATGCACAATTGTGAGTTATAAAAGTCAGAATTGCTAAATATAAAGACAGATTTGTGGGATATAAACTCGCAATTCTGACTTTCTTTCTTGAAATGGCAACATTGTATCTAACTATTTTGAGGTTTTTTGTCACAATTGCAACTTTGTATCTCACAGTTTTGACTTTTTTTCTCAGAACTGTGAGATATAAATGCACAATTGTGAGTTATAAAAGTCAGAATTGCTATATATAAAGTCAGATTTGCAGGATATAAACTCATAATTCTTACTTTCTTTCTTGAAATTGCAACATTGTATCTCACTTTTTTGAGTTTTTTTGTCACAATTGCAACACTGTATTCTAAGAACTCTGAGATATAAATGCACAATTGCAAGTTATAAAAGTCAGAATTGCTATATATAAAGACAGATTTGTGGGATATAAACTCGCAATTCTGACTTTCTTTCTTGAAATTGCAACATTGTATCTCACTATTTTGAGTTTTTTTTGTCGCAATTGCAACTTTGTATCTCAAAATTCTAAATTGTATTGGATTCTTCTCAGGGGCATTTATTAATTTTTAACTTTTCAGTCTGAGTTAAATCTCTTTTTTAGCTCATAAAAGAAAACATGCCTAATAATGAATAATTCTTTACACCTGAACACAAGTTTTCCACTTCCAACCTTCATGGACAATTATATATCACTTATAAATGATTAAATACTAAATAAACAGTAGTTATTAAGATTGATGTGGTTTGGAATTGGTCAAATGTGCTTGGAAAATAAAATCACCAGAATATCAACGTGCCTCATAATTCTGCACACCCTGAATATTGTTAAGGTCGAGCTGATGCTCATGTGTGAGCTCTGATGAACATCTAGACTGGATTCATCAGATGTGACTCGCTCTCGAATGCGATCCTCTGAACTAACGTGAGCGCTGATGACTTCTGACCTTTCCGCAGCGTGTCAACGATGAAGGTGAAGCCGGTGGTCCGTGGATGAAGAACGTACTCGTACTTGGGAAGACCGTTCTTCTCAGCGAACTGGTCACTCCTGGTGCGAGTGTTTTCTGCACAGAGACATAGATAAAAACACAAATCAGATGCAGGTTTTAGAACAAAAACTGATTTAAAATCAATACAAATTATTCTTTTAAACAAGCACTTCTGATCTGACACTTCACTGATGATCAGGTGCTCATGAAAGCATCACAACCCAAAGCGCTCTCACAGACTCTCAGAGATCAGGCAGGACTCAGCCGCTTCACAGGATTGGGCTCACGCTGATCATCTGAGATCACGGCCAGTCCTTCAGATGTCTGTCTGACCCATGCAGGATCTTTCAGGGTTAATCTGTGTTTGGCTCCTCGATGCCAGTGAGTATTCCAGGTTAGGTGGCACCAGGTCAGTGCGGCGCGGCCGTTTTAGGGCACTTGAATCCCAATAATCCTCATTTACTCACTCTACTGCCATCCCAAACTTCCTTTCATTCAACTTTTAAAACATATTCTCTCATCATTTTGTCCATTTAAGGGAAGACACTGCAGGGAAAAACACTTTTTTCATGCATCTGTCAAGTCTGAGATTTTGGGCTTTTTCAGACTAGTAGAAAGAAAACGCTGTTAAGTGTTTCTTTTACAGCACTTTATCTATTTGTGTCAATAGATTTCAATTACAATACAGATTTTTAAAGGCTGTTTTCTCAAAGTGAATTTTTTCTCCAACACTGAGCCATAAATCTCCACTTCAGCAGCACTTACACACACCACACTTTACATTTGTATTCCTGTCTATATCCTGAAGGTTTTTACAGAGGGATTTGTTCATATATCATTTGCTTGATTATATACATTTTATTCCTCCAAAAATTGTGAAAATATATTTTTTCTGTCTGTTCTAATTATTCTGAATTATGGACTGACAAAAATGAGAAATTCCCTCTGTAAAAACATTAGACTCTAATGTGTAAAAAAAGTTAAACAAGAATTTTTAAACTGACTTCATCCAGTCTTTAGATTTTTGTACTAGACAATAAAGCAAATTAGCACATATTACATTAAATAATCCTCATTTGCATATTGAAACCTAACATTTTAGAAAACTTGTAATACAAAAAATGTTTGCCATTATCAATGTAGGTAAGGCGATAGCTATTAGTTAGGTTTTTCACCCTATTCACCTGCAGTGTCTCGCCTTAATATTCTCCCATTAATTGACAGTCTATGTAAACATTAAAAAAACATACAAACATAAACATACAAAAAAACAACAACACACAATACAGAGACCGTAACATACTTCATGTGCAAATAAATTTGTTCTTCACTTGCTGAAACTGACAAATCAAGGTAATGTTGTTATTCTAATGTTACACTGTTTTTCTTGTTTCTTACCTGAAGTGACTAATGAATCAAGAATCTTCCACATTCTCAACAAATAATTTACTTCTGCATTGCAAAATATATTTATATCTCTTCTGAAGACTTAGATTAAAGGAGTAGTTCACTTCCAGAACAAAAAAAATTACAGATAATGTACTCACCCTGTTGTCATCCAAGATGTTCATGTCTTTCTTTCTTGTCGTAAAAAGAAATTATGTTTTTTGAGGAAAACATTTCAGGAGTGTTCTCCATATAGTGGACTTCTATGGTGCCCTGAGTTTGAACTTCCAAAATGCAGTTTAAATGCAGCTTCAAAGGACTCTAAACGATCCCAGCCGAGGAAGAAGAGTCTTATCTAGTGAAACTATTGGTTATTTTCTAAAAAAAATTACAAATTTATGTACCTTTTAACCTCAAATGCTGGTCTTGTCTAGCTCTGCATGAACTCTTTCAAGACAGTTAGGGTATGTCTAAAAACTCTCATCTCATTTTCTCCTCCAACTTCAGAATCGTCCTCCATCGCTGCAGAAGAACAGACCCAGTGTTTACAAAGTGAACGTGCAAAGAAGATCAAACACCCTTTACAAAAAAGATAAAACAGCAATGGAGGACGATTTTGACGTTGGAGGAGAAAATGAGATGGGAGTTTTTCCACATACCCTAACTGGAACCGGAGTACACAGAGTAGTGCCCTGAGGTGAGCATTTGAGGTTAAAAGTATATAAATATTCATTTTGTTAAGGAAATGACAGATCATTTCGCTAGATAAGATTCTTCTTCCTTGGCTGGGATCGTTTAGAGTCCTTTGAAGCTGCATTTAAACTGCATTTTGGAAGTTCAAACTCAGGGCACCATAGAAGTCCACTATATGGAGAACACTCCTGAAATGTTTTCCTCAAAAAACATAATAGATGACAATGCGGTGAGTCCATTATCTGTATATTTAGCTCTGAAAGTGAACTACTCCTTTTAGCGGTACTCCCTGCTAGTTCTGGTTCGCAGCAGAGTTTTGAGCTGCGGTGTAGTGGTTTAGTTCGATCAGGGCTCAGTGTTCTCACCGGTGAGGTCAGTGCCTTCGGGGAACATCAGCAGCTGCAGCGGCTCCTTGATGTGGCAGAAGTACTGCAGCATGTGGGCCATGTGACTGCGGTCGTCCTCCCAGCGCCGCTGGATGAAGATGAAGGAGGCCACCTGCATGGCCCAGCCTGCGCACAGACACACAGACACACGTCAGGCTGGTCCCCGACACAGCAGACGCCGGTGAACACGTGGGACTCACCGAAGCCGGGCACGGCCTTGAGCGCCGCTTTCAGGCAGATCTTCTCCAGACGCAGGTAGCTGTAACGCAGCAGACAGCACCACAGGAACATCCAGTCCAGACGCGTGCGGTGGTTCATGATGATGACGCTCCGCTCGCCGGGAATGAAGCCGTCGCCCGTGATCACCACCTTCACCCCGAACACCAGCTCCAGCAGCGCCTGCGGACACACACTCATCACTGACGCCATCCGCTATCACATATCCTACACGCTCCAGAAACCTGACAGTTAATACAGTCATACAAATGTAAACATAAAATGTAAATCACCAACAAAGTCGAACAAAGATTGAATATTTGTATGTGAGGACTAATGAATAACAGAGAACCATGCACAGGTGAATGTGTTGTTAAATTACTGAAATATTAACCTCAGGTGGACTTGTTTCTTTGTTTATACTTTAGTCAGCTACCACGGCTAGATTCATGTTTGAAAACAAGAGAAAAAAGTTAACCAATAAATGACTAAACTAACTTGGAAATTGAGATTTATTAACCTGAAAGCTGAATAAATAGCTTTTTATTGATGTATGGTTTGTTAGGAGAGGACAATATTTGGTTGAGATACAACTTTTTGAAAATCTGGAATCTGAGGGTGCAAAAAAATCTAAATATTGAGAAAATCACCTTTAAAGTTGTCCAAATGAAGTTCTTAGCAATGCATATCACTAATCAAAAATTAGGTTTTGATATATTTGCGGTAGGAAGTTTACAGAATATCTTCATGGAACATGATCTTAATATCCTAATGATTTTGGGTATAAAAAAAAATAATCTTGTTCCATACAATGTGCTACTTAAGACTGGTTTGTGCTCCAGGGTCACATATTTAAACAAGTAAAAATATATATATATTTTAAGTTTAACTTTGATTAAATTAAATCAGGCCTCACTTCATTAAAAATCTTTTCATTAGTAACTAAAACATAAAAAGTCCTAAAAGAGTTTCAACCATTACAGACCATCAAAATATGCTTCAGATCAGTGTTACTGTAAAAATACTAGTAATACTACTTTTTATTCATATTTTAAACTAGTTTTAATTTTATCTAATTATAATTTTGTTGCTAGTTTGTCAATTTGATTTATTTATTTATTTATTTATATATATACACACACACACACACACACGGTCACTCAGTAGTTTGGGATCAGTTCAGTTTTTTAATGGTTTTTAAAGACGTTTCTTCTGCTCATCAAGGATGTATTTATTTGATCAAAAATACAGAAAAAAATGTAATATTGTGAAATATTATTTTAATTTAAAATAACTGTTTTCTATGTGAATATATTTAAAAATGTAATTTACTCCTCTGATACAAAGCTAAATTTTCAGCATCATTAATTCAGTGTCACATGATCCTTCAGAAATCATTCTAATATACTGATTTTTTATTAGAATTATTAATGATGGAAACAGTTGCTCAATTTTTTTTTTGGAACCTGTGATGTTTTTTTTTTTCAGGATTGTTTGATCAATGAAAGGTTAAAAAGAGCAACATTTATTCAAAATAGAAAGTTTTTTTTTTACCAAATTACACTACTGTTCAAAAGTTCGGGGTCAGTACATTTGTATTCTTTCTTTTTTTTTTAAAGAAATTAATACTTTTATTCACCAAAGATGTGTTAAATTAATAAAAAATGATAGCATAGATTTACATTGTTAGAAAATATATTCTGAATAATATATATTTTTAGTTTTTAACTTATCAAAGAATCCTGAAAAAAAAGAATCACAGGTTCCAAAAAAGAAAAATATTAAGCAGCACAACTGTTTCCATCATTGATCATTCTAATAATAAATCAGTATATTAGAATGATTTCTGAAAGATCATGTGACGCTGAAGACTGCAGTAATGATGCTGAAAATTCAGCTTTGCATCACAGGAATAAAATCGATTTTAAAGTATATTCAATTAAAAAACATTATTTTATATTGTAAAAACATTTTGCGTTTTTTCTGTATTTTTAATCAAATAAATGCAGCCTTGATGAGCAGAAGAGACTTCTTTAAAAACATTACAAGTCTTATAGAGCCCAAACTTAAGCGGCAGTGTATATTTGTCAGTGAAGGGTTATTTTATTTCAGCTTTTAAGCAACTAAAGTTATTTATAGTTTAAGTTGTAGTTTACTGTAATAACTCAGCTCAGAGACACAAGCTGACAGACGTTTATGAATCCCTGCTCTGATGAATAATAATATCCCATGATGCTGAGCGGCGTACCACCGGTAGAGTGAGCCACGTGGCCACGATGCGGTCGGTGATCCAGCGATACCAGGCGGGAGACAGCAGCATGAGCGGCAGAACGGGACCCAACATGAAGATGCTGCCGAAGAAACTGGCCAGGAACAGGGTGACCACGAAATACAGGCCTCTGACGGACACCATCATCCTGTGCGGACACAAACACAGATCACTGCAGACACACTCAGACACCGCGGATCACATCAGTCACATGCCTTCATCTCCACTGAGCAGCGAGTGTGAGAGCGCTGTATTGTCTCTCAGATGAAGATGAAGATGAAGATGAGGCGACGTGAGGCGGGCGGCAGCTTCTTCATCAAGGGTGCGGCTCATGTTTTCTTTTCCTTGTAACAGTGGAAAATGTGATACGTGAGAGTGAAGAGCGCTGACGCTGACAAAACACACCATTATGTGCAGCTTCAGCACACACACACACACACACACCGGCCTTAAAGAGACAGTTCATCCAAAAATCATCATTCTATCATCAATTACTCTCTCAAGCTGCTCCAAACCTCTATGAGTTTCTAGCAAAAAAAAAAAAAACGTTTCTTTTCCATGCACCTGTCAAGTTTGAGATTTTGGGCTTTTAAGTGTTTTTTCAGACTAGTGGTAAGAAATCATCCAAAACACACTGTTAAATGCTTCTGTTATAGCACTTTATCTATTTGTGTCAATAGATTTCAATTACAATACAGATTTTGAAAGGCAAAGAGTTTTTTCTCCATCTCTGAGCCATAAATCTCCACTTCAGCAGCACTTACACACACCACACTTTACATTTGTATTCCTGTCTACATCCTGACAGTTTTTACAGAGGGATTTGTTTGTATATCATTTGCTTGATTATATACAACATGTTATTCCCACAAAAACTGTAAAAAAAATATATTGTTTTCTGTCTCTTCTAAATATTGTCTGAATTATGGAGTGACAAAATTAGATCCCCAAATCCCCTCTCTAAAAACATTTGACTCTAATATGTCAAAAAAAATTAAACAGGAATTTTGAAACTGACTTCATCCAGTACTAGAAATGTATGCAAATTAGAGCATATTTCATTTAATAATGCCTCATTTGCATATTAAACCTAACATTTTACAAAACTTAAATACAAATACAAAAAAATGTTTGCAATTATCAATGAAATCAATGAATTTTGACCCTACTCAAATAAAGATTTTTTAAAGAATATTATGAACCAAAGAGTAGCGGCAGCCATTGACTTCTATAATATTTAAACAAATATATGGATGTCAATGGGGACCAGCAAGTGTTTGGTTTTCTTTTTTGGGTGAACTGTCCATTTTAACTTTAACCTAAAATCTGAAATCCTCACACTTCGTCCCATTATAGTTCATCTATATACACTGCCGCTCAAAAGTTTGGGATCAGTAAGAGTTTAAAGACTTTAACTTTTCCAACAAGTTTTAAATGCTCATTTAGGCTGCATTTATTTGATGCAAAGCTAAATTTCCATCTCACACGATCCTTCAGAAATCATTCTAATATGCTGATTTATTATTAGAATTATCACAGTTGTGCTGCCAAATATTTTTTTGGAACACTGTTTTGAGGATTATTTGATTGTAAAGTCTTTACTATCACTTTTTATCAATTTAACACATCCTTAATGAATAAAACTATTAATTTCTTTCAAAAGAAAAGCAAGAATTAAATATTTTTGACCCAAAACTTTTGAGCCGTAGTGTATATTGTTAGAAAGAATTTCTATTTAAATTAAAATGCTTCTTTATTAAATCAAAGAATTTCGAAATAAAGTAAAAGAATCCTGAGAAAAGTGACACTGAAGACTGGAGTAATGATGCTGAAAACTTGGCTTTGGTCACAGAAACAAAATAAATGTATATTAATGTATATTAAAATAGAAAAACATTATTTTGCATCTTGATAATATTTTACAATATTGTTTTTTAGTATTTTTGATCGAATAAATGCAGCCTTGATGAGCAGAAGAAATGTCTTTAAAAAACATGAAAAATCTTTCTGATTCCAAACTTTTGACCAGTAGTGTACTATACTATATATAAACAGGCTTCATATATATATATATATATCAAAGTATGTCTTGTATGGTCTATATCTTCATCCAGCTCTAATCTGATCAATGCTGTAAGGCAGGAACATAGGACTTTGAAACCATAACAGTCCAGCGTTTAGTCCAAGCGCTGATGTTTTAACTAGAAACCTTACTAGACAGCAGACTAGTTCTACTATTATTGAAAACTCTCCTAAACTCTTCTACATTTATTTTCAGCCTATCACTCACTTTTCATTGACACAAACACAATCAAATTCTCCTTTGTTCTCCTCTGTTCATCACATTTTTGGATTATTGTGATGTTTTTTTCAGCTGTTTGGACTCTCATTCTGACGGCACCCATTCACTGCAGAGGATCCATTGGTGAGACAGTGATGGAATGACACATTTATCCACATCTGATGAAGAAACAAGCTCATCTACATCTCAGGATGACCCACGGGTGAGCACATATTCAGTGTTATGCAAACTATTCTTTTAATATGAAGACTGAATTAGAACGGAACAAGACTTGGACCCGGTTCTGGTCGATTCGCACACATATTCACATCCACATGAACTCACTCACATCTCTTTTTCCATCGTGAAACATCAGTTAATGAGCGACAGAGCTCAGCGTCTCTGTGATTAACGATTGGACAGATGAGAGCATTATCATCTCCTCATTATCTGCGGACCATTATCTCATTTGTGCTAATTGCTATAACTTGCATAACTCCTGCGTACTATCACACGAGTTCACTGACACTACATAATCTTCTTAATCTGAAGAGCTGATTTACAGCAGTAACTGATGATAAAGTTAACAGTAATTAGTTAGTGACGAGACACTTATCTCACAAGACGAGAAAGATTTTTTAACCGTTTTAAAGAAATCCTCAATGATGAAATATATAGAGGATTTTATTCAACAACAAAACACAAAATGCAAAAAATGTAGGTGCATTTTGATATGAACTTAATGAAAATAAACTTCTATTTTAATGAATTATACGCAGTAATAAACATGTAAACTAATGCTGCATGATTCTGGGTAAACAGAAAAACTATTTTCTTTCATAAATTGAAGATCATGATTCTGAAGAAAAAAAGGATTAGAAATCTGAACAAAATGACGTAATTTACTAGTGGTACTGACCGAATGTTCATTGCTTAAGTCTAAATTTTAACCCAAAAAAAAAAAAAAAATGAGGGAGCCCGTGTCTCCATTAATAAAGACTTGTTTGGAATCTCTTGAATGTCTGATTCAATGACAAATACTTTTTTAAACATTCATTTTGATCGCTACTGCAGACAATAAGTTTAAATTGCAGTAATATTTCACTTTTTTCTGTATTTTTGATTAAATAAATGTAACTTTGATGAGCATAAGATACTTAAAAAAAAAAACATTAAAAATGTTACTAATCCCAAACTTTATGAGATTTTAAGTACACTACAAGTGTGCATTAAACACAATGAAGTGCACTTCTTTTTCACAAGGATGTCCATAAACCACAATCAGTGTTCAGATCAGATCAGAAACTAGTCTCCAGCCTGATCTCTTCATAATCACTGACAGCTGAAGTCACTGTGTGAAAGACAAACACGTGTAGTTTGGGTGTGAATGAAAACACTGACAGCAGCAGATCTGAGGCGTTATGAAGCTGCACACTTGTGGATGAATGAACGAATCGTGTGTGAACGCCTCAGTGATCATTAGAGCAGATAATAAAGCACATCCACTCCAGATCTCAGTGCTATCATGAGCCCCTCAGATGAAGAGAAGCCCTCTCTGCTGTCGATCCGCACTGACTGTGTGTGTGTGTCATTATTTACTCACTTCAGCGCTTTACGTTCGCAGGAGTGACTGTAAACATCAGCCGCGACGACATCCAAACATCTTCAGTCGAATAAAACCACCACAGTCAACGCCACATCCGCTCAGATCGAGCGCGAACACAGAAAACCCGACGCAAACTCGCTGTTTACACTGGAATCCATGTTTATCCTACCTTTCATTTAGACGACCTCTGAACTTCCGCATCTGACGACACGACGGTCACCTGACCAATGACAGACGACTTCTGAACCGCTAAGCCCCGCCCCGTTAGGCGCTCACCGTATATAAATCCCTCACATCGGAGCGTCCATTCTAACGAAAAGAAGCTAAAAATGTAGTTTATATGTATGTTTTATAATTGTACCAAGTTAACAGAGAATAGAAATGTTATTTTTTCTACATTTATTGACGAATTCAGAAGCGCAAACTAGCTGTTATAGCAAAAATAGCAAGAATAGTATGTGGTTCTGAATTAATCAGTTAATCAATATATCTATCTATCTAGCACTGCAAAATAATCTTTTCTTACTTACATTTTTTGTCTTGTTTCTAGCCAAAAAATCTCTTCTCAAAAGTCTTGTTTTCAGAAAAAAATAAGTTAAAATGAAGTGAGTTTATGCTTGAAACAAGCAAAATAATGTGCCAATGGAGTAAGAAAAATAATCTAGTTTTCTGCTTCAAATAAGATTATTTTTCTTATCCCATTGGCAGATTATTTAGCTTGTTCTAAACAAAAACTCCCTTAATTTTAACTTTTTTTGTTTTTTCTGAAAACAAGACAATATTTTTTACCTGTCTAGATTTCAGATATTTTGGCATGTTTTGCAGTGTATCCATCCAAACAGGTGTATTGAGTGGATGTTTTGTGTAGTTCCATCATCGTCCAGCAGGGGTGATCTAAACTGCCAATGCAGAACATCCCAGACAAACTTTGAGAGCAGATCTGTGTATTTTGATCTTTGACCCCTGATTGTCATGCATTTGCTCTGTCTACATATTCTTCCAATTTTTGTTTTTCATACAATAAAAGAGTTGCAGGAATGAAGTGATTTAGAGTCAGTGTATTGTCTGATGACATGGAGAGGTTGTGAAGCGCTGTGTTTAATAAGTGACAGCACACATAATCTCTAGAGTAGAGCGGTCAGAGCGCTTGTGTAACATCTCTGATCACTGCACTCCATTTACGGCCAGTGGAAAAAATGAACAGCTTAACAAATAAAGCCTTTTAATAGAGGCCAGTCCTCACGTCACATTATCTCCCAGCCAGAGGACGATTGTGTGTGTGTGTGTGTGTGTGTGTGTGTGTGTGTGTGTGTGTGTGTGTGTGTGTGTGTGTGTGTGTGTGTGTGTGTGTGTGTGTGTGTGTGTGTGTGTGTGTGTGTGTGTGTGTGTGTGTGTGTGTGTGTGTGTGTGTGTGTGTGTGTGTGTGTGTGTGTGTGTGTGTGTGTGTGTGTGTGTGTGTACATGTGTGTGTGTGTGTGTGTGTGTGTGTGTGTGTGTGTGTGTGTGTGTGTGTGTGTGTGTGTGTGTGTGTGTGTGTGTGTGTGTGTGTGTGTGTGTGTTTCCATGATCCGGCCGCTGTGGCATGTGTTTTATCTGAGGGTGAGTGTAGTTTATCACTGAACCACTGAAGAGTCACTGTGGCACACAGAAGGTCAAAGTGATGAACTCATGTTATCTCACCTGCAGCAGACGGATGATAATCACACCAACACACATCACAAACCTCTATTTTCCGAACGCAATGAAAGTGACTCTGTGATAGTTTGAAAGGACATCTGTCCGTCTCATTGGACACTAATGAGCATGATGGTGCCTGAAGCTGCAGACGTTCTGAAGCTCTGAGCGTTTCATTCTGATGTGGCTTCATCACAGAGTCAAACGCACATCATGATGGACATGAGTGTTTGGATAAATCAGTAAAACTGTGTTCCAGCCATGATTCTGGAAATATTTTTCCTAGTGAACACACTTGAGATAATGTCAGCAAATGATTTTGTGGTTTGTGACTGTATTGTCCTGTCAGAATGAAAATATAAGATCACTGGATCGCTGAAGAAGCTCTGAGCTCATTATGGCTGTAAATGTCATTTATTTGATCTTGAAGTGGCTGATGGATGTTTCGTGGCGTCAGACGGAGTCCATGTGTTTCTCCTGTGCGTTTCTCAAGCGCTGAAGTGTCTTTCTGAGACGTGGTTCTTGTGTCTTGCGTGTCACACAGACTCCCGCTGCTGCGCTTCATGTTCAGACTAAAGAAAGAGTAAAAATAATCTGCCGTTTTCTCAGTGTTCATCTGGGAATAGAAACTTTCCTTTACGCACATTGAACACACACACACACACACACACACACACACACACACACACACACGCACACACACACACAGCACTGGGAACATCAAATGATGTAAACGACACCTGTACTGACCTCTGACCTCTTGACCTCACAGCTGGTGACCCGTCACATTCTGTCCACTGTAATAATGTCAGTGATGGATTATTTCCAGGAAGTGTAAGCAGGAACTATGGGGAGAATCACAGGACCCTCATTGTCCCGTTTCCCGGAAGAGACCCGGAAGACCATTGTGTATCTGACACATCTGCAGCTTCACACAATAACGCTGGAATCAGCCAGATTTGCTATTGTTAGTTGTCAGTACGGGGGCGATGTATGAAGCAGCGCTCACACTGACGTCACTTCTAAACTTAGTCATCGACTCAAACCCAATGTCAAATCTGCCAGAGAACGTCTCACACAAACATTTTACTTTGAGATACCTTGTTTGGCTCTGAACACCCCTGTTGAAAAAAAACAGCATTTGCTGGTTTGGTAGATTTTGATGCTGGTTTTAGCTGGTCGTGTTGCTGGTCAAGGACCAGAATAAACCAACAAAAACCAGCAAAGGACCAGCATAAACCAGCTTAAACCAGAATACTGGCACCAAAACCTACCTAACCAGCATATGCTGTTTTTTTAACAGGGACAGTATACAGTAGTCAACAAGTGGACCAAAAAAGTTCATCAAAAGTTGTCCTAAGATAAGAACAGGTATTCTTCTTGGTTTTAGGACAAATTTAATGAAAGGTTTTGATCCAGTGTTGACTACTGTATACTGAACACTAAGGTCACTTTTAACAGATAATCTTTCAAGATTTGTTTCAATATAAAAACCATTCAGTGGCCGAATCAGAACAAATGTGACCGAAGGCCTGATTACAGAAACATTCACTGGCATCATATTCAGTGAGGGAAAAAATATTTGATCCCCTGCTGATTTTGTACATTTGCCCATGCACTGACAAAGAAATGATCAGTCTATCATTTTAATGAACAGTGAGAGACAGAATAACAACAAAAAATCCAGAAAAATGCATTTCAAAAAACAAAAAAAAGTTATGAATTGATTTGCATTTTAATGAATAAAAAAAGTATTTGTCCCCTCCACAAAACATGACTTAGTACTTGGTGGCAAAACCCTTGTTGTCAATCACAGAGGTCAGACGTTTCTTGTAGTTGGCCACCTGGTTTGCACACATCTCAGGAGGGATTTTCAGTCATTAAGGTTTTGAGAGGTTTGGCAACTCAAACCTTCAGCTCCTTCCACAGATTTTCAATGGGATTAATGTCTGGAGACTGGCTAGACCACCCCAGGACCGCAATGTGCTTCTTCTTGAGACACTCCTTTGTTGCCTTGGCCGTGTGTTTTGGGTCATTGTCATGCTGGAATACCCATCCACCACACATTTTCAATGGTTCTCACCTAAGATTTGACGCTACATGACCCCGTCCATCGTCCCTTTTATACGGTGCAGTTGTCCTGTCCCCTTAGCAGAAAAACAGCCCCAAAGCATAATGTTTCCAGCTCCATGTTTGACGGTGGGGATGGTGTTCTTGGGGTCATTGTCAGGATTCCTCCTCCTCCAAACACGGCGAGTTGAGCTGATGCCAAAGAGCTGGATTTTGGTCTGATCTGACCACAACACTTTCCCCCAGTTCTCCTCTGAATCATTCAGATGTTGATTGGCAAACTTCAGACGGTTGTACTTCACTTCTGAGTTCTTCCCGGTGTAGTGTGTTACCAATTGTTTTCTTGGTGACTATGGTCCCAGCTGCCTTGAGATCATTGACGAGATCCTCTCGTGTAGTTCTGGACTGATTCCTCAGCGTTCTCATGATCATTGAAACTCCACGAGGTGAGATCTCACATGGAGCCCCAGAGCGAGGGAGACTGAGTTATTTTGTGTTTCTTCCATTTGCGAATAATCACCAACTGTTGTCTCCTTCTCACCAATCTGCTTGACGATGGTCTTGTAGCCCATTCCAGCCTTCTGTAGGTCTACAATCTTGTCCCTGACATCCTTGGACAGCTCTTTGGTCTTGGCCATGGTGGAGAGTTTGGAATCTGATAGCTTGATTGCTTCTGTGGACAGGTGTGTTTTATACAGGTAACAAACTGAGATTACGAGCACTCCCTTTAAGAGAGTCAGCTCGTGCCCTGTATAAAAGACACCTGGGAGTCAGAAATCTTGCTGATTGATAGGAGATCAAATACTGATTTCACTCATTAAAATGCAAATCAATTTATAACTTTTTTTAAATGCATTTTTTAGGTTTTTGTTGTTATTCTGTCTCTCAGTGTTCAAATAAACCTACCATTAAAATTATAGACTGATCATTTTTTTTGTCAGTGGTCAAATATACAAAATCAGCCACTTTCATCCAAATCCTCTTACTAATCACAGGAGATTTGTCACGGGACCAACACTATTGTGCACAATGTGAACGCTAGATGAGCACACGATCTACAGCAGCAGAGATCGATCCAGGAAGAACAGAGAGATAAATGAGAGCCATTACAGGAAGAGCCTTCGTTTGTGTTCTTCAGCTCTCAGAAGTGAAACTAAGAGACTGTCAGTGAAGGCTTATCTGAAAGCAGCTAATGGACAAACATTCAGCAGTGTTCATTAGCAGATTTACAGATTCTATAACAAAATAACACTGGTTGATAAATTGATGATAATAGATAAATAAGCATTAAAAGTAAGTGCGAGGCTCAAAGCAGCATTTCTGTTCTGTGGAGAGGAAGCGTGCTAGTTTCGAGGTGAGCCCATGGAGACAGGAAGGCAACATGCGGTTAGCAAAACTAAATACAGTATACATGCACATTCAGTACACACACACACACACTCTCTCTGCAGGAAGTCACAATATGTTTAAAGTCTTTGTGTTGAGTGGCGAGTCGCATCGAGAGAGAAACAAACCAGGATAAAAACACACAAGCTGTTTGACGCTCACAGATGTAAACAAACACCTTCAGAAATATAGTATATGCACAACATTTCTGTGCACACTCACAATTACTTTGCTCTCTAAATGGGAACAATGCATAGACATTTACTCTTCTTATATACAGCTAGATAGAAATACTACAAATGATCCCTAACAGATTTAAAAATGCTTTATTTACTTAATGTTTTACCATTTTTAGAAAGTTTTTTTGTCAGGTTTAACTCATTTCTGGGTTACATATGGCCTGCAAAACATGTTTAATAGGAACACAGGAAACACTGCATGCTTATTTCTTTCAGTTTTCATCTGTTTTTCTTCCACAATTAAACACAGAGAAGAGAGTCTTGGGAAACGCTGTTTTGTAAAGCACTTTCAAATGGTTTATTTACAGCCTCTGTCAGTCAGAGAGGAAGTGGCGTACATACAAAATAAGAGCAAACTCCCTGAGTCTTTACAGATGAACAGACGCTCTGCACAGACAGGAAGTGATTCTGTGACAGACCCGCAAAACACAAACACTGACATCTACATTAATATATATACTGCATACGGACACGAACACAAGATCAATAAGAACACGAGACACGGTCAGTTCTGCTGTGGACTAACAACAAATTCAGGAAGACAGCTGCAGTTCTCCTACAGATTTGAAGACTGATGCAGACTGACACACTAAAGACCTGTCGTTCATCTACAGAATATTTACAGTTAGATCCACATACAAACACTATAGGCATATGGTCAGGAAGATCGGTGTTATGCGTGGAAATAACAGGAACGAGTGCAGGACAGACTCACACCCTCATCCTCATCATCATCATCATCATCATCATCATGAATAATCTTCTGACACACAAAGCATGTGCAATCATCCTCACACACACACACACACACACACACACACACACACACACACACACACACACACACACACACACAGGTGGGAATGAAGTCCGGCTCATGGTCTGAGTAAGCGGATGTCAGTGTATGGGTTGTTGTGTATGTGTCGGTGTATTGTGTGTGTGGATCAGTGTGTGAGAGTCAGTAGTCAGAGTCTCTCTAACACTGAGAGTTCTGCATCTGTCCGTTCGGCACGTTTCCGTCGCACTCTTCCTCGTCCTCCTCCTCCTCGCTCACCAGGAACTCCTCAGGGGGCCAGCGCAGCTCTCCGCTCTCCACCTCATCCTCCGTCGGCTCCACCACGATAGACGGCAGACGGTCCTTCAGCTTACAGCAGCGCTCGAAGTCTGAGGGATCTGGAAAGATCTGAGCAGAGAAAAGAGAACATTCAGTCAGATTTTACACACACACATATGCACACATCCTCTATCTTTTACACACTCAAACTCTTGCACACTAACACATAAACGTGAACATGCACTCACACAGTCACACATAAAATTAGGTCAAGTCACCTTTATTTATATAGCGCTTTTAACAATACAGATTGAGTCAAAGCAACTGCACAGTATTTAAACAGCACAATAGTGTGTAAGTATTAACTATATGAAAAGATATAAATATATACTTTTTCTGCCCCCATATCTTGAAATATTTGATAATTCTAAATGCATTTTAATAGCTTGAATCATGCAGTGAAAGAACACACTCTAAATGCATACTTACTAGACTTCATCACATAATGTAACGTTATGCGTGCACTCTATACTGCCATCCAAAGGCAAAGTGCAGTAACTACGCCAACACTGAAACTGAGAAAAATGCCTTTAAAAGTTTTTACACCAGCTAGTCAAACATGACGCTCTCGTTTCTCTGAAACGGGACAAGATTGAACCAGGAGACTTTGCCACAAGACAAAACAGTTGTTACAAAGTACATTTGAAGCCTTAACTCAATTTTGACCAAATGTGTAGTTACTGCGCTTTGCTTTTGGAGGGCATAATAGTTTTTTTTTTTTTTTTTTTTGCAATACACTCAATGTCAAATCGCACATCAATTAAAAGACAGTTATGATATTATAACAGATGATATATATTGCACACCCCAAACTAAAACACACTCACACAAATACACACACTTACATGCTAACATATACACTCACACTTGTGCACATGCAAACACAAACACTTGCGCGCACACACACACACACACACACACACACACACACACACACACACACACACACACACACACACAATTAAGCACTCACACTCACAGAAACACTCACTCACATACACTCCTGCCTACACTAACACACATACTATCGCACACACTGACACACACACTCTTGTTCTTCTCCTGACGTCCTGAAGTCTCGTTTCAGCTGAATTCTGGATGAAGTGTGGTTTATTTTTAGCTCGGCATCATTCAATGACATACATGGGCGGCAGGGAAACCAATAACACAATCTGGGCACCACGCCAGTGGAAAGAACATTAGTGTGTGTGTGTGTGTGTGTGTGTGTGTGTGTGTGTGTGAATGATGAGAAAGAAAACAGATGAAAAGAAGGACAAACAGAGCGAGAGATGTTCTATAACAGGAACTGAACCATGAGACCCTCGTCTGACCCTCGATCCATAAACAACAGCAGAGCATGAGACTGAAGATCCAAGACTGAAATAACCAGCAGCCATTAAAAACACCAGAGGAACAAGAACATCAGCGCTCTGTTCTAAAAGAGGCCAAATATTTCCACAGCATCTCCTGAGACGATTCCAGACGGTCTCAGATCAAACTCTAGAGGAGCTCAGATGAGTTCAGGACAGGGTTCAAATCCTCACCAATGCTAATGGAAGACGCTTTCTTGTCTAACAGCTCAGGTGAAGCATTAAAGAGTCACAGCTGATTTGCACTTGGAGCATGAAAACAACCCAAAAACATCAACTGTGAGGAAAAAACTAAATATCTGGTAGAAAAGAGGCTGTGATGAACTGATGCGGTTTCATTCTTCAAATGACATGAGGGCTCTATAACTTTTGCAATGTGAAAAACACAGATGGAATCCAGAATACATTCAGCAATTGTTGGATGAATACATCAAAAGCAGGGCTGTACACTTAAACAAATGGTGTTATGGATCAGTGTATGTAGGTGCAGCACTTGAAATAAATGTTACATTTCCATCTCATTACATTTCAAAAAGTTAATAAATTTGTAAAAGCTTTATGCATTTTTTGATTACCAGTATTTCTGATACCTTTACATTCATGCATTTGGCAGATGCTTTCATCCAAAGTGTCTTACATTACACTGATGGTTTACACTTCAAGGATTACTCCACTTCTAAAATACTAATTTCAAATTTATTCACCCCCTTGTCATCCAAGATGTTCATGTCTTTCTTTCTTCAGTCGCAGAGAAATACATTTTTTTAGAGGAAAACATTTCAGGAGTGTTCTCCATATAGTGGACTTCTATGGTGCCCTGAGTTTGAACTTCCAAAATGCAGTTTAAATGCAGCTTCAAAGGACTCTAAACGATCCCAGCCGAGGAAGAAGAGTCTTATCTAGTGAAACAATCTGTCATTTTCTGAAATAAATTAATATTTATACACTTTTTAACCACAAATGCTCATCTCTGTGATGCACATGCATACTCTGTGCTATAGACAAGATGAGCATTTGTGGTTAAAAAGTATATAAACTGTATTTTTATATAAAATAACCGATCGTTTTGCTAGATAAGACCTTCTTCCTCGGCTGGGATTGTTTAGAGTCCTTTGAAGCTGCATTTAAACCGCATTTTGGAAGTTCAAACTCAGGGCACCATAGAAGTCCACTATATGGAGAACACTCCTGAAATGTTTTCCTCAAAAAACAATTTCTTTGCGACTGAATGAAAGAAAGACATGAACATCTTTGATGACAAGGGGGTAAGCATATTATCTTTTGTTCTAGAAGTGAACTTCTCCTTCAATTATCTCATGCATTCCCTAGGAACAGAACCCATGACTTTGATGTTGTAAGCGCCATACTCTACTATACGAGTTACAGAAATGCCATTTTGTTAATTTATTTGTAATCAATCATAAAACAGAACTCAGAAAAAATAAAATAGACAACAGAATTTCTGAACACATATTTCATGGGGCTCTAATATTGTTTTTAAAATAAATACTTTAGGAAACTATTAACTTGTTCTATGTATTCAACTAATTAGGGGTCAAAGACAAAAAAAGGGTTTAAGCATTAAAACAATAAGTGTAATACTGCTTTAAATTTACTTTGAATTTTTTTTTAAGTTTTCAGTTTAACTTAATTGCATTTTTGTTTTTGTTTTTCTGACCAAAAAATAAATATCATCCATTTTTCCCTAATTTACAGAAGACACCACTAAAATGTCATTCAGTGTCAATCTTGTCTGGCATATTTACAACAAAAATCAGTTTATGACATATTAAAAGACGAATTACTTTCACCCCAAATACTAATTACTAGGTTTTTAATATTTGCCACTATCCTAGGTTTTACTCATTTGTCAGTAAGAATTTTTTACTCATTTAAAACACAATAAAATGTATTTTGCTCCCTTATTCTTTTATATATTTTAATACGCACAAGTCAGAATAAGCATGTTGTTTGAATGTTTACATAAATATAGTGTTCCACTGAATGACAATCTAACATTATTTCAAACTAATTTTGACATTTTATTCTCCAAAAACATTTGAAACCTTACAAGTAGACACTTTACTTACATTTAATGTGCTTTCTATGGACATAAAATCACTTTTGTACATTTCTTTTGATGTGGACATCTTAACATTTTTGACCCTTAGATATCCTTCGTGATTATTAAATTAAATACAGAAAAAGCTGAATTTGGGATCAAATAAAAATGGACTTTTCTAATTAATAAAAGAGGATAGAATTTGCAGCCATTTAAATATTTGATCATTTCTGGAGCACCTGCTGTAGTTTCAGACACTGGTGAGGTCAGTGACGGTGAGCAGACGTTACCTGGAAGGTCAGGCGGTCTTTGCTGGGGCTGAGCCTGATGTCGTCCATCGGTGCGGCGCTGATCATCACGTCAGTC
The DNA here is from genome assembly GCF_049309525.1 of Garra rufa. Classification (NCBI taxonomy): domain Eukaryota; kingdom Metazoa; phylum Chordata; class Actinopteri; order Cypriniformes; family Cyprinidae; genus Garra; species Garra rufa. Next base: position 4,188,020 of record NC_133362.1, on the reverse strand, counting down.
ATCACGGCACACGCTACACAGAACACACAACACACACGGTTACTGTCAGATCACAGCAGCAGCAGAGGCTCCTCTAGAAGCCAGTCATCAGATGGCAGTGTGTTTGAGAAGAACTCAGAGATCATTGTGTGGCTGCACTGCATGCAGAACCATAAACTGACTCAAAGCGTTCTCTGGCCTGGAGCGCATCAGTGTTTGTCACCGCACAGGAGTTTGCACACTTACTGCTTTCTGAGCACAACAACAGCAGCACACAGGAAGCTCTTGGTGAAGCATCCTCCAGAGCAGCTTCAGTCTTCACCGCACTGGAAACCCCCAAACCAGCAGCTCTTCTGCAGCTCCACACTCCTCAACACCAACACATACTCACTCTCTCACTCTCTCACTCTCTCTCTCTCTCTCTCTCTCTCTCTCTCACTCTCTCACTCTCTCACTCTCTCTCTCTCCATCCATCCATCCATCCACTGCCTGCTGGAATACAGACACCCCCCCCCCCCCGCTCTACTGACTACACTCTCTCACTCCTCAACATCTGTCTGACTCACTGGACTCAACTCTGATCAGAGCTCTGACCGCATTCACTAAATATCTCAAGGCTACAAGCAGCTCATAACTTAAAGATAATAACCCTGTCAACTAGCTAAACATGCTAGAAACATGCTAACAACATGCTAACAACATGCTAATAACTAGCTAATCATGCTACAAACATGCTAACAACATGCTAATAACTGGCTAAACATGCTAGAAACATGCTAACAACATGCTAATCATGCTAATAACTAGCTAATCATGCTACAAACATGCTAGAAACATGCTAACAACATGCTAATCATGCTGATAACTAGCTAATCATGATACAAACATGCTAGAAACATGCTAACAACATGCTAATCATGCTGATAACTAGCTAATCATGCTACAAACATGCTAACAACATGCTAATCATGCTGATAACTAGCTAATCATGCTACAAACATGCTAGAAACATGCTAACAACATGCTAATCATGATGATAACTAGCTAATCATGCTACAAACATGCTAGAAACATGCTAACAACATGCTAATCATGCTGATAACTAGCTAATCATGCTACAAACATGCTATAAACATGCTAACAACATGCTAATCATGCTGATAACTAGCTAATCATGCTACAAACATGCTAGAAACATGCTAACAACATGCTAATCATGATGATAACTAGCTAATCATGCTACAAACATGCTAACAACATGCTAATCATGCTGATAACTAGCTAATCATGCTACAAACATGCTAGAAACATGATAACAACATGCTAATCATGATGATAACTAGCTAATCATGCTACAAACATGCTAGAAACATGCTAACAACATGCTAATCATGATAACTAGCTAATCATGCTACAAACATGCTAGAAACATGCTAACATGCTAATCATGCTGATAACTAGCTAATCATGTTACAAACATGTTAGAAAAATGCTAACAACATGCTAGTCATGTTAATAACTAGCTAATCATGCTACAAACATGTTAGAAACATGCTAACAACATGCTAATAACTAGCTAATCATGCTACAAACATGTTAACAACATGTTAAGCATGCTACAAACATGTTAACAACATGCTAATGTTAAAATCATGCTAGCAACTTGTTAATCATGTTATAAACATGCTAGCAACTTGCTTATCTTGTTAACAAGTTGTTAATCATGCTAATAACATGCTAGCATTTTGCTATTCTTGCTAACAAGTTGTTAAGCATGCTACCAACTTGGTAATGATGTAAAATCATGCTAGCAACTTGCTAATCATGCTACTAACATACTAGTAACATGCTAATTATTATAGAAACATGTTAGCAACTTGCTAATCATGTTATCAACTTGTTAATCATGTTAGAAACGTGCTAACAACTTGCTAATCTTGTTAATAACATGCTAGTAACATGCTAATCATTCTATAATCATGCTAACAACTTGGTAATCCAGTCCCTCCAGAAAAACGCGATTATGCGATCGCATGATTCCATGCATAATCAGCCAAAGTCCGCATATTTATGCGGGGGACGCATTTTTTCAAATACGCCGCACTTTCGCCGCATAAATTGCAGATTTCCGCGCGCAAAATATGCGGGCTTGCATGATTTCATAATCCCATTTCCGTTTGGGTCTTTGTCTTCCTTCTTTCGAGTACTATTGTGGTCGCGCGTTGCCGCGACGTTCTGTCTTGCCTCACTTCATTTTCGCCAGCCTGACCAGTCCACATCAAGTGTATTGGACATCGAGAGATTGTGAGACCCGAATATTAATCCGTGTGGCTGCTGGGCCATCCCCGCACTGTTTCAACTGGAGGACTGTGTTTGTGGGGTTCGTATGCCATTAGATTGTTGTGTGGATGAAATTATAAGTTGATGTGAGTGGTTTGAGTGTGGTCTGTTAGTTTATTGTTGGAAGCGTGTGCAAGTGTGTATATGTACGAGTGTGTGAGCGTGAGAAATCGGTACTAAGGGTTGTGAGTTTGCGTGATCTTATGGAGTAAATTTTGTTGTGTGTATATTGTTGATGGACCAGGTGTAATGTGATTGCATCTGTTATTTTGTTGCTTTTCTATTTTTGTTGATCAATATATATATATATATTTTTTTGTTTATTGATTTGATTTATGGTCATTTGATTTTTGTTTTTTTTGTTTTTCGTGTTTAGTTGATTTTGACTTATGACTATTTGATTGTATTCTTTTTTGTGTGTGTGTTTATTGATTTGTGTCAATTTGATGTTGATTTTGTTAATTTTGTTGGACGGGCTAAGGAGTGCTGACCACTCTAGGTCCATGTTAATGGGTACCCTTGTTCACTGAGTGATTTTGTTCTTCTGATTTTTACACGTGTCATCTGAATACACGTGTGTTTGTGGTGAAATGAGTACATTAGTGTACGTTTGAAGTGCGTAGTGAAGTGGAATTGGGGTAGGTTGGTTATTTCTCCTTGCCATCTGATGTGTTACTTTTGATTTGTCTAATTTGTTTATTTTTTTGTTTTTGAGCCATATCAACCCCTTGTGTCCTAAATTGTGTCTGTGTGTTTAGCTTTTATCCCAGTAATAATAAAATATTGTATCTTTTTTTCTATATTCACGTCTCTGCTCTATTCTTGTGGGAACAGACCTGGGTGTCTTTGACCATTATTTCCCTGGGAGAGATTCCCAGGGTGGAGTAGTCGATGTTATAATTATAATTAAGTCCAGAATAACGAAATTCACCCCTTACGGTGCTACATCTGGCAATAAGTGTGTTGGGGGAATCACTTTTTTCTCTCTTTTTCACCAAACCGCAGTTTTTGCAAGTTCCCGCAGTTTTTGCAAGTTCCCGCAATTTCATCGCATAAAATTGCATAAATATCCCGCATATTCAATCGCATTTTTTAAGAAAACGTGCCGCATAATCAAGGATTTTTGCCCGCAACAATCACAAAAAAACGCCGCGTTTTTCTGGAGGGACTGGTAATCATGTTAAAAACATGCTAGCAACTTACTAATCATGCTAACAACTTGCTAATCATGCTAATAACATTCTAGAAACATGCTAACAACTTGGTAATTACGCTATAATCATGTTATCAACTTGTTAATTATGCTAAAAACATGTTAGGAACTTGCTAATCATGCTAGAAACATGCTAGCAACTTGCTAATCATGCTGAGAACTTGTTAGCAACATGCTAGTCATGCTATCTATCTATTAAACTAAAACTACATTAAACTTCAAAATATTTCAGACTGAAAAGACTCGAACTTAAAACTTTTAAAACTTGGAAATCTTTTTAAACTTCTTACATTTTTTTTTTAACCGTTCAACATTTTTAATACTTTCTGGTCCAGAAAAGTTTGTCTTGACAAACTTTTTTTATCTAGTTATTTTAACCATTTTAAAATCTTGATTTAATTGTGGCAACATTGTTATTTTTAAACCTTTGATTGAATATGGCAACATAATATCGCACTCTACAATATTTCTATGAATAAATGTCTGACAGAGACCCCTCCCCTCTCAGCCAATCACAGTGCGCATAGTTAATGAGCATGCTGACATCATTCATAGCAATGAGCTCAACCCCGCCCGTACTCTCAGTTTAACACTTCTCTCTATTCCTCAGTAAAAGTGTATCTCGGCAGCTTTGTGAATAGGTTTTAACTGCTATATAGGAGAACTCTTAGATATAAGATGAAATGTTTAGTGAATGTTGTTCCTGCTAAAGGCCGGATGGCAGGTGAAATTAAAGGATGCTTAAGATGATTGAGGTTCCCTCATCCATAAGCCAAAATTTGAAACACATTGCATAACCGCTAGCACATTAAAAACAAGACGACGTCAGCGTCTTTATCCGTCATCGGATAATCCCAAAATCTCCCGACTGAATGAAAATGCAAAAGCCTTTCATTTGACTAATGACCAATTACACAAGAGTCAGAGCGAACGCCGCGGCTCCATCTGATCACAGTCATGGTGAGAGAGAGAGAGAGAGAGAGAGAGAGAGAGAGAGCGAGAGAGAGAGAGAGAGAGAGAGAGAGAGAGAGCGAGAGAGAGAGAGAGAGAGCGGTGGGCGTGCAGAGCCTCATACACTGCAGACACACACTCAAACTTTCCACTGCTTCGGGTTCAAAGACTCGCTGATGGCTCCAGCGCTGCAGGTGTTCAGAGGTCAGATCATCGTCAACACACTCAACCTCACCTTCCTGAATAAACTCACACACTTAGACACACTAGAGACTTCACATCTGCTTTATTGTTCAATTAAGTCAACAGTAGAATCAATGAGAGAAACTCTGTTTCAGTTCAACACACTACTCTGATCAAGTGTTGGTTCAGTTTAGATTTGGGCTGCGTGGTGAATCATTTTTTATTGTAATCTATCGATTAATTAAGCATAATCATCTTTTTAAATGTTTATTCATTCATTCATGGTTGCATTTGCAAAATTTCAAGAGTTTCAAGTAATTTTATTGTGTTACACTACTGCTCAAAAATCTGTATCAGAAGTCTCTTCTGCTCATCAAGGCTGCATTTATTTGATTAAAAATACAGAAAAAAACTGTAATATCGCAAAATGTTATTACAATATAAAATAATGTTTTTTAATTTGAATATACCTAAAAATATTATTTATTTCTGTGATGCTGAGCTGAATTTTCATCAGCTGTTACTCCAGTTTTCAGTGTCACATGATCCTTCAGAAATCATTCTAATATACTGATTTATTATTAGAATTATAAATGATGGAAACAGTTGTGCTGCTTAATATTTTTTTTGGAACCCGTGATAATTTTTAGTTTTTTTTTTTTTAATAATAAGTTTAAAAGAACAGAATTTATTCAAAATACAGTTGCAATCGAAATTATTCAACCCCCTGGACCTGCAAGACATTTTGCTGCAGAGAACACAATTTTGTAAAAGCAACTCAACAAAGGCATCAGTCCACTATTAGAGAAATGTATAAATACACATTTGAGTCATTCTGAAAACGGAAGCTGATGAATAATAAAGAAAAAAATCAAATCGGCTCTAAATGTTGATGTTCAAAATTATTCAACCCCTAAAAGTCAAATTTGGTGCAGAATCTTTTATTCTTTAAAACCGCCAATAAACGCTGCCTGGAAGTGCTTTGAAGCTGCTGTCACCTCTCTACTGCAATCTTGGCCCATTCCTCACCTGAAAAACCTTTGAGATCACTGATAATCTTTGGTTTTCACTTTGCCACTGCTTTCTTCAAATTCAACCAAATGTTTTCAATGAAAATTAAACCTGGAGACTGAACAGGCCACTCAAGTACATTCCATAACTGATCCCTGAACCAAGCAAACTTGGATGTATAGTTTGGGATGACTGTCCTGCAGAAAAGTCCACTGATCATCAGCTTTAGTCTTTGCACCAAAGGCATCACAATTCTTGCCAAAATGACCTGATACTTCAAAGAATCCATGATGTCCTTCATACGGTCATGATTTCCACTTACTGCTACAATAAAACATCCCTCGAACAGGACTGGTCCACCCCAAAGTTAGTTTATAAACTCTGCCTTTTCTGCACCGGACACACCACTGACCCATAGGTCCAAAAAGTTCCAGTTTGGTCAGATCACTTATTAAACCATTCTTGCAGAACTCCTCATGTCTCTCTAAATTAATTTGAACATGTTCACGTCAGCCTTTTTGTTCTTCTTGGTCAAGAGTGGTATTCGGCAAGATGTCTCGACAGGAAGGCCATAACTGTCTGGTGTTCTTCTTATACACTGCACTGAAATGGTTTTCCTCCTTTCGTTGGGTCATCTTACAAGTCTTTGGTTGTACATTGCAGGTTTTTCCTCAGTTGTTCTGATCAAACCTTTTATGATATTGTGCTTTTTTGTTCAACACCTTCAAAGGTTTTCTGGTACAACACATTTAAGCTAAAGAATAAGCCACTAAAACCTCAGCATATGCATGGGCTAACTGTATGCATGTGTAACAGCTCAAGCTAATTCTGTTTTCTAATAGAGTTTCTAAAGGCTTAATAATGTTTTAAGACAATTTTGTTCCCAACCATACAAATAAGTGACTAAAAAACAGCTGTTAAACAGGGGTTGAATAACTATGACATAGCTGTGTTATTAAAAAATCCTAGAACTCAAAAATATTACATTATATATATCTCTGGAGGCTTGAATAATTTTGATTGCAACTGTATACATATTTTTTTAACAATGTAAATATATGCTATCAATTTTTATCAATTTAACAAATCCTTTCTCAATAAAAGTACTAATTTCTTTCAAAAAAGGAAAGAATAAAAATTCACTGAGCCCAAACTTTTGAACAGTAGTGTATATTGTTAGAAAACCTTTCTATTTTAAATAAACACTGTTCTTTTTAACCTTTTATTGATCAAAGAATCCTGAAAAAAACTAGTATATTAGAATGATTTGTGAAGAATCATGTGACACTGAAGACTGGAGTAATGACGCTGAAAAGTCAACTTTAATTACAGATATAAATTAAATTTTAATGTATATTAATTTAGAAAAACATTGTTTTGCATCGTAATAATATTTCACAATATTACATGTTTTTTCTATATTTCTGATCAAATGAACACAGCCTTGATGAGCAGAAAAAACTTCTTTAAAAGACGTTACAAACTATACCGATGCCAAACTTTTCAAGCAGTAGTGTACTTTATCTATATAGTTTTTAATCTTTTTTAAGTCTTAATTTGAGTTATTTTAAAACATCACATAGTACATCAACCAAATTAAAAGAAAAAAAGTTGTCTTTGGAATAAAATATTTAAAAATTTCAGTTAATGCTTATTTAAAGTAATGAAAATGTTTATGGTTGCCAGATTTCAAGAGTTTAAATCCCTCAATCAGACTGATGTATTATGCACTTTTTTGATAACTGTTATTTTCATATTCCTGTTTCCTATCATTATTTACATTCAAGTATTTGCAACTCAAGATATTTTCTCCAACAGGACTCACAACGCATGCATTCATGGTTTACGCTTGATCACTTCATGCACTCCTCGGGAACTGAACCCGTGACCTTGCCGTTGCGAACGCCGTACTCTACTGCTTGAGCAACAGGACTGTTTTGGGTAACAGGAGTTGGTTTAGTGTAATTTTGTAAACACGATGGTGCCACTGAAGTGCTCTGAAGTGCTGTTATGGGTCTGAGCTTTCTGAAGCGTCAGCGTGTTCCTGAGGCTTTTTCTCACAGCGGCTATTTAAAGTCTAAACTGTAGTCCAGCGCTCAGACACAAACCACACAAACACACGGCCAGAGATGCGGCCATCACGAGGACAAGCACAAACCCTCCAGATTCCCGCTCATTGGATTTTCCACACGCTCCCGAAGCGGAGCATTGATTCTGTGACACGGATTCCCAAAGCTGACGGGACGATTCATGTCACCTTCTGACCGAACACAAACACCAGCAACACTTCTGCGTCATCAGGGTCAGCAGAACACGTCTGATCAGCGTCCAACACCACACTGATCGCAGCAGCAACCATGCTTTCACCATCAATACATTTACAATGAATGTCGGAAATATTGCACTTTCCATTCGCTCTGTTTGATGATTTGGAATCCAACCAAAATAACATTCATTTATCTGTTTTTGGCGAGTGACTTTTCTGATCATCCACCATATTTACAAGCATTAGATGAGCAAAATAATCAAACGCACAAACACACAGAGTCCATGTTGATAGCTTCAGAAAACCAAATCTTACAGGCATCTGAACGGACCGTCAAATAAATGTATTTCAGCATGTGAATTTATTTTTCCTTCAGCCTGAGGATTTTGGTATGCAAGGGCTTTTATATTTGCCAAAAATATTACTTTTAAAAACAACTAGCAAACACTGCCCACACAGCAAAAAATGCTTTTCTAGATTCGATTTTTTGCCTTGTTTCCAGCCAAAATATCTACAAATTCTTAAAATCAAGAAGGATTTTATAGACGAGCAAAAATTATTTTCTTGTTTTCAGAAAAAAAAAACAATTCAAAATAAGTGAGTTTTTGCTTAGAACAAGCAAAATAATCTGCCAATGGGGTAAGAAAAATAATCTTATTTCAAACAAGAATATTTTTCTTGACTATTTAGCTTGTTTCAAGCAAAAATGCACTTAATTTTGACTTGTTTTTTTACTCATCTAAAAAATCCTTCTTGATTTAATTTTTTTAGATATTTTGGCTGGAAACAAGACAAAAAATCTAAGCTAGAAAAGCATTTTTTGCAGTGCAGATTTAAAAAGTAACACAAATGTAATGTAACACATTACTTTGCATAAAAAGTAACAAACGTAACCAATGTATTTCAGTGTGTGTTTGTTTTTTAGTTACATTTGTAGGAATTTTGTCATTTTTAATATATTTTAATACATTTTAGTAATCATTTATTTTATTTCAAGTAACAAATATGTTGTTTCTTTATGGTTTTAATTTTAGTTTCAGTTTTAATAATCCTGCTCTGTGTTCTGAGCAGATGTTTTCTGACAGCTGTTATGAATCAAAAGTGTTTTCTGGTCTCTCCGTTCATGCGTTTAATTACTTTGCCCTGCTAATGCTCATAAATATTGCAAAAGAGCAACGACTGAAAGCTGAATATTATTATTATTATCATCCAAATATATCACAACAGTAAAACATTTCACAAGCATCTCAGGTTGTTTCTATATTGACTGTAGATTCCCTTCTTTAAATACGTGACTGATTTGTAAAGCGCTGAGGTTCTGGAATCACTAAGATCAGGCCTGGCGCTGGGTATTTTCAGCATTTATACAAATGAAATATTCATGATGAGTTCATGATCACAGCTCAGTCCGACTAGACCACCGCAAAACCAAACTAGAACACATCAAACTAGCTCACTAGAAGATCAATCATGCGTCTGATCCACTTCAGTAACCCTGTCTGAAATTAAACAACAACATGTGACTGTTATTCATCAGCACTGTTGGGGAAAGTTACTTTTAAAAATAATGCATTACAATATTGAGTTACTTCCTAAAAAAGTAACTAATTACATTTATGGAAAGTAATGCATTACATTAGCGTTACTTTTCAAATCTGGGCAGTGTTTCCTTGTTTGTTTTTGAATATAAAAAGTTCTATTTTTGGCAAATAAAAGCCTTTTCACACCAAAAGCAAAAAAATAGCAGAAGAAGAAATTTCAACACTTTTCAGCAATAAAAAAAAATACAAATGTTTTGCTTATTAGTATGGTTGCATTGGATCATTAAAGGTCAGCAGCAAAGTTAATAAAACGGGATCAAATACATAAAAGAGATTTGTATCATGTCACATATTTAATTGCAGGTTTGCATCATATTTTGAGTTGCATTTTATTTTTATTTATTTTGAGGAATACTGAATGTTTTTTTGTGAGTGAGATGAATTAATGCATGTTCACATTTATTCTACTAAAGTAACTAAAGTACTCCTGATTTCAATGGCGTTACTTATTTGAAAAAGTAACTCAAATATTTCCTTGTAAATTAAAAAGTAATGCATTACTCTACTAGTTACTTTAAAAAAAAAATAACGTATTACTGATTACGTAACTTATGTTACTTGTAATGCGTTACCCCCAACACTGTTTAGTACACATTTAACGCTAAAAAAAATGCTTTTCTTACTTTGATTTTATGTCTTGTTTCCAGCCAAAATATCTAAACATTCTTAAATCAAGAAGGATTTTCTAGACGAGTAAAAACAAGTCAAAATTATGTGCATCTTTGCTTGAAACAAGAAAAATAATCTGCCAGTGGGGTAAGAAAAATAATCTAATAAAAATTATTTTTCTTACCCCACTGGCAGATTATTTTGCTTGTTTCCAAACAAAAACTCACTTAATTTGGACTTGTTTTTTCTGAAAACAAGAAAATAAATTTTACTTATCTAGAAAATCCGTCTTGATTTAAGCTTTTTTAGATATTTTGGCTGGAAACAAGACAAAAAATCAAAGTAAGAAAAGCATTTTTGCAGTGAAATGACTCCTGACTATTACAACAAGACACCGAATGAAATTAGTTAAAGTAGGCCTATTGATTTCCATCTGTCATATCCTACAGTCTGACACACAACAACTGCAAAGAACCATAAAAACCCAGTGGTGTGTGCCTTGAAGAAAACAATCCATGATGTTCATCAACACAAAACTTTGCCTGATTACAAATAAAGCCTCACGTGTGAATAGATCCAGAGGCCAGTGTTTGCTCAAACCATGTCTAACACCTGAGAAATCCAAAGTGTTCATGACTTCCTGTGAACCTGAGCAACAGATCTGACGGAGCAGTGAGGGTGAGAAACGCTTCAGTTCAGTTCAGAGTCTTTTGTTCAAACACAGGGAGTCATTATTGTGAGAGATAACAAATGAAAACGATCAGAATCAGACGTCCTCAATAAGACGGAAAACAAGGTTTGAGATACGAGAGACAGACAGACAAAGAAAGAAAGTGTCTATCTCTCTCTCTCTCGGGGTCCGCTGAGGAGCAGTGACAGACCAGAGCGATAAACACTCAGCGCTGCCAGTGATATTTCAGCAGGAGAACGTCTAAACATCCTGCTCAGAGAAGAATAACAGAACATCAGCCTAATAAAACACAAAGATCACAAAGGAGAGGAAGTGAAGGAGAGAGAGAGAGAGAGAGAGAGAATCTAACAATCCAACCTCCTGCTAAAATAATCCAGACCGAGAAGAAACGCAACCAAAACTACAAACTCGACTTTGAATCTCAGCTTTGTGTTTCAGTATCTGCTGAATGACTGATTATTTCCCGTCATCTTCAGCTCAGATTCACACACCTCCGACAAACACTGCTGTTCAGAAGATGCGTTTAAGAAATTCATCTTTTTGTTCATCAAGGACACATTCATTTGGCCAAACGTGAGAGTAAAGACATGTTACAAAAGATTTCTATTTCAAATAAATGCTGTTCTTTTGAACTTAACCTGTTTAATCCCACATTTTTCCCAAACATGAAGATATCCAAATCATGTGTCATTAGTTGCCCTTTGAAATAATACATCATTATTTTGGGATTTTTTTTTTGGGAAAAGGTCAAGTTGTGAGCGGTGGGATAATGTGTGAACTGAATTAACACATTTCTCCAGTCATAAAAATAGTTATATATCTTAGCCCAGCTAATTTAAACTCTTTGATCACATTCTAGGGTTACTATTATGCATAAAAAGCCCTTATACAACATTGATAGGAATACTGAGATACAAGATAAAAAATATAATCATTAACATATTTCAAAATTGTTACTTTATTGTAAAATATATTATCAAATTGTTATATTAGAGCCACCAGTGCAACATTAATATTGTAACTAATTTGTAACATTTGAACTTTTGATTTTGATCATTGCAACATTTGAGTGCAATCTCTACTAACAGCTGCATTGGATTTATACTGCATAAGTTCACTATTATCACATGTTCACTCATCCTATGACCACACTCAACACAACTGAATATATGTGAATTTATATATGAATACTAGACACCTAAGAGATAATGTGTAGCGAAAATCTGTCATATCTTTATGTTAACATACTTTATAGCCTTATGTTTTGGAGCTTTGCTGCAACCATCATCATCTCATAAACTGCTCTGGTCTTGTGACAGTTTGCACTAACCATGTGAAACTGCACAGATTTAATCGAGACCCTTTAGTTTTTCCATAATTGCAGGAAGTGCACTGAAACATCAGTCAGTAAAGTGTTTAGAGCTTTTAAAATGAACAACTTTTTTACGGGCACAATTGTGAGCGGTGGGATTGAATGGAGAGGTTAAATATAACTATTTATCTGTGAATCCTGAAAAATAAAATACATGACAGTTTCCACAAAAATAGTCGTTTTTAACATTGATGATGTTTCTTAAGCAGCAAATCAGTATATTAGAATGATTTCTGAAGAATCATGTGACACTGAAGGCCAATAATGATGCTGAAAATTCAGCTGTGCATCACAGAAATCAATTACAGTTTATTAGATATTCACATAGAAAACTGCTGTTCTAAATTCTAATATTTCAGAATTTACTGCATTTGAGACTTCTTTCATAAACGTGGAACTCTTGACCGGAGGCGTGCATCAGATCATTAGCCTCAAAAACAGGCCGGGATTATTTTCCAGACGACGGGCCAAACAGCTGATGCCAGACGTCGAGACGAGGAGACGAGGAGACGGAGTGACAGACGGACGCTCTGAGAGCCTGGCGAGGTGACAGGACACTGAACGGATGCTCAGATATGAACCAGATTACCCAGAGAGCATCTGTTCAGCGCTCTTGTCTTTAACACACAAGCGTTTAGGGGTTTTAAGCTGTTGGCAGAAGAGCATCAGCGGTGAACTCCGTACCTGTGTGTCATCACGTTTGCACATTCACACTGAAACTGAATCAACACTGATGTGAGCTGATCTGAATCATGACTCTATTGTCTTCTGTAGAGCTGAAACTGAGTTTTGTAACTGATCAGTTTTACAACATTAACACTGTTATTTTTCTGTTTGTTACTGTAAAGCTGCTTACAAATAAATCCCAATAAGACTATGACAGAAAATAATGAGATCTGCATGTCTGAGTGAGGAATAACCAAGTGTATTTTTACATGCATGTTCTTTATAAGCAATATATTGGACACATGTTTAAGGAGAAGTAATGTACTTACCCCTCGTCATACAAGATGTTCATGTCTTTCTTTCTTCAGTCGTAAAGACATAGTTTTTTGAGGAAAACATTTCAGGAGTGTTCTCCATATAGTGGACTTCTATGGTGCCCTGAGTTTGAACTTCCAAAATACAGTTTAAATGCAGCTTCAAACGACTCTAAACGATCCCAGCCGAGGAAGAAGAGTCTTATCTAGCGAAACGATCAGTTATTTTCTAAAAAATAAATAAATAAATAAAAACGATGCACTTTTTTTAACCTCAAACGCTCATCTTGTCTAGCTCTGCGATGCACACACATACTCAAGACAGTTAGGGTATGTCTAAAAACTCTCATCTCATTTTCTCCTCCAACTTCAGAATCGTCCTCCATCGCTGCAGAAGAACAGACCCAGTGTTTACAAAGTGAACGTGCAAAGAAGATCAAACACCCTTTACAAAAAAGGTAAAACAGTGATGGAGGGCGATTTTGAAGTTGGAAGAGAAAATGAGATGAGAGTTTTGAGTACACATGCGAATCACAGAGCTAGACAAGACCAGCATTTGAGGTTCAAAATTATATCAATTGTCCTTTTTTTTAGATAACCAATCGTTTCTCTAGATAAGACTCTTCTTCCTCGGCTGGGATCGTTTAGAGTCTTTGAAGCTGCATTTAAACTGCATTTTGGAAGTTCAAACTCAGGGCACCATAGAAGTCCACTATATGGAGAACATTCCTGAAATGTTTTCCCCAAAAAACACTTTCTTTACGACTGAAGAAAGAAAGACAAAAACATCTTGGATGACAACAGGGTGAGTACACTATCTCCATATGTACATGTCTGTTCTGGAAGTGAACTTCTCCTTTAAGAGGTCAGATATGAGTGCTTTAAAAACTAAACAAAGCTCTCCACTAATGATCTTCATTCAACAGTGGAGGAACAAACAGAGGCTGATCAGTGTGTATCTGGAGTCAGGAGCACGTTTGCAATGGTGCAAATAAAATGTCCAGAAAGCATGATGGAACAGGTTGTGTCGTTCTGCAGATGGAAACGCTCTGTGGAAATGTGAGTGAGCGAAAGCGATTCATGATGGAACGTGACCTTTGATTCTTCAGAGGAATGAAGAAGTGACTCAAGTTGACCGCGCAGAGCTGAGAATGATCAAACCCATCACACTGACTGATCAACCAGCTAGTGTTAAACGATTAGAAATACTAGAGCATCGACTCTCAAACATTCGATCACGATAGATAATGCAAAATGAACAGATGAAAGCAGCGAATGCATGAGTCAGAGTGAATGAGAGGAGGATCTCACCTGAGAGTTCATCAGCCGATCCGCACACGCCTTTATCCTGCTGCTCTTCAATGGAAATATCGATGGATGTTCAGATGATGATCGTCAGAATCGCTCTTCATCAGGTGCTCGATCTCCACAAGAACCGCTGCGTGCGCTCTTTTATACAGGAGGCGTGGCCAGCCGCGGAAGCCACGCCCACACCGGACCTCGCTCTCAGAATTCCTGAATGACATTGTGCTTGTCAATGAGTGAAAAACTGCAGGTTAGATAACTCTCAGTCTCCAAGCAGATTTGCGATATTTGCGTCAAAGAAAATATACTGCTAACTGAACAAGTAGCCTAATTCAATGCAATGTCTATTTTTTCCATTCACTTTTTTAGCTGAATTACTTTGATATGATTTTAACTGCATACTGTACAGACGTCACTCTTTTAGTTTAGGTAGTGTTTGCGCAGTTGGTTCGTTTTTATATAAAGCCTACATATAAAAAATATGAATGATAGTCTTTAAACAGGAACAGAACGTCATTACGTCCTTAGCCAATGAGCGTTAAGCGGTGACGTCAGCAAGGACCATTCTTGCAGTCAGCGCAGCTGCATGCGACTCAAACATGCGCAGACAGCAGCATTTCTGCTTAACCTTTCAATGTCATTATTATTTGTGACCCTGGAGCACAAAACCAGTCATAAGTGTGCATTTTTCAAAATTAAGATGGTTAAGGCTTGTTAGGATAGGACAATATTCGGTCGAGATACAACTAGGCTATTTGAAAATCTGGAGTGCAACAAAGTATTATACTGAAATATACTGAAAAAAAAATCGCCTTTATGAAGTTCTTAGCAATGCATATTACAAATTTAAATATACTGATATATTCTCAGTAGGAAATGTACTAAATATCTTCATGGAACATTGACCCATACAATGTATTTTTGGCATAAAAGAAAAATAGATCATTTTGACCCATACAATGTATTTTTGGCTATTGCTACAAATATACACCTGTGCTACTTTTTTTGGTTTTGTGCTCCAGGGTCACATTTATATTTTACATAAATTATAATATTATTATGCCAAATAATACTATAATTTATATTAAGCATAAATTATAGTAGCTCTTCAAATTTCATAACAGATATAGTAACTAAAGCTCTCGCTGATAAGAACTTTTTCTTTTACATTTATATAAAACATTACAATATTGTTTAATATATATATATATATTCCTATTCCATGACCACCAAACTAAATATAACAATTTCATGTTTTCTTTCGAAAAGAGTCATATTGCTTTTATTTTTCATTTTGTTTTGTGTCTGTCATGGAAGAAAAACAAACTAATGCTTGTTAAAAATGCAATGTCAAATGATTTCTTAATTGTGTAACTATGTTTTAAAAACATGAATTAAATACTTTACATATATTCATTTGTCCATTTCATAAGTTATATATTATGTTTGACTTATTACATTGATAAAGATCTATGTCTGTGTCACTCAATCTGTTCAGTAACACGTTTTGTGGAAATTAAGGCCGGTTGCATAAAATGTTTAGACTAGTCGTAAAAAGT
Organism: Garra rufa; assembly: GCF_049309525.1. Taxonomy (NCBI): domain Eukaryota; kingdom Metazoa; phylum Chordata; class Actinopteri; order Cypriniformes; family Cyprinidae; genus Garra; species Garra rufa. Next base: position 4,171,960 of record NC_133362.1, on the reverse strand, counting down.
TAGTCATGCTATTTTTTTTTTTTTTCCTAAGATCGGCCATAAGCTTTTTAATTCAGTTACAAAACGTTTGGTCTAATTTGAATCTAAAAAGTAAGATTAATTAACCCTGGTGTTCTGCTAGTTGGTCAAACGTAGTTCTCAAGACAGTCTTGACTGTGTTCATCTACTGGTCTCTGGTCTACAGCGCCATCTAGCGGCAGTCCAGTGAAAGATGATTTATCGCTGGGTACTTGTCTCCAGAGGAAACATCACAAATAGACTTTACAAAAAGAACATCACATGATAACATATAGAGCTGACAGAGAACAGCATTACAAACACTTAAACAGCTTTAGGAAAAGCAAAGTAAATAACAAATGAGCGCAAAATGGGTTTAAAACAACAACCCTGTTGATGTGGATTACAGCGCCATCTTCTGGCAATCAAAGGTGGTGTTTATTGTCTCTAACAAAGACAGAACATTCATGAGCATTGAGCAGATGAGATTACTTACACATTGTAATCCGTTACTGATTCCAAATGACAAAACTGTAGTCACCAACGTAATCCATTACACATTTTAGGTAATATAATCAGACTACTTTTGGATTACTTTTAGATTACTTTTGACCTAACTCGTTTATCACATTGATTCAAGCAGGATAATCTTGTGCCATAATGATGTCAAAATACAAAGAGTGAGAAAATATATTCACTGTAATTAACAACATGAAGTGCATTAAATCATTAAATCTACATTACATCAAGGTTTCCCAAACTAGGGCTCATGAAGGAACTGCAGGGGTTTGTGAGTTTAATCAAAGACAAAGACTAACAAGTCATTAAATCACACAAATGTAAAATTAAAATAAGTCATTTTAAAATAAAAATGTTAAAAAACATTTTACAAAAAATATTTTATGTCGTATGACCATGAACCAATGAGAGAACTGTGAACATGCAAATGTGATATTTAATTATTAAAATATTTATTTTAAAATCTCAGGGGTGCTTAAAGAGGTCATTCATTATGATTTCTCTTGTTTAGCTTTAGTCAGTGTGTAATGCTGCTGTTTGAGCATAAACTACAGGCGCAGAGTTACGACGCTCAAAGATCAATGCAAAGGGAGATATTGTCTTTCACAGATTTGATGATTGAACACCCCTTTAAACTAAATATATATCAGAGGAAAGAGGTTCAGATGACAAACAGTTTGAGAATGACTGCAAATAAGAAATAATGAGAATTTGTGCATTTTAATGAGTTTGAAAGACCTTTCAGTAATACAGAATAATTGATGGTTATTGATCAGAAGCTGATGTGATGTTGAAACACTTCTTAAACACGAAATGATTTTGGTAAATCCATTGATCAAATAATGACTAGTCTGTATGTCAATGTCCACAAAACTGGACTTTCCGAGTCTATAAGCGCTGGACTGTTTTAGAAAAGAACATTTAAAAGATAAAAAAGAGCAATTAGAGAGAATCAGTGATGAATAATGTATTGCTATTGTGTGAATAATTTGTAATCATGTAATCCATAAAAAAGTGACAGTAGTCTGATTATGAGTATTTTAAAATGTAACTTACTCTAATTACAAATACGTAATTCTTTTGAATCTAATCATGCGATCCAGATTACATTTAATTACTACCCAGCTCTGACTGACCACCAGTGTTGGGGAAAGTTACTTTTAAAATTACTCCCTAAAAACTAACTTATTACGTTACTTAGTTACTTTTATGGAAAGTAATGCATTACATTACTTTAGCATTATTTTTAAAATCTGGGCAGGGCTTGCTTGTTTGTTTTTAATATAACAAGTTAGATGTTTTAGCAAATGTAAAAGCCATTTCACACCAAAAAGTGAAATGAATAAGCCTAAGGATGAAGGGAAAGTAAATTCACATCTGTACAGTTGAACTGTAGGAAAAGGAAGTGCAACACTCTTCAGCAATCAGAAAAATGAAGCACAAATGTTGATCTAAAGTAAGGTTTGCTAATTACTATGGCTGGATTGGATTAACAAAGGTCAGCAGCAAAGACATTGGTTAATAAAATGGTTTTCAATACATTAAGGAAACAAAAAGTAACTAGTGTTACTTTTTTGAAGATATTTTCTTGTAGTAAAAAATAATGCGTTACTTTACTAGTTACTTGAAAAAAGTAATCTGATTACGTAACTGATCACTGCTGACTACACTATACTACTACTATAAAACATTAAATAAATGTTATTTTTGACTACAGACTTAGGACTTTCAGAATGACCAAAACAACATTTGAGGTGCTGTGTAAGGAGATCTGTCCGCTGGTTAGTCCAGTTACGATGAGCCATTGTGTGAAGTCACTTTGAAGACTTCTTTGATGCACATCGAGGAGTTTATTCAGACTGCAACAATAATTAAAGCACCCTCATGTAGGCAATATCAAATTAATATAATATAACATAAATTCATCTGGTAGTGTACTGTTGATATTACATTAAAGTAGCAAGAGCCTGTTTGTTAAGTAAAATAAATTTCAAGTGTCAAACCTAAAGGCCTGCTGAACTTCTGTTTGATGTTGATCAGTGATTTTGTGATCTGATATTCAGACTATCCACAAGATGGAGCTATAATTCAGCAGATCTCCAGACAGAGCATTTTGTGTGTGCACTGCAAAAAATGCTTTTCAATCTTAGATTTTTGTCTTGTTTTCAGCCAAAATATCTAAAAATTCTTAAATCAAGAAGAATTTTCTAGATGAGTAAAAATTATTGTCTTGTATTCAGAAAAAAAAGTTAAAATTAAGTGCATTTTTACTTAAAACAAGCAAAATAATCTGCCAATGGGGTAAGCAAAATAATCTTGTTTTGTCTGTTTGAAATAAGATTATTTTTCTCACCCCATTGGCAGATTATTTAGCTTGTTCTAAGCAAAAACTCACTACATTTTGACTTGTTTTTTCTGAAAACATGAAAATGATTTTTACTCGTCTAGAAAATCCTTCTTGATTTAAGAATGTTTAGATATTTTGTCTGGAAACAAGACAAAAAATCTAAGCTAGAAAAGCATGTTTTGCAGTGTGTGTGTGTGTGTGTGTGTGTGTGTGTGTGTGTGTGTGTGTGTGTGTGTGTGTGTGTGTGTGTGTGTGTGTTTGAGATGAAGTCAGCACTAGAGACGGATAAATCAGTTCATTTTGACTATATTTCTTGAAGAGCCGGTGTGTGTAAATGTGCAGCAGCTGTTGATATCAGCTGGTTATGAGACTGTGGTTCCAGTCTGAGTCCAGCTGTCCTGAGCTCATCAGATGCTGCTGTCAATCACAGACTTCTGCTCCTTCAGTCATGTTTCAGTCATATTCAGTCACGCCATTATTCCAGCTGTTGCTCCGGTCACATCAGACCCTAACTAACCCTAACCCAGACTGACAAACCTGTGCAGAATACATACAGTAACTCTACACCTCCACATGATGTCTAATGTGTTGTCTGTTGTCAAATGTTGATGAGTCTGCTTAAAGTAAAGTCTTAGGTAGCACGGGTATATCTGTAGCAATAGACAAAAATACATTGTTTGGGTCCAAATTATCCATTTTTCTTTTATGCCAAAAATCATTAGGATATTAAGATCATGTTCCATGAAGATATTTTGTACATTTCCTACCGTAAATATATCAAAACTTCATTTTTGATTAGTGATATGCATTGCTAAGAACTTAATTTGGACAACTTTAAAGGAGATTTTCCCAGTGTTTTGATTTTTTTGCACCCTCAGATTCCAGATTTTCAAATAAAAAGAAACGTTCAGGAAATGAACCCTTATGACTGGTTTTGTGGTTCAGTCTGTGAGAGTGTTTCTGCTGATATTTTACGTTCTGTAGCTTTTTGTCTAAACCAGAGGAGCATCTGCAGTAAGTTTTTATTCATCAGCTTTGGATTCCAGTTAAAGTCAGACGCTGAATCTGAGATCTGAGCTTTCAGCTCTTTGTTCTTTTTTATTTTTATTCTCTGGGTTTAATTCTGTTGGTCTGATGAACTCGCTGCTGTATTCTAGGACTGGCAGATTAATCAAATCATATTTTTAGTTACAGTTTTGGCTTTCAGTGATTATGAACACAAGATAACTGAGAAAAAAATTATATATAATAATAATACAAATATATTGTTGAGTTTGTCATTGTCATTTTGTCTTGACTTTTGTCCTTTTGTTCAGATCCAGATCTCTTAAATTTTTAGTAGATTCAGTGGATGTAAATATATACTCACTCAAAACAATAATTGTGATGATTATGTTTTTGCCATTTTTTGTACTTTTTCTATTATAAATATATCAGAATTTAATTTTTGATTAGTAATATACATTGCTAAGAACTTCATTTGGACAACTTTAAAGGAGTTTTTCTCAATATTTAGATTTTTTCAGATTCAGATTCCAGATTTTCAAATAGTTGTATCTCAGCCAAATATTGTCCTAACAAACCATACATCAACGGAAAGCTTATTTTTAACTTTGAGATGATATGTAAATCTCAGTAGAACCTTATGACTGGTTTTGTGGTCCAGAGTCACTCATGGCTCAGTCTCAGTTAAGCAGGATACTCCTCTGTGTTTGTGCAGTGTGTATTCTCTTTATTTACTTTATATTGCAAAACAACGAAGATTTACAAAATAATACAAACTCTAAGTGTATGATTATGTTAAAAACAACTGCATCAAAAGAACAATAAATAAGTAATGCAATACTCTACAAATATATCTGGTGCTTTGGTTTGTCACTTATATCTCAATATAGAGCAAATGCACAAAATCATAGAAATAAAATCTATTGTAGCCTATCACAATCAGTTAGATTTTACAATTAGAAATGCCAAGGTCATGGGTTCAATGCACAGGGAAAGCAAGAAATAATAGTTCCTTCGATAAAGGCATCTACCAAATGCATAAATGTAATGTTAGTGGTTGCTGGGTTTACTATTTTTACAAACATTTTTACGAACATGCTCCTGAATAAATACGTTTTCCATTGATGTGTGGTTTGCTAGGATAGGGCAATATGTGCTCGAGATACAACTGTTGAAAAATCTGGAATCTGACGGTGCAAAAAAATCTAAATATTGAGAAATTCACCTTTAAAGTTGTTCAAATTAAGTTCTTAGTAATGCATATTACAAATCAAAAGTTATCAAAACAAACACTTCAAAAAATGTATTTTTATATTTATATGTCTTGTTTCCAGTCAAAATATAAAAAAAGTCCAAATTAAATGTGTTTTTGCTTGAAACAAGCTAAATAATCTGCCAATGGGGTAAGAAAAATAAACCTTGTTTTCTGTTTGAAATAAGATTATTTTTCTGACCCCATTGGCAGATTATTTTGCTTGTTCTAAGCAAAAACGCACTTAATTTTGACTTTTTTTTTTCTGAAAACAAAACAATAATTTTTACTCATGTAGAAAATCCTTCTTGATTTAAGAATCTTTGCTCCAGGGATCTTTGCAGTGTATATCTCACAATTCTCCAGTTATTACGTATTAATTTTAAATGTATTTAAATCTTAATTGTGTGTATTGAGGTCAGCTCTGATGATGATGATGATGATGATGGTGATGAAGATGCGGCGGTGCCCTCTGTCGGTCACAGTGAGCGGGGCTACAGAAGCTCCGCCCCAGAGACTCCTCCGCTCTCTCTCTCTCTCTCTCTCTCTCTCTCTCTCTCCCCGGTGAATCAGATTGTCGCTCAGAGGGTTGTAGCGCTGCATCAGCTCGGAACTCTTCGATCCGCGGTCAGATCGGTGGATGCGAGCGGAGCGGCTGAAGTGATGATGGCGGCAGCGCTGGAGAGAGGAGGGCTTCGGGCCGCCTTCCTGAACCCGGGCAGCGGCGGCGGCGGCGGTGGAGCGGCTCCTACAGCGGCGGCAGCGGCGGGCGGAACAGCGGCGGGTTCGGCGTCCGGAGCGGTGCTGTGGGGCTCCGCGGGATCCGGATCCATGCCCGTCCCTATGAACCTCTTCGCCACCTGGGAGATCGACCGCTCCTCTCCGAGCTGCGTGCCCCGGTACGAGTGTGTTTGACTGTGTGTTTGACTGTGTGTGTGTGTGAGCTGCCACTGCTGCTGCTGGTGTTCATCGATGTTTATTTGTTCGTTTACTGATGTCCTTCATCTCTGATGGTCCTAGGGAAGTTTGACAGTGACAGCAAACTCATGTTTACCATGGTGTGGTTCTGCTTACAGTGATATTTCAGCACCAGAGTACAGTGGAGTATTACTATACTTCTGAAAGTGTTGCACACTGCAAAAAATGCTTTTCTAGTTTAGATTTTTTTTGTCTTGTTTCCAGCCAAAATATCACTGTCAATTTTCACTAGACGAGTGAAAATTATTGTCTTGTATTCAGAAAAACAAGTCAAAATTAAGTGCAATTTTGCTTGAAACAAGCTAAACCCCTTTGGCAGATTATTTTGGCTTGTTTCAAGCCAAAACACACTTAATTTTGACTTGTTTTTTATGAAAACAAGAAAATATTTTTTACTCGTCTAGAAAATCCTTCTTGATTTAAGAATTTTTTGATATTTTGGCTGGAAACAAGGCAAAAAATCTAAGCAAGAAAAGCATTTTTTGCAGTGCAGTGTAGTGTTGTATTTACATGATACTCCAGAAAAGCAAGAATATAAGATATTTAATCTTGTTTCCAGGGGGGAAAAAAGTAAATTAAGTGCATTTTACTTAAAACAAGTTTAAATGTTTTATGTCATTTTGCTTATAAGTGCATCTTAATTTAAGAATTTATAGATATTTTTTTACTAGAAACAAGACAAAATACTAAGTATGATTTTTAATACTTAAAATTTTTAAGAAACATTTTTCAAAATATGTTCTTTTGTGTTACAGTGAAACAATGAGACGGTGTTGTTTTGTTGCATTTGTCTTGTTATTGTGCAAGTCTTGTTATCTATGAACTGTATTTTTAAGTTAAAGTAGAATGTTTTTTTTCCAAACACTTCACCCACTGCCAAAAAAAGGCTTAGCTTATGTATTTTTGTCTTTTTTCTAGGCAAAATATCTGAAAATTCTTAAATTAAGGTGCATTTACTATTTACTAGATAAGCAAAATGAAAGATATTTAGTCTTGTTTTAAGCAAAATGCACTTAATTTTGTTTTTCCCCTTGGAAACAAGTAAAATGATGAGTATTTTGCTTACCCCACACTGGCAGATAATTATACTTACATTAAGCAAACTGCACTTAATTTAGTTTTTTAGGTTTTTCCCCCTGGAAACAAGACAAAAAATCTGTCGTTTTGCTTATTTAGTGAATGCATCTTAATTTAAGACTTTTTAGATATTTTGCATAGAAACAAGACAAAAATACTAAGTAACTGTTGGCAGTATGTGAGAAGTCTTGAATGGTTTCTCCACTGTGAGTCTGTTTTGGATAATGTAAGTGTCGACGTGTGAAGAAGTGAATGGCCGTAGATGAGCGTCGGTGTTTCAGTTTCAGCATCACTGGATTCCAGTTCTAGTGTTTTCTGTTTGTGTATCCTCGCTCTCGCTCTCACTTTGGGGAATTCCAGAACGCTTTCACACCCCCCTCACAATCTGTTTTTCTGGGAAGTCATTGGACATTGATGTTCCTCTTCACCCTGATGTCATTCTTCACATGGAGTTTCTCAAGATGATGAAGTGCAGACGGCATGTGTGTGTGTGTGTGTGTGTGTGTGTGTGTGTGTGTGTGTGTGTGTGTGTGTGTGTGTGTGTGTGCTTTACTGCGCTACAAACACATTTCCTGTGATGGATCTATCCGTCACTCTTTGTGTGTTTGTGTTTCTTTTTTTAAAGTTGACTTGGCCAGGATCTTCAGAGAAAAGTGTGCCCGTCTGCTCTGGAGGCTTCGGTGTGTTTTAGTTGTTGGGGTTGCTGCTGAGGTCAGGAAAACACTGGGAATGATGGATTATAATGCAGAAACTGTTAACCAATGACTTCACGCAGCACTTTTAGCGGTTTTGTGACGTCAGTGTGATCAGGGCTCCAGATGTGTGTTTGTGTCCAGTGCATGGCAATGTTGCAGTTGTGTGCAGTGCAAATCTGCAGAAGTGTGGCATGTGTATAGGTCCCATACAGTGCTGTAGTGTGTGTGTGTGTGTGTGAGTGTGTGTGTGTGTATAAGTGTGTGTGTGTGTGTGTGTGTGTGTGTCCAGTGCAGGGCTGCAGGTGTGGGACCGGCCTCCTCTCAGGAGCGGCTCCATTAATCAGCTCTGACCCAGATGTGTCCCAGCTCTCGTGTCTCATCTCTCTCTCGGCCGCTACAGCAGAAGAAGATTAAGCTCAGTGAGGGCTTCTCTCTCTCTGTGTGTGTAGCTGAGGTGTGATGAGTCACAATGCAAGATAAAGGCTTATCTTACTTAGTATTTTTGTCTTGTTTCTAGTCAAAATATCTAAAAATTATTGACTAAGATGCATTTCCATATAGTGGACTTCTATGGTGCCCTGAGTTTGAACTTCCAAATTGCAGTTTAAATGCAGCTTCAAAGGACTCTAAACGATCCCAGCCGAGGAAGAAGAGTCTTATCTAGTGAAACGATCTGTTGTTTTCTGAAAAAAATTACAATTTATATACTTTTTAACCTTAAATGCTCATCTTGTCTAGTGATGCTCATGCAAAAGTTGCCCAGTGTATCATCAGCATAACTGTCTTGAACTGGAGTACACAGAGTACACATGCGCATCACAGACCAGCATTTGAGGTCACAAAGTATATTAATTGTATTTTTTTTTTTTTTTTTTTTTAGAAAATAACCAAGCGTTTCACTAGATAAGACTCTTCTTCCTCGGCTGGGATCGTTTAGAGTTCTTTGAAGCTGCATTTAAACTGTATTTTGGAAGTTCAAACTCAGGGCACCATAGAAGTCCACTATATGGAGAACACTCCTGAAAGAAAGACATGAACTTTTTGGATGACAAAGGGGTGAGTACATTATCTGTAAATGTTTGTTCTAGAAGTGAACTAATCTTTTAATTCAAGAGTATTTTACGTACCCCACTGGCAGATAATTTTACTTATTCTAAGCAAATTGCACTTTATTTAGTTTTTTTTTTCCTGTGGAAACAAGACTCACTATCTTATGTCATTTTGTTTATCTAGTAAATGCATCTTAAATTTAAGAATTGTATATATTTTGACTAGAAACAAGACAAAAATACATAAGATAAGCCTTTTTATACAGTGCTGAAAGTCATGCTGTCATCCAATAGGAGAGCAGCTAGTGAGTGTAGTCACATGACAACACGATTGTCAAACCACTCTGACTCTCATACTTCATTTCTGCAGTGTTTCAACTAATAGTTTAATCCAAACCTGCCATTGACTATTTTTAACTGAAGATTATGTCTGCTATGACTTCTCTCTTGATTAAGCTCAGGAAGGTTAATACCACATTTTTCATTTTAAGCCCCACAAAATGATGCTGAAATGTAACATGTTGATGTTAGAAGAGTTATGTGTTTGAATAAATGAATAGATGTGCACCAGAACCATTTACAGTAATGGGTTATCATCCAGCTCAGGATGATCCGTTCACATCAAGTGATGTGAGAAAGTCGGTGAGATGATTGTGAATGAGTTTGTGTATTTAATATTTGAGAATGTAGGTCAGTGTGTGACTCACTCAAGCAGACAATCATTAGAAGAACAGCAGTCACAGCAGATGAAGGAAGATTCAGATCCAGAGGATCTTATGAAGCGTTCAGACGGTGGTGTTTTGGTTTTCTGTGTCTGTGTGTAAGTGTCCTCAGCCACAGGCCTTGATCATTGCTGTCTTTGATAACACATATGTGACCCTGAAACACAAAACCAGTCTTAATTCGCACAGCTATATTTGTACATTGGACTATGGATCAAAGTTATTGATATTTCTTTTATTCCAAAAATCATTAGGATGTTAAAATCATGTTCTATAAAGATGTTTTGTAAATTACTTATCATTAATATATCAAAATGTAATTTTTGATTAGTAACATGCATTGCTAAGAACTTCATTTGGACAACTTTAAAGGCATTTTTCTCAATGTTTTGATTTTTTTTGCACCCTCAGATTGCAGATTTTCAAATAGTTGTATCTCAGCCAAATATTGTCCTCTCCTAACAAACCATACATCAATGGAAAGCTTATTTAATCTTTCAGATGATGCATGAATTTGAAAATTGTACCCTTATGACTTGTGTTGTGTGTCCAGGTTCACATATAATATCTGGTTAATGAGCATGACTGATAAATCATCATCTGCTGTGTTCGTTCAGTTGTTCTAGAGGAGTGAAGAAGCTGATGTTCAGATCTCATGAATGCTGTGTTGTTGTGAGTGTGTGGATGTCGGCTGGAGTGAGTTTGTGCTCCGTGTGTTGAGTTCGGATCCCATTGGGTCTCCTGCAGCTGTTGCAGCGCATGCGACACACACACACACACACACACACACACACACACACACACACACACACACACACACACACACACACACACACACACACACACACACACACACACACACACACACACACACACACACACACACACACACACACACACACACACACACACACACACACACATGTGTAAGCGATCCGTCTCGTGTGGTTTCCAGCGGGAAGCCCCTCATAACACTCATATGCTGTAGATCAGTGGTGTTTAAAGACCTTCAGGATCTCATGTTTACCCTCAGTAATGCGGCTCCTTCACACACTCTTACAGCCAACTTCAGCATTCAGATGATCTTCATGAGATTCTCTCACAACATGTTTATTAGATGTATGTTCTAAATGTACAGATAATGTACTCACCCCCTTGTCATCCAAGATGTTCATGTCTTTCTTTCTTCAGCTGTGAAGAAATTATGTTTTTTGAGGAAAACATTTCAGGAGTGTTCTCCATATAGTGGACTTCTATGGTGCCCTGAGTTTGAACTTCCAAAATGCAGTTTAAATGCAGCTTCAAAGGACTCTAAACGATCCCAGCCGACGAAGAAGAGTCTTATCTAGCGAAACAATCAGTTATTTTCTAAAAAAAATTACAATTTATACTCCTTTTAACCTCAAATGCTGGTCTTGTGTAGCTCTGTGATGCACATGTGTACTCTGCTTCAAGACAGTTAGGGTATGTCTAAAAACTCTCATCTCATTTTCTCCTCCAACTTCAAAATTGTCCTCCATCGCTGTTTTACCTTTTTTGTAAAGGGTGTTTGATCTTCTTTGCACGTTCACTTTGTAAACACTGGGTCTGTTCTTCTGCAGCGATGGAGGACCATTTTGAAGTTGGAGGAGAAAATGAGATGGGAGATTTTAGACATACCCTAACTGTCTTGTACCGGAGTGAACAGAGTACACATGCATTATCTGTATTTTTTTGTTCTAGAAGTGAACTTCTCCTTTAATGTGTGAGTAACTGTGATGTAGTTCTGTGTGATGTTTACAGCGATTCATCATTCTGAATATATAAACATGAGGAAACACACATGAATGTGTATCACACTCTATACTGTATAAATATTGCATATGTTCCAGAAATACACTTCTTTTCTTCAGGGTCATTAAGAACAGCTGAAATCCTTCTAGAATCAACTGAAGTAGAAATAAATGGTGTTCAGAGAATAGTGTTTATAACACACACTCTGACCCTATATTTGTCTCTTTCAGTCAGTCTGAGCCGGCAGAAAACGTGATTTATTAAGTTATTTAATTAATTGACTAACTTAAATCACCAGTGTAAAACACTAGTCCTCAACCAAAGCTTAATTATAATCAGATTACAGCCCGTAATTCCCTTGGAAATGACATCTTTGGTCAAATGAAATCGAATGTTTAACATTATGTTGTGGATCATTGATCTCTGGTTGTTGTTCTCAGCAGGTCCTGATGGACTAATGATGCTTTGATTCCAGTTCAGAGATACTTATATATAAGTCTGTATTTGATGCTATATTTAGTTGTGTTTAAAAAAATCTGTTCAAAAGCAATATAACTGTGCTTTACAAACATTTCAAGCATAAATTTACTATGTTATGGTTTGTTGTCATCCATTTAGGCATGTTCAGCTAAACAAAGATACATTTGATATTAAAATATATTTTGAGTAGACTACATTTTCTTATTGAAATGGTTTAGGCCCAAATGGACTGAGTTAACTGACTGTAACATGTTGGGGTTTCAGTGTATCATGAAGAGTTTTATTTAATCAGTTCTCTTTGTTTTGTGTGTGATTGAGCTGCTTGTGTTTGGTCTAATCAGACTCTAAAGCCTCGTCTGCTGTAAACAAACCGTAAGCTGCTGGTGACACTAAAGCCGCCGTTAATCAGTTGTTTATCATCATCAGCGACACTCAATCAAATCACTGAGAGAGCTTCTTAAATTAGTGAGGGTGCTCTAACCTTAGATACTGTATTAGCATCCAGTTATAATAACTAAAAAGATCACTCATCTTATTCATCGCGATCTCACAAAAATACATTATAATCCATAAATTAGAATCTCTCCCGATCTGAATGAAATGATTGACAAACCCGCTCCGAAGTCCCCAGCAATCATTCAGGGTGAAATCAGATATTAAGTAAAGATCATGTTCCATGAAGATACTTTGTAAATTTCCAACCGTAAATGTATCAAAACTTCATGTTTGAGTAATATGCATTTTATTCCAAATGCTCTAAAACTGTTGTATAAATAACTTACAAGTGCTTGATTGTAGGATTTCTTGTCAGTGTATCTGTGTTATTTATATATATATATATATATATATATATATATATACACACACATTTTTGCTTTTTTTTATTGCTCATATACTAACTTATTCTGCCGCTATATCAACTGTTTTTACTCATTAATGATTGTTTTGAAGCATGTTTATGTTTAACACACTTCAGGGTTTTGTGCAGAAATATCTTGTCAAAATTCAAATAAAATTGATCTAAACTGCATTACTAAGATCTTCATTTGACAACTTTAAAGGCGATTTTCTCACACTGCAAAAAAAGTTTGTTTTTTTTACTTAGGTTTTTTGTCTTGTTTCCAGCCAAAATATAAAATCAAGAAGGATTTTCTAGACAAATAAAAATTATTGTCTTGTTTTCAGAAAAAAAAAAACTTTTTTTTCAGAAAAAACAAGCATAAAAATATGCAAATGGGGTAAGAAAAAAAATCTTATTTCAAAGAGAAAACAAGATTATGTTTCTTACCCCATTGGCAGATTATTTAGCTTGTCTCAAGCAAAAACGCACTTAATTTTGACTTGTTTTTTTCTGAAAACAAGACAATCGTTTTTACTCATTTAGAACATCCTTCTTGATTTAAGAATTTTTAGATATTTTTGCTGGAAAAAAGACAATTAATCTATGTAAGAAAAGCATTTTTTCCAGTGCAGTATTTCTATTTTCTTGCACCCTCAGATTGCAGATTTTCAAATAGTTGTATCTCAGACAAATATCATCCTATCCTAACAAACCATACATCAATGGAAAGCTTCTTTATTCAGTATCCATGTACAAATGGACTCTTATGACTGGTTTTGTGGTCCAGGGTCACAAATAGCCTCAGAATAAACATGGTTTTGCATGCTCATGTAGTTATAGTTATATATAGACTCTCCAGTTTTTCTACTTCAGAATATTAAGTTTGATTCTCTGTGTGTTACTTGTTCTTATTTCGAGTAATGTTTGAGTGAAATCAGTTTGTGCAGAAGTGTGTTTGGTGTCTGGTTTCTTGTGGAGTCTTCAGTGATCCAGGAGTTTCCCGTCGGTTCCTCAGCTTGAGGAATCCCACAGTGCTGTTTTTTTTTCTCTGGATGTTCCTGATGTTTATAGGATCCTGTCGGAAGAGTTTGGACGTCGTCGTTCAGGGAGGAGCCGCTCAGGATGAGAGCAGAAACAATCTCTCTCTCTCTCTGTCTTTCTTTCCTCTCTCTCTCTCCTCTCTTCCTCTCTGCGCTCAGGCATTTCCTGTGCGTGGTTTGCCAGCAGCTACAGGCCATTTATTTGAAGGACGAGCAGCTTTCTTCAGGCGTGCGCTGACGTCTGATCCGCTCACAGATCTCAGCTAAAGCTGGTGAACATGACGGTGTCCAGTCCTTCAGAGAACATCTGTAGATCACGTGTGATGAAGCGTCAAGATCTTTGGCTTGTTTATCGACTCTTCTGCTGTTTCTCTGAATGAAACAAGAGCAGTTTGTTCTCGCTGAGCTTTGACTTTCTCTTCTTTTATCGATTGTTTTGCGTCCAGCTTTTTCTCTTTCTGTCTCTATCGGAGTGTTGACTCAAATCTCCTGACTAAGACTTTTAGCACAGAAACACTTTCTTTCCTCTGGTTTATGTTCTTCTTGTGAGGACTGGATGAACTCTTAGTGCGCTTTAGTTTGAGTTGATGATCTTTATGGACTGAGTTTCCTGAAAGTTACAGGAAGTTGTCAACAGTGAAATTTAATCAACTAAACAAGTTATTTTCGCTCAGTTGCACTTCACTGCAGGTGAATAGGGTAAAAAAATGAACCAATAGTTATGACCTTACTTACCCAGTTGATTGATTACATTGATAATTGCCAACATTTTTTATATTACAAGTTTTCTAAAATGTGGTTTAAATATGTAAATCAGCATTATTTAATGAAATATGCGCTAATTAGCAGACATTTCTAGTACAAACATCTAAACACTGGATGAAGTCAGTTTCAAAGTTCTTGTTGAATTTTTTTTGACATATTAGAGTCAAATGTTTTACAGAGGGGGTTTCTCATTTTGTCAATAATTCAGAAAATACTTAGCAGTGTTGTTTTCGTCAACGATGACGAAATCATTTCGTTGACACCACTTTTTTTCATGACGATAACGAGACGATGACGAGATAAAAATGTCTCGTTGATGACTAAAACATGACGAGACGTGTGTGAGTTTTCGTTGACGAGACGAGAATAGACGAAAATGTTAGTGGGTGGTCCGTCAGACGTTTAAAATGCATGACATTTCCGCTTATTGTGCATGCCAATTAAAACTTAAAAAGTATCTGCCGCTATGGCAAGCCGTTTTAGCATTAAATACTCTTTGCTATACTAGTATGGCAAGCCGTTTTAGCATTCCATCCTTTTTTGTCTCTTATGTTCTAAAACATTCCTTCATTATTGTAATTATTGGTGAAAATAGTCGATCCGGAAGTTCACATTGTGTTGAACTATAGATCTGCTATTTTCAGAACTTATAAGTGACACTACCCAACAGCAAAATACTTACTGACCTACATTAATTTGTTAAAAGACTACTTTTTTCCCTTTTTTTGACTAAAACTAGACTAAAACCTTTTTGACTTTTCGTCGACTAAAATTGGACTAAAACTATCACATATAGAAGTGACTAAAATTTGACTAAAACTAAGAAGCATTTTAGTCCAAAAGACTAAGACTAAATCTAAGATGGTTGTCAAAAACAACACTGCTGCTTAGAACTGACAGAAAACACTATATTTTTTTTTACCATTTTTTAGGGAATAAAATGTTGTATAAAATCAAGCAAATTCTATCTGAACAAATCCCTCTGTAAAAACCTTCAGGATATAGACAGGAATAAAAATGTAGAGTGCTACTGAAGTGGAGATTTATGGCTCAGTGTAGGAGAAAAAACTCATGGCCTTTAAAAATCTGTATTGTAATTGAAATCTTTTGACACAAATAGATAAAGTGCTATAAAAGAAACACTAAACAGTGTCTTTTGGGTGTTTTCTTTCCACTAGTCTGAAAAAACACTTTATGAAACACCAAAAAGCCAGAAATCTCAAACTTGACAGATGCATGAAAAAGCTGTGTTTTTGCCTGCAGTGTCTCGTCTTAAAAACAATGTCATGTCAACTCAATAACTCGTTATATTATGCAGAATTTGATCTAAATGAGTTGCAGCAGATGTCCAGATCCCAGGATGCCTTGCTTTGGACCACATAATGAGTAAATGTTGAAATGAAGTGTTATTTTATGTGTTTTTGCACAAAGTGAATGTCTTAATGTTAAGTCTGACATCTCGCATCTCTGTTTCTGGGTCCAAAAGGGAATGATTTTCCTCAATACACCCATTAATGTGTAGAATAGAAAAACATACAGTAAACCTTTATCATTGTTTTTAGCAGCACACAAGGATTGGCAGAATAGAAATATAGATAATAGACAAATATAGATGTAAACAATGAAAAAAGAGAGGTGTTATAAAAAATGTCAAAATATATGTAGGCAAATTAACTTTCAGAAACTCAAATGCATTGCTGCAGTTTTAATAAAGTTCCTGAGCATGTTTATGACAGAGAATGAAAATAAGATAGAAATGATAATTTTTACTAATATTTGATAAATATATATTTGTATAAATCTAAAAATGAATTTCATGACTATACACACTGCTGCTCAAAAGTTTGGGATTTTTAATGTTTTCAAAGACGTTTCTTCTGCTCATCAAGGCTGCATTTATTTGATCAAAAATACAGAGGAAACTGTAATACTGTGAAATATTATTTCAATTTAAAATAATTGTTTTCTATGTAAATATATTTTAAAATGTAATTTATTTCTGTGATTAAAGCTGAATTTTCAGCATCATTACTCGCCTTCAGTGTCCTTCAGAAATCATTCTAATATACTGATCTATTATTTTTTGAACCTGTGATACCCTTTTTAGGTTAAAAAGAACAGCATTTATTTAAAATAGAAAGTTTTCTAACAATATAAACTACTGTTCGAACATTTGGGATCAGTACATTTTTATTTTTTATTTTTGAAAGAAATTAATAGTTTTATTCAGCAAGGATGTGTTAAATTAATAAAAAGTGATAGCGTAGATTTACATGATTAGAAAAGATTTATATTTTTGAATAAATGCTGTTCTTTTGAACTTTTTGTTCATCAAAGAATGCTGGAAAAAGAATCACAGGTTGTTTCCAACATTGATAATAAAAGTAATAAATCAGTATATTAGAATGATTTCTGAAGGATCATGTGACACTGAAGACTGGACTAACAGCTGATGAAAATTCAGCTTTGCATCACAGAAATAAATTATGTTTTTAAATATATTCAAATAAAAAACATTATTTTATATTGTAATAACATTTTGCAACATTACTGTTTATTTTTGTATTTTTAGATCAAATAAATGCAGCCTTGATGAGCAGAAGAGACTCTTTAAAAGCATTAAAAATCATACTGATCTCAAACTTTTAAGCGGTGGTGTGTGTACGTATATATGTTACATTTATATAAATAAATAGTTTTTCAAACTGAAATAGTTTAGATTCAAATGAAAAGAGTTAGCTTACTGTAACTTGTTGGGTTTTATTTGGTAATGCATGGGTAAATTCCTCTTGTGTTTCTCTGTTCAGAGTTAGAGGATGGTTTTAGTGGCACAACATCTCAGAAACGTCTCGTTCCATTAAGAGCCGTGTGGCCTGCAGATACAAGCGTGTTCAGTGCTTTACTTCAGGCTGTAAATCCACTTCCTGACAGACAAAGATGCGCTGATGTTCAGCCCGTATCGTGGAGGTTTGGTCTTTGTGTTTGTCTGCTGGAGGCTCGGCTCAGATCCGCTCAGGTGTCGGACTATACTGCGCTGCGTTATTCACGCTCCCTGAAACACAAAAACACATCTGATGCATCCATGCACTCTTTTCTAAATCTCTATTGTGGATTCCCATCATTTTTTCTTCAGGAAAAAAGCTATAGTTTATTTATAGTGGCTGGTGTTGTCATAATGGGGTCAGTTGTTACAGTTATTATATAAAATGTTATGTTATGTTTAATGGATTTTAATGTAACCGTAAAACAATTTTGACTAGTTTTCAGTAACTAAAACTGAAATTAAAATTAAACCATAAAACATATTTGTTACTGAAAATAAAAGAAGTGTTTATATACACTGCTGCTCAAAAGTTTGGGATCAGTAAGACTTGAATTTTGATTTAAAGAACTCATCAAGACTGATCAAAAATACAGAAAAAACTGTAATATTGAAGAATGTTTTTACAATATAAAATAATGTTGTTTATTTGAAAATACTTTAAAATATAATTTATTCCGTCGATGCAAAGTTGAATTTTCAGCATCATTCCTCCAGTCTTCAGTGTCACATGATCCTTCAGAAATCATTCTAATGTGCTGATTTATTATTAGAATTATCAATGTTGGAAACCATTGTGCTGCTTAATATTTTTCTTTTTTGAAACCTGGGATTCTTTTTTCCAGCATTCTTTGATGAATAAGTTAAAAAGAACAGCATTTATTCAAAATATAAATCTTTTCTAATCATGTAAATCTATGCTATCACTTTTTATTAATTTAACACATCCTTGCTGAATAAAACTATTAATTTCTTTCAAAGAAAACAAGAATAAAAACATACTGACCCCAAACGTTTGAACAGTAGTGTATATTGTTAGAAAACCTTTTTCATTTATTTTAAATAAATGCTGTTCTTTTTAAATCAGCATATTAGAATGATTTCTGAAGGATCATGTGGCACTGAAGGCGAGTAATGATGCTGAAAATTTAGCTTTGTATCACAGAAATAAATTAGATTTTAACAGATATTCACATAGAAAGCTGTTATTTTAAATTGAAATAATATTTCACAATATTACAGTTTTTCCTGTATTTTTTAACAAATAAATGCAGCCTTGATGAGCAGAAGAAACGTCTTTAAAAACCATTAAAATCGTTTGAGTGGCAGTGTATATAAACAAAAACTAACATTCAAAAACACATAAAAACTATTTAACTTTACATTAAAGCTAAAATTAATGTGAAAACAGATTCAAAATATTAATAAAAGCTATAATAGTATCTCAGTGATACTAAAGTAACATTGATAATGACACACAACAAAACCCACAACAATCATCAAATGTCAGAAATGTTAAAGATAACAGAAATGTCAAACCACTGTTCTGTAATGAAAGAAGGAGTGCATATAAAACAACAGAGTTGTGACAGCTTGATCTGACATTATCATTATTGTCTGTTTGTGATTTTATGAGAGTGAATCATGTATTCTGATCTGGTTTTGATACTAACAGCCTGTGATGAGGATTTGAGCGTCTGGGATTGTGGGACACGGCATATAAATCCTGTGTGTCTCATGTGGGATAATAACTGTGTGTGTGTTTTCTGGCATAGTCCAGGATCAGACACTCTGAACTCAATCGCTAGCTTTGTGTGTGTGTGTGTGTGTGTGTGTGTGTGTGTGTGTGTGTGTGTGTGTGTGTGTGTGTGAGAGAGTGTGTGTGTGTGTGTGTGTGTGTGTGTGTGTGTGTGAGAGAGTGTGTGTGTGTGTGTGTGTGTGTGTGTGTGTGTGTGTGTGTGTGTGTGTGTGTGTGTGTGAGAGAGTGTGTGTGTGTGTGTGTGTGTGTGTGTGTGTGTGTGTGTGTGTGTGTGTGTGTGTGTGTGTGTGTGTGTGTGTGTGTGTGTGTGTGTGTGTGTGTGTGTGTGTGTGTGTGAGAGAGTGTGTGTGTGTGTGTGTGTGTGTGTGTGTGTGAGAGAGTGTGTGTGTGTGTGTGTGTGTGTGTGTGTGTGTGTGTGTGTGTGTGTGTGTGTGTGTGAGAGAGTGTGTGTGTGTGTGTGTGTGTGTGTGTGTGTGTGTGTGTGTGTGTGTGTGTGTGTGTGTGTGTGTGTGTGTGTGTGTGTGTGTGTGTGTGTACTGGTATTCATCACGTTATGGGGACCAAATGTGTGTGTGTGACTGCTTTAAATTGTTGTTTTTCCAAAAAAATATTTAAAAGTTTTCTGATTAACTTAATTGCATTTTTGTTTTTGTTTTTCTGAGCAAAAAATAAATATCATACATTTTTCCCTAATTTACAGAAGACACCACGTCATTCAGTGTCAATCTTGTCAGACATATTTACAACAAAAAACAATTTATAACATATTAAAAGATAAATTACTTTCACCCCAAATACTAATTATTTGTATTTCTATTTTTAATATGTGCCACTATCTTAGGTTTTGCCCATTTGTCAGTAAGAATAGTTTTACTCATTTAAATCACAGCAAAATATAAAATGCTCTCTTATTCTTTTATATATTTTAATATGTACAAGTTAGAATAAGCATGTTGTTTGAATTATGACATAAATATTGTGTTACACTGAATGACAATCTAACATTATTTCGACCAAATTTTGACATTTTTTTCTCCTAAAACGTATCTGAAACCTTAAAAGCAGACTTTACTTGCATTTAATGTGCTTTCTATGGACATAAAATCACTTTTGAAAATGTATTTAACGTGTTTGTTCATAGATTTTACCCAGTTCTGCTGCAGTGCTTTTTTGTTTTTTGTGATGTAGGACTGTTTTTGTCTTCTCGTACGGTCAGTTTTTCCATTCACAGCTTCTCAAGCGTCCCGAACATGTTTGTTCTTTTCACGTATCTTGTGATTTCTCCCATCATGCTCTCTGGCAGCCGTGAGTTCTCAAATATTGACGAGAAGCTTTTAAACAAGCAGCTGCTTTAGCAGCTTTCAATAATGCAGGAGAAGACAGCAGACCATAATGGAACTCTGTGGTGGAGAGACAGAGGGACAGACAGAGAGAGAGAGAATAGAAACACACTGCAGGTCACTGAATGGATGCATGACTGGAGCTGTCTCTCTCTCTCTGTCTGTCTCTCGTGGTGTTTGAGTGTGTTTTAGTCCAGCTAGTGTTCGTTAGATACACACTTTAACACTGATGTCAGACAGGTTAATGAGGAACATCTGTGGATCTACAGCTGGAGATCTGAGATCATGGTGAGATGGTTGTGAGGAGGAATGTGTGTGAAAGAGTGTCTGAAGTGTGTGTTATCAGTGCTTTACTATCACACACCTCCAGCTGCACCGCATTCACACAGGAAGTCACATGATCTCTGGGTCAGACAGATTAATATAATTAACCCTTTGCAAAGACCCTTGTAATACAAGTCTCAGCTTTCAAATGACGTGATTTTTTAATAAATAGTAACAATAAATAACATTTTGTGGCTCTTAAATGTGTGGTGACAGATCGCTGTAGTGCCTCAGTTCAAGCGGCACATGAACCCATCATCTCTTCTGACACACGTCACAGTGTCTTTACTAAATTATACACCCTGAAAAATCATAGCAAGTGATGTCCGACTTTGGAAACTAGTTTGCTGCTAGCTAAACTTTACATACACTCTTAAAAATAAAGGTGCTTTGCGATGCCATAGAAGAACCCGTTTGTCTAAATGGTTCCATAATGAACCTTTAACATCTGAGGAACCTATCTGTTTTACAAAAGGTTCTTTGGGGCGAAAGAAGGTTCTTCAGATTTGATCTGAATCAAATGGTTCGCGATTCGCGGCTCCGAAGTGATTCGCAATCCGTGGTTCTGTAGTGATTCGAGGTTCTGAAGTGATTCGCAATCCGTGGTTCTGTAGTGATTCGCGGTTCTGAAGTGATTCGCAATCCGTGGTTCTGAAGTGATTCGAGGTTCTGAAGTGATTCGCAATCCGTGGTTCTGAAGTGATTCGCAATCCGTGGTTCTGAAGTGATTCGAGGTTCTGAAGTGATTCGCAATCCGTGGTTCTGAAGTGATTCGTGGTTCTGAAGTGATTCGCAATCCGTGGTTCTGAAGTGATTCGTGGTTCTGAAGTGATTCGCAATCCGTGGTTCTGAAGTGATTCGTGGTTCTGAAGTGATTCGCAATCCGTGGTTCTGAAGTGATTCGTGGTTCTGAAGTGATTCGCAATCCGTGGTTCTGAAGTGATTCGTGGTTCTGAAGTGATTCGCAATCCGTGGTTCTGAAGTGATTCGTGGTTCTGAAGTGATTCGCAATCCGTGGTTCTGTAGTGATTCGAGGTTCTGAAGTGATTCGCAATCCGTGGTTCTGTAGTGATTCGCGGTTCTGAAGTGATTCGCAATCCGTGGTTCTGAAGTGATTCGAGGTTCTGAAGTGATTCGCAATCCGTGGTTCTGAAGTGATTCGCAATCCGTGGTTCTGAAGTGATTCGAGGTTCTGAAGTGATTCGCAATCCGTGGTTCTGAAGTGATTCGTGGTTCTGAAGTGATTCGCAATCCGTGGTTCTGAAGTGATTCGTGGTTCTGAAGTGATTCGCAATCCGTGGTTCTGAAGTGATTCGTGGTTCTGAAGTGATTCGCAATCCGTGGTTCTGAAGTGATTCGTGGTTCTGAAGTGATTCGCAATCCGTGGTTCTGAAGTGATTCGTGGTTCTGAAGTGATTCGCAATCCGTGGTTCTGAAGTGATTCGTGGTTCTGAAGTGATTCGCAATCCGTGGTTCTGTAGTGATTCGAGGTTCTGAAGTGATTCGTGGTTCTGAAGTGATTCGCAATCCGTGGTTCTGAAGTGATTCGCGGTTCTGAAGTGATTCGCAATCCGTGGTTCTGAAGTGATTCGCGTTTCTGAAGTGATTCGCAATCCGTGGTTCTGAAGTGATTCGCGGTTCTGAAGTGATTCGCAATCCGTGGTTCTGAAGTGATTCGAGGTTCTGAAGTGATTCGCAATCCGTGGTTCTGAAGTGATTCGCGTTTCTGAAGTGATTCGCAATCCGTGGTTCTGAAGTGATTCGCGGTTCTGAAGTGATTCGTGGTTCTGAAGTGATTCGCGGTTCTGAAGTGATTCGCAATCCGTGGTTCTGAAGTGATTCGTGGTTCTGAAGTGATTCGCAATCCGTGGTTCTGAAGTGATTCGCGGTTCTGAAGTGATTCGCAATCCGTGGTTCTGAAGTGATTCGTGGCTCCGAAGTGATTCGCGGTTCTGAAGTGATTCGCAATCCGTGGTTCTGAAGTGATTCGCGGTTCTGAAGTGATTCGCAATCCGTGGTTCTGAAGTGATTCGCGGTTCTGAAGTGATTCGCAATCCGTGGTTCTGAAGTGATTCGTGGCTCCGAAGTGATTCGCGGTTCTGAAGTGATTCGCAATCCGTGGTTCTGAAGTGATTCGCGGTTCTGAAGTGATTCGCAATCCGTGGTTCTGAAGTGATTCGAGGTTCTGAAGTGATTCGCAATCCGTGGTTCTGAAGTGATTCGCGTTTCTGAAGTGATTCGCAATCCGTGGTTCTGAAGTGATTCGCGGTTCTGAAGTGATTCGTGGTTCTGAAGTGATTCGCGGTTCTGAAGTGATTCGCAATCCGTGGTTCTGAAGTGATTCGTGGTTCTGAAGTGATTCGCAATCCGTGGTTCTGAAGTGATTCGCGGTTCTGAAGTGATTCGCAATCCGTGGTTCTGAAGTGATTCGTGGCTCCGAAGTGATTCGCGGTTCTGAAGTGATTCGCAATCCGTGGTTCTGAAGTGATTCGCGGTTCTGAAGTGATTCGCAATCCGTGGTTCTGAAGTGATTCGCGGTTCTGAAGTGATTCGCAATCCGTGGTTCTGAAGTGATTCACGGTTCTGAAGTGATTCGTGGTTCTGAAGTGATTCGCGGTTCTGAAGTGATTCGCAATCCGTGGTTCTGAAGTGATTCGTGGCTCCGAAGTGATTCGCGGTTCTGAAGTGATTCGCAATCCGTGGTTCTGAAGTGATTCGCGGTTCTGAAGTGATTCGCAATCCGTGGTTCTGAAGTGATTCGCGGTTCTGAAGTGATTCGCAATCCGTGGTTCTGAAGTGATTCGCGGTTCTGAAGTGATTCGTGGTTCTGAAGTGATTCGCGGTTCTGAAGTGATTCACAATCCGTGGTTCTGAAGTGATTCGTGGCTCCGAAGTGATTCGCGGTTCTGAAGTGATTCACGATTCGCGGTTCTGAAGTGATTCGCGGTTCTGAAGTGATTCGCGGTTCTGAAGTGATTCGCAATCCGTGGTTCTGAAGTGATTCGCGGTTCTGAAGTGATTCGCGGTTCTGAAGTTGATTCGTGATTCGCGGCTCCGTAGTGGTTTGCGGTTCTGAAGTGATTCGCGGTTCTGAAGTGATTCGCATTTTGCGGCTACAAAGTGATTCGCAATTCGCGGCTCCGAAGTGATTCGCGGTTCTGAAGTGATTCGCGATTCGCGGCTCCGAAGTGGTTCGCGGTTCTGAAGTGATTCACGGTTCTGAAGTGATTCGCATTTTGCGACTCCAAAGTGATTCGCGATTCACGGCTCCGAAGTGATTCGCAGTTCTGAAGTGATTCGCGGTTCTGAAGTGATTCGCAATCCGTGGTTCTGAAGTGATTCGCGGTTCTGAAGTGATTCGCGGTTCTGAAGTTGATTCGTGATTCGCGGCTCCGTAGTGGTTTGCGGTTCTGAAGTGATTCGCGGTTCTGAAGTGATTCGCATTTTGCGGCTACAAAGTGATTCGCAATTTGCGGCTCCGAAGTGATTCGCGGTTCTGAAGTGATTCGCGATTCGCGGCTCCGAAGTGGTTCGCGGTTCTGAAGTGATTCACGGTTCTGAAGTGATTCGCATTTTGCGACTCCAAAGTGATTCGCGATTCACGGCTCCGAAGTGATTCGCGGTTCTGAAGTGATTCGCGGCTCCGTAGTGATTCGCAGTTCTGAAGTGATTCGCGGTTCTGAAGTGATTCACATTTTGCGACTCCAAAGTGATTTGCGGCTCCGTAGTGATTCGCGGTTCTGAAGTGATTCGCGGTTCTGAAGTGATTCGCGATTCGCTGCTCCAAAGTGATTCGCAGTTCTGAAGTGATTCGGATTTTGCGACTCTAAAGTGATTCGCAGTTCTGAAGTGATTCGCATTTTGCGACTCTAAAGTGATTCGCAGTTCTGAAGTGATTCGCATTTTGCGACTCTAAAGTGATTCGCAGTTCTGAAGTGATTCGCATTTTGCGACTCTAAAGTGATTCGCAGTTCTGAAGTGATTTGCATTTTGCGACTCTAAAGTGATTCGCAGCTCTGAAGTGATTCGCGGCTCCGTAGTGATTCGCGGCTCTGAAGTGATTCACATTTTGCGGCTCCAAAGTGATTCGCGGCTCCAAAGTGATTCGAGGTTCTGAAGTGATTCACATTTTGCGGCTCCAAAGTGATTCGCGGCTCTGAAGTGATTCGCGGCTCCAAAGTGATTTGACAGATTCAACAGATTCACGAATCCGCTCTCAAGTTCCGTTTTGAATCAAATGAATTTGTAAAGATTTGTCAGTGCAGCGCCGATGCATCTGGTGCATTTTCTAGTCAATCGCTTGAACTGAAATAATCGCTTGAATTCCTGCGTAAATGATTCACTCAGTTCCGCTTTTTTCCGTCTTCAGCCATGTTTATTCGACACGGTCAGCACTACTATTGGCTTAACTCGCTCGTTTATGAGACTAACTGAAATAAGCATAAAAGTATGATGTTTACCATAAAATATCCATATTTCCATTCCAAAGATAACATCCAACACAAATCTAGGAACATACTGAGGTGAGGTAAGCGGTTTACTGCTAACTAGTGAAACACTCCATTAATATGACAAGCTGCTGTAATAAGTTTTGAGAAAGTATTGTATTTGATTGTATTAGTCTATATAGAGTGATGGTCAATGTAAAAAAAAGCAAATGGGAGAAGCAGATGAACACAAAACAGCAGAACAACAAAGTTAAAGAGGGTAACATTAAACCTTATCATTTAACTGAACTGTGCTCGTATGTTTGAAACACTTCGGTTCTTATATGTTCTTTTCCACACGTGTGTTAAAATGTGCTTTCCTGAAAGCGTGCAGTTACCTTAACTTCTCAGGTAATAATGTCAGATGCAGCCAAAATTACAACAACAGTGGTTACATACACAACATATATTTAATTGTCTGATCGAAATTATTGCTAGGGACAAATTAGTATTGGCTGGATATTGTTAGGGACATGTCACACCATCTCTACTCTATTCTATACCCATGGAATTTTAAGGTGAAGACTTAGTTTTTGTGTTAATTGCTATTGTCAACTCAGCACTGATGATGATGATGAAGATGAAGATGAAGAGTGAGCAGTGACTCAGATCTTCTTTTCTCTGTCAGAGACTGAAGTAGCAGCAGAAAGTGGGCCAGAGAGACAGACAGACAGATGTTGACATCTCTGGAAATGGTTTTGTGTGGAATGAGCTCTGGGTGGAGAGACGGATTCCTCCTGAGTGTGTGTAGTGTGTGTTTGTGTGTGTGTAATATGTGTGTGAGTGTGTGTGTAATATGTGTGTGTGAGTGTGTGTGTAATATGTGTGTGAGTGTGTGTGTAATATGTGTGTGTGAGTGTGTGTGTAATATGTGTGTGAGTGTGTGTGTAATATGTGTGTAAGAGTGTGTGTGTGTTCAGTAACTCAGAGCAGCTGTGATACAGGAAGAGGAAATGCCTGAGAGTCTCATTTCACCAGCGCTGGATCTCATCACAGAAACACACTGAACACACCCATTACACACACAGATGGACTTCACTCTCATGTAAAACAATGACTGTGATTTTACACTGGTGCAGTGATGGTGAGACATGGTATCGTACTTATTTTGAGATTGACCTGTTTGAGTATGAGAGACAGATGACTGTGAAAGAGTGCAGTGAGAAACTGCAGAACTGAAATATAAATAGTGCAAAGAGTAAACGAGTGATTGTGTGTGTGTTTCAGGTTGTGCAGTCTGACGTTGAAGAGGCTGATCGTGTTGAAGGAGCTGGATAAGGATTTGAACTCAGTGCTCATCGCTGTCAAGATGCAGGTGACACTCTCCTCATGTTCACCGCTAGAACTGTCTGTTTAATGTTACGCACCTCTGTTGTCTTTTAGATCTTTTATGAACACATTAAAGGAGTAGTTCACTTCCAGAACAAACATTTACAGATAAAGACTCACCCAGGATGTTCATGTCTTTCTTTCTTCAGTCGTAAAGAAATAGTTTTTTGAGGAAAACATTTCAGGAGTGTTCTCCATATAGTGGACTTCTATGGTGCCCTGAGTTTGAACTTCCAAAATGCAGTTTAAATGCAGCTTCAAAGGACTCTAAACGATCCCAGCCGAGGAAGAAGAGTCTTATCTAGTGAAACGATTGGTTATTTTCTTAAATAAATTAATATTTATTGACTTTTTATCCTCAAATGTTGGTCATGTCTAGCTCTGTGATGCATACTCTGTGTATTCTGGTTCAAGACAGTTAGGGTATGTCTCAAAACGCTCATCTCATTTTCTCCTCCAACTTCAAAATCGTCCTCCATCGCTGCAGAAGAACAGACCCAGTGTTTATAAAGTGAACGTGCAAAGAAGATCAAACAGCCTTTACAAAAAAGGTCAAACAGTGATGTAGGACGATTTTGAAGTTGGAGAATAAAATGAGATGTGAGTTTTTCCACATACCCTAACTGTCTTGAACCAGAGTAGACAGGGTAGACCCTTTGAAGCTGCATTTAAACTGCATTTTGGAAGTTCAAACTCGGGACACCATAGAAGTCCACTATATGGAGAACACTCCTGAAATGTTTTCCTCAAAAAAAAAACATAATTTCTTTACGACTGAAGAAAGAAAGGCATGAACATCCTGGAGGACAAGGGGGTGAGTACATTATCTGTAAATGTTTGTTCTGGAAGTGAACTAATCCATTAATATATTTAAACTAAAATAATTCAAGACAACCATACAGTAGAATATGGTGAATGTTTAGTATGGTGACATTTATTATCCTACACTTCCATGTATTTGTGTGTGCAGGGCTCCAAACGAGTGTTGCGATCAAACGAGTACGTGCTTCCTCCCAGCGGTCTGATGGAGACGGAGCTGGAGCTCACCTTCTCTCTGCAGGTCTGACGCTGTCAACAAACTCCAGTCGGAATGACTCACTAACTCTTGATTCAGTGAATGAGTGAATGATTCATCAGTGATGTCTGATGTTCATCTGATGTGTTTGTGTCGTGACAGTATCCTCACTTCCTGAAGAGAGACGCCAACCGTCTGCAGATAATGCTACAGAGAAGAAAACGCTACAAGAACAGAACCATTCTGGGCTACAAGACGCTCGCGGTCGGAGTCATCGACATGGCTGAGGTCAAAGTTCAATCACGTTCACCCCAAACACAATGATCAATGATCATCACATCAATATATTCGCATTCACACCAGTGGACCATAATATTCTCTTATTAAAAGTGTGCTGCATTTTATTTGATTTTTTTTTTATGGCACTTTAAATGTTTGTGATTGTGTTTTATTGTATGAAATGTCTCAAACGTTTGGGATCAGTAAGATTTTTAATGATTTTAAAAGGAGACTTTTCTGCTCATCAAGGCTGTGTATTTGATTAAAAATACAGAAAAAAACTGTAATATTCTTAAACATTAATGCAATTTAAAATAGTGGTTTTCTATTTTAATATACATTAAAATATATATTATTTCTGTGATCAAAGCTGAATTTTCAGCATCATTACTGCAGTCTTCAGCGTCACATGATCCTTCAGAAATCATTCTTATTTATGATAATTTTTTCAGCATTCTTTGATCAATAAAACGTTAAAAAAAGAACAGCATTTATTTAAAATAGAAAACTTTTGTAACAATAAACACCTCAAAGTTCAAAGTTTGGGATCAGTAAATATTTTCTTTCTTTTTTTCTTTGAAAGAAATATATACTTTTATTCAGCAAGGATGTGTTAAATTGATAAAAAGTGATAATAAAGAATTATATTGTTAAATGCTGTTCTTTTTAACTTCTTATTTATCAAAAATCCTGTAAAAAGTATCACAGTTTCCAAAAAAATATTGAGCAGCACAACTTGTTTCAACATTGATAATAAAAGTAATAAATCAGTATATTAGAATGATTTCTGAAAGATCATGTGACACTGAAGACTGGAGTAATGATGCTGATGAAAATTCAGCTTTGCATCACAGAAATAAATTATATTTTTACATATAATAAAATAAAAAAATGTTATTTTGAATTGCAATAATATTTCTGTATTTTTTAATAAAAAAATAGAACTTTGATGAGCATGAGAGACTTTTTTTTAAAAGCATTAAAAATCTTACTGATCTCAAACATTTGAGCAGCAGTGTGCATCATTAGTAAGCAAACTAATATTCTACGAATGAGAGTGAGCTAGTGCAGTACATGATTTTATTTTCACCACCTGCGAACTCACAAAGAGCACATGTTTGCCCTCTGCTTGTTTTGTTGTGGATACAACGATTGTTCCCTTCGTGAAATCATGTCGCATAGCATCGCATCTTCTCATTACTTTGACTTTTTTTTTTACATTTCATAAATGACTTTTTGGGTCATTTAGAAGTGTGAACACACCCTAATTTTATGTACACTGCAAAAAATGCTTTTCTAGCTTAGATTTTTTGTCTGGTTTCCAGCCAAAATATCTAAAAATTCTTAAATCAAGAAAAAACAAGTCAAAATTAAGTGAGTTTTTGCTTACAACAAGCCAAAAAATCTGCCAATGGGGTAAGAAAAAAAAATCTTATTTCAAACAGAAAACAAGATTATTTTTCTTACCCCATTGGCAGATTATTTTGCTTGTTTCAAGCAAAAATGTACTTAATATTGAGTTTTTTTTCTGAAAACAAGACAATAATTTTTACTCATCTAGAAAATCCTTCTTGATTTAAGAGTTTTTAGATATTTTGGCTGGAAACAAGACAAAAAAATCTAAGCTAGAAAAGCATTTTTTGCAGTGTAGTTGTATGTTATTGTTGATGCCGTTTTCTTTCTGACTTTGTGTAAAATGGTTTTAGATATAAACAGGTTTTCTGTCTCTCCCAGCATTGGATATGCAATATATTTTCCTGTTATTTTTGTATAAATTTTTCAATGGTGCAGGAAATCAAATGAAATCAAATGAACCTGATGCACTTCAAAAAATGCTTTTCTTACTTAGATTTTTTGGTCTAGTTTCCAAGACATTTTTAAATCAAGGATTTTGTAGACAAGTAAAAATTACTTTTTTTTTTTTTGAAAAAAATTCTAAAAATTAAGTACGTTTTTTCTTGAAACAAGCAAAATAATCTGCCAATGGGGTAAGAAAAATAATCTAGTTTTCTGCTTGAAATAAGATCTTTTTTCTTACCCCATTGGCAGATTATTTTGCTTGTTCTAAGCAAAAACTCACTTGAATTTGACTTGTTTTTTTTTTATAAACAAGACAATAATTTTTACTCATCTAGAAAATCCTTCTTGATTTAATAATTTTTAGATATTTTGGCTAGAAAAACATGTTTAGCAGTGTGTTGAGATGTTGGTTGTGGAGTGACTGACAGCAGGTGTGTTTGATCAGGTGCTGCAGCATCCCACAGACGGAGGACAGATTTTGGGTCTCCACAGCAATATGAAGGATGCGCCGGCACGCGTGGCTGAGATTAGCGTGTTCTCGCTGACCAGTCAACCCATCGACCACGAATACGGCAGCGGACGGACGAGAGCCAAGACCAAAGCCTCGGGTACAGACACACACACACACACACACACACACACACACACACACACACACACACACACACACACACACACACACACACACACACACAACTCTACATTGACACAATGCAATCTCTATCTCCTTACCCTAAACCTACCCATCAGAACTAAGTGCCTCACCCAAACCCTTATCCTAAACCTAACCTTTACCCAATTAGAACCCGATTTGTAAAACCAAGACTTGACCCTCACACAAACTCTTACACAAACTTACACTCAGACTTTCTCAGACTGACTGCGATGTGCTGATGGGTTCATTTGTCACTCTATTAATATCATACGACGTCAGGCGTCCGGATCAGAACACGGTGTTCATTCCTCATGTCTGGTGCGTTACATCATTGAGGGTTTAGTAACAGGTGTGTGACCTTTGACCTGTGTGTGTTTCTCAGATCGGTCTCCTGACATGGATAATTACTCTGAGGATGATGATGACAGCTATTCATCAGAGCAGGAGGGCAGTGATGATGCTGGACACGCACAGGTGAGACACACTGAACACATCCTGTGCCTTTCTCATTCACATCCACATGTGTGACCCTGGACCACAAAACCAGTCTTAAGTCGCTGGGGTATGTTTGTAGCAATAGCCAAAAATACATTGCATGGGTCAAAATTTTACTTTTATGCCAAAAATCATTAGGTAATTGAGTAAAGATCATGTTCCATGAAGATTTTTTGTAAAATTCCTACTGTAAACATATCAAAATTTTATTTTTGATTAGTAATATGCATTGTTAAGAACCTAATTTGGACAACTTTAAAGGTGATTTTCTCAGTATTTTGATTTTTTTGCATCCTCAGATTCCAGATTTTCAAACAGTTGTATCTCAGCCAAATATTGTCCTATCCTAACAAACCATACATCAATAGAAAGCTTATTTATTGAACTTTCATATAATATATACATCTCAGTTTTGTAAAATTTTACCTTATGACTGGTTTTGTGGTCCAGGGTCACATATGGGTTATTTTGTACATACAGTGCCTTGCAAAAGTATTCATACCCCTTCCTTTTTGTCACATTTTGTTTTGTTGCAGCATGATGTTAAACTGCTTTAAATTAGTTTTTCTCCACATCAATCTACACTCCATACACCATAATAATGACAAAGCACAAACCAGATTTACAAATTTGACAAATGTATTAAAAATCAAACACTGAAATAAGTAGATTGCATAAGTATTCATCCCCTTAACTCAGTCCATAGTTGAAGCAGCTTTACAGCCTCAAGTGTTTTTGGGTCTGATGTGAGCATCTTTGCACATCTGCATTTGGCAATTATCTGCCATTCTTTGCCTCACCTTTTCTCCTCTCCATCTCTGTCAGCTTGGACATTTTCTAGAGTCCTAGTTGTTCCAGTCGTCTTCCATTATGGAGAATGCTTCTGTCAACCTTCAATGCAGCAGATTTGTTTCTGAACTCTTCTCTAGATCATCGCCTTAACGCAAGTCTGTCACTGAGCTCTACAGGCAGTTATCTTGGTTTTTGCTCTGATCTGCATTTTCAGCTGTTAGACCTTTTCTGAGAGGTGTGTGTCTTTCTAAATCAGACTCATTCAAATGAATTTGCCACAGTTTAACTCCACTCCAAGTGTAGGAACATCTAGAAGCAATATGAATGCTCCTGAGATACATTTACAGTGTCCCAGAAAAGGGTATGAATACTTATGCCTCGGGATCTTTTCAGTTTTTTATTTCTAATAAATTTGCTCAAATGTTAAAATCCTATTTTTTGCTTTGCCATTATGGAGTAGGGAGTGTAGATTGATGTGGGGGGAAAAAACTAATTTAAAGTACTGTAGTTTAACATAAGGCAGCAACATAACAACATGTGAAAAAAATGAAGGGGTATGAATACTTTCGTAAGGCACTGGATATACACATACACCAAGACAGGTTTGTTGTGCGTTTATGATCATTTTTGGCAGTACATCTGATTTTGATTCCGATTTTTATTTGCTGTGTTGTAGGATTTGTACGATGAAGATGACGACATACGAAAGCCAAAAAAACCCAGACGGAAAATGATCCGATCGGTCTCAATGACACGAGTGAGGAGCGCTGTCTGTCTCACTTTCTCTCTGTCTGTATGGCAATAGCTCAGAAGAGGAAGTTCATTCATTCATTCATCCATGTTTTTTTTTGGCTAACTCTCTTCTGATGTTCACAGCAACCCAACTTTAAGCAGAAGTTTGTGGCCTTACTAAAGAGATTTAAAGTCACAGATGAGGTGAGTCTGTCTGTCTTTCCATCTCTTCTTTCAACAGGCTT
>NC_133362.1:4112068-4134568 GCF_049309525.1 Garra rufa | reverse complement strand
TTGGTGGGCCTCTGTTCGAGAGAAATTTAATAGAAATCAACCTCTGCGGGGCGAAATCGTGTTTTTCAAGGACGTAAACGATGTGTACGTTGCATGTTTTTATCACACATACACACAATATTTATTTCATGTGACAGAACTCCTCATTCCAGACAACCTTGCCTCTAGAACCACTGCTGTCAATCGAATCGTTTGTTAAATGATTGAGAAAATATAAAAAAACTACCTTTGTGAACTAAGACCACTGGAGGACAATTCTCTGCACTCTCTAGGCCAATAATTATCAAAAAAAGGGTAACACTTTACAATAAGGTTCTTTAGTTAACATTAGTTAACCACATTACTTAACATGAACTAATAATGAACTGCACTTACACAGCATCTATTAATCTTTGTTAATGTTAATTTCAACATTTACGAATGCATCATTAAAATCTTGTTAACATTAGTTAATGCAGCGTGAACTAACATGAACAAACAATGAACAACTGTATTTTCATTAACTAATGTTGCTAAAGATTAGTAAATACAGTAACAAATGTATTGCTCATGGCTAGTTCATGTCAGTTAATGCACTAACTAATGAACCTTATTGTAAAGCGTTACCAAAAAAGGTTGAAATTTACCCTTCGGGAAGCTATAACGGGGTCGTTTAGAAAAGAGGCCTGTCCAAATGTACCCAAAATCCTATAAAGCCTAAAGGAAAACTCAAAACTTCATGAAACCTGGTGAGCACATGCGAGAGGTGATTCTAAACAAGCATGGAAAGGTTTAAGGAGATCGAACCACAGCTGGTGCTATAACAGTCATAAACGTTACAAAACATAACATTTCTATGGTAAATTACCTGATTCTGCCAAAAAATGCTTTTTTAAATCAATGATTTAGGTGGTTACAGGCGTGCTAAATAATGCCTTTTAATATGTGCTTAAGGCAAGACACTGCGGGTGAATAGGGTAAAAAAAATGAACTACTAGTTATCACATTACCCAGTTGATTGATAATTGCAAAAAAAAAGTTTTCTAAAATGTTAGATTTAAATATGCAAATGAGCCATTATCTACTGAAATATCCTTCAGGATATAGACAGGATTAAATGTAAAGTGTGGTGTGTGTAAGTGCAACTGAAGTGGAGATTTATGACTCAGTGTAGGAGAAAATCTAATTTTATGAAAACAGCCTTTAAAAATATGCATTGTATTTGAAATCTATTGACACAAATAGATGTGCTATAAAAGAAACACTTAAGGCCGCGTTCACACTTGGCGTCTTTTTTGACAAGAGAAAGTTGACCAGGGCGTTTTTTTAGTAAAAAAAAAAGCTTGCAGCGTTCTGTTACAAAAAGCAGCGGAGTGCGTCTTCTGTTGCTATAACAACAGCTGCA
This sequence comes from Garra rufa, assembly GCF_049309525.1. Taxonomy (NCBI): domain Eukaryota; kingdom Metazoa; phylum Chordata; class Actinopteri; order Cypriniformes; family Cyprinidae; genus Garra; species Garra rufa. The sequence goes on along the minus strand of NC_133362.1, from coordinate 4,133,184 downwards.
ACAGTAGCGTAGTGCTGTGTGGTGAAGAAATGTCGAGAAAGAGCCTCTTTGTGATGTATATTACGATAGAGTTGTATCATACAACTCCTTGTGCTCCGAAACTAGTTTATCTACCGGCAACTTCTCCATTTTTTTCTTGTTGTTTTTGTTGTTATGGAAACGATAGGTCCCGCTACTCGCTTGTCATTGGTCAGCTGTCAAAAAAGCGCTTGACGTAGGGCGTTTTCTTAAAAAAAGTTCAAATTTTTTCAATTTAAAAAGACGCTCTGACCTGCAAAAAAAGACGCCGGCGGTGGCGTTTAAAAAAAGCGCTAGGGCTTTTTTGAAAAGACGGTTTACTCCATAGGATTAGAATGTAAAACAGACGCTGGCAGTTTGAAAAAAGACGCCAAGTGTGAACACGGCCTAACAGTGTCTTTTGGATGTTTTTTTCTAATAGTCGTGAAAAAACACTTGAAAAAAACAAAAAGCCTAAAACCTGACAGGTGCATGAAAAAAGTGTGTTTTTGCCTGCAGCGTCTCCCCTTAAATGACTTACAGCTGCTTGCGGCTATTTATTACAGCTACAGTTATGTTTTCAGTTTAGTTATAGTTGTGGTGATTATAGCTGGTTGAGTGTGTCCTGTGGCTCCTCCCACAGCTGTAACTGTAACGCTCAGACTCCGCCCACAGTGAAGGTGGCAGTGGCGGGCGATCAGAGTTATCTCAGCACAGTGCTGCGCTTCTTCGTGGAGCAGCTGGCCAATAAGACGCCGGATTGGCTGAGCTACATCCGCTTCCTCCTCATCCCCATCGGTGAGTCCGTGAGCTCGTAAAGCTGCTCGATCATGCATCCAGTGAGTTTTAACACGCTATCTGTGTCTGTCTCACAGGTTCTCATCCTCTGGCCAAGTACGTGTCGTCATTCGACAGTAAGTTCAGCAGTATGTTCATGGACCCGTCCTGGAGGGAGCTGTTCTGCCGGTCAGAGCCTCCCAGCGCAGGTACTGACCCACGAGTGTGTGACCGTAATCAAGCGTAAATGATCCGCTTGGATGTGTTTGTTAAAGGAATAGTTCACCCAAAAATGAAAATGTGACATCCTGACATCTGCTGTGCTCATTGACACCAGACGCTCTGATGTTCATATTGAGATCAAACTGCGGTGGGTGTGTGATGTTAACTGCTGTTTGTCTCCACAGACACTGTTGATGTCTCTGGACGGATCATCCAGTATCTGGCTGGAGCCAATGTGTCTCATCAGTTTCCCATCTCTGAAGCCATGCTCACCTACAGACAGAAGAGGTACATGTGTGTGTTTGTGTGTTCAAACAGAAGTAGCATCAGATATCTAGTGCCTTGCGAAAGTATTCATACCCCTTCATTTTTTTCACATGTTATGTTGCTGCCTTATGTTAAACTGCTTTAAATTAGTTTTTCTCCACATCAATCTACACTCCCTACTCCATAATGGCAAAGCAAAAAATAGGTTTTTAACATTTGTGCAAATTTATTAGAAATAAAAAACTGAAAAGATCCTGTTGCATAAGTATTCATACTCTTTTCTGGGACACTGGAGATTTATCTCAGGAGCATTCATATTGCTTCTAGATGTTCCTACACTTGGAGTGGAGTTAAACTGTGGCAAATTCATTTGAATGAGTCTGATTTAGAAAGACACACACCTCTCAGAAAAGGTCTAACAGCTGAAAATGCAGATCAGAGCAAAAACCAAGATAACTGCCTGTAGAGCTCAGTGACAGACTTGCGTTAAGGCGATGATCTAGAGAAGAGTTCAGAAACAAATCTGCTGCATTGAAGGTTGACAGAAGCATTCTCCATAATGGAAGACGACTGGAACAACTAGGACTCTAGAAAATGTCCAAGCTGACAGAGATGGAGAGGAGAAAAGGTGAGGCAAAGAATGGCAGATAATTGCCAAATGCAGATGTGCAAAGATGCTCACATCAGACCCAAAAACACTTGAGGCTGTAAAGCTGCTTCAACTATGGACTGAGTTAAGGGGATGAATACTTATGCAATCTACTTATTTCAGTGTTTGATTTTTAATACATTTGTAAAATGTGCAAATCTGGTTTGTGCTTTGTCATTATTATGGTGTATGGAGTGTAGATTGATGTGGGGGAAAACTAATTTAAAGCAGTTTAACATCATGCTGCAACAAAACAAAATGTGAAGAAAAGAAGGGGTATGAATACTTTTGCAAGGCACTGTAGCTTTACTTGATTCTCCATGAATAATTTTTAGTCTCAAATCTGATCATCAGGATCTTTTGAGGAACGTTTGTTTCCAGAAGCTTTACTTTCACTGTTTCTCAGAATGATCTTCTCAAGCCTCTAAACATCATCTTTTGAGGAAGGTTTATTTGTTCATCTCTCAATCATCATTGGATTGCACTGTATTTTATGTTTGGATCATTTCAATCTCATTTTACGAAGACATATTATTGGAGATATGAACACTCACATTGTTTTATGTCAGTATCTGCTCTACTGTTATGAAGATGTCATTGATTTACATTACAGGCATCTGAATTTCAGCACATCAATATCAGCATCTGCAGCACATTCATATTTTTGCTCTGAATGAAACTGAGCTTTATTATCCTCCATATTCTCTCACTGTTAGACTATATGACCCATAAAAGCCTGATGGAGGAAATATGATACTAAACATTTTTTTATAAATATATTTTGTTTTAACATTATGCTAGTAACATGCTAATCATGCTAACATTATGCTAGTAACATGCTAATCATGCTAGAATCATGCTAACATTATGCTAGTAACATGCTAATCATGCTAGAATCATGCTAACATTATGCTAGTAACATGCTAATCATACTAGAATCATGCTAACATTATGCTAGTAACATGCTAATCATGCTAGAATCATGCTAACATTATGCTAGTAACATGCTAATCATGCTAGAATCATGCTAACATTATGCTAGTAACATGCTAATCATGCTAGAATCATGCTAACAATTAGCTAGTAACATGTTAATCATGCTAGAAACATGCTAGCAATTTGCTTATCATGCTAACAACATGCTAATCATGCTAACAGCATGCTAGCAATTTGCTTATCATGCTAACAACATGCTAACAACATGCTAATCATACTAGAATCATGCTAACATTATGCTAGTAACATGCTAATCATGCTAGAATCGTGCTAACAATTAGCTAGTAACTTGTTAATCATGCTAGAAACATGTTAGCAACTTGTTAATCATGTTAGCAACATGATAGTAGCTTGCTAATCATGCTAACAACATGCTAGTAACATGCTAGTCATGCTAGTAACATGCTTATAATGCTAGAATCATGGTAATAATATGCTAGTAACATAATAATACTAGAAACATGCTAATCATGCTAGAAACATGATAGTAATTTTTTAATCATGTTAACATGTTTGTAACATGCTAATCATGCTAGAAACATGCTACTAACATGCTATTCATCCCAGAATCATGCTAGCAACTTGCTAATCATGCTAGAAACAAGTTATAAACATGTTAGCAACCAATTAATCATGCTAGCTACATGCTAGTAGCTTGTAAATCATGTTAACAACATGCTTGTAACATGCTAATCATGCTAGAAACATACTAACAACATGGTATTCATGCCAGAATAATGTTAGCAACTTGCTAATCATGTTAAAAACATGCTAGTAACATGTTAGAAACATTCTAGCAACCTGCTAATCATGCAAGAAACATACTAGCAACATGTTAACAATTTGCTAATCATGCTATCAACATGCTAGTGTCTTGTTAATCATGTTAAAAAACATGCTAGCAACATGCTAATCATGTTAGCAACATGCTATTAACTTGTTAATCATGCTAGAAGCATCTATCTATCTCTGACAGACTTTATTGCCTTCAGAATATTCAAACTTTCAAACTATTTCAGACTGAAAACCCTCAAACTTAAAACTTTTTAAAGTATTTTAAACTTCTTGAAACGTTCAGGTCCAGCTTTCTGAAGCCAACTTAAAGCTTGTCTTGACCAACCGTTTAATCTAGTTATTCATAGTAATAACACCTGGTTTTCTTCTCACCTTTTGTCTGCATTCCAAGGAAGAGAAGTTTGTATTTTGATTTGTACATCAGGTATCTGACCTCTGACCTCTACTGTTCCATCTCTTCATGTGATTGGCTGTCCACCTGCAGTCACATGACCTTCCCTATCATCACTCAGAGCTCATGCGTGTCATATGAGTCTCAAACACACATCGCCGCCTGAAGATCTGCGGATCTGTGTGACTCTCGTTCTGCTCTCATGGATCTGACAGATATGAACACACTCACTCTGTTAAGATCATGAGATTGTCAGACTGTAGATGATGATCCTCAGTGTCAGAGACTCATTCACAGATGATCACAGGTTCATCTCATGGTGATGTGTTCCTCTGCTCAGACGTCTGGATCTGTCTCAGTGTCCTTCAGTGTCTGTGTTCATGAAGCTGTCTGTCTGCCGCTCTAACCTCCTCTCTCTCTCTCTCTCTCTCTCTCTCTCTCTCTCTCTCTCTCTCTCTCTCTCTCTCTCTCTCTCTCTCTCTCTCTCTCTCTCTCTCTCTCTCTCTCTCTCTCTCTCTCTCTCTCTCTGCAGTCCGGATGAAGATTCGTGCCAAAAATTTGTGCCATTTATCGGGGTGAGACTCCAGATCCACTGATTCTAGTGCTGATGGAAGATTTAATGGATTAGTTCATTCAAACATTATCATTTATCATTTGCCTCTGTGACTTGCTTTCTTCTGTAAAAGAAAATACTTTGAACAATGTTGGGAACCAAACAACATTGGACCCAATTGACTTTCATTATATGAGCAAAAACAGTCATACGCTTATGAACGCTATAAATGAAGACACAATGATCAGGTTTGGATGAGCTGCCACTTTAAGGAGAGACTCTGCAAGCAAACACACTGTTCTTTCATGCACCTTTTTCATAGTGTTTTTTCAAACTAGTGGTAAGAAAACATCTTAAAGACACTTTTAAGTCTTCCTTTTTTGGCACTTTATCTATTTGTGTCAATAGATTTCAATTACAATACAGATTTTTAAAGGCCATGAGTTGTTTCTCCTACTCTGAGCCATAAATCTCCACTTCAGCAGCACTTACACACACCACACTTTACATTTGTGTTCCTGTCTATATCCTGAAGGTTTTTACAGAGGGATTTGTTCAGATAGAATTAGCTTGATTATATACAACATTTTATTCCCAAAAAAACTGTAAAACATATATTGTTTTCTGTCCGTTCTAAGTATTTTTTGAATTATGGAGTGACAAAATAAGAATCCCCTCTAATATGTCAAAACAATTAAACAAGAATCTTGAAATTGATTCATCTAGATTTTTTCGCTAGAAATGTATGCAAATTAGCGCGTATTGCATTTAATAATGGCTCATTTGCATATTTAAACCTAATATTTTAAAAAACTTGTAATAGGAAAAAAGTTTGCAATTGTCAAAGTAATCAATTAACTGGGTAAGGTGATAACTATTAGTTATTTATAACCCTGTTCACCTGCAGTGTCTGAAATGCTAAATACAGATATACATATGGGTCAAAGACGTCAAGATGTCCATGTCAAAAATAATTTACAAAAGTGATTTTATGTCCATAGAATGTGCATTAAATGTAAGTAAAGTGTCTACTTTTTAGGTTTCAAAAGTTGGTTGCATGCTTATTCTGACTTGTGCATATTAAAATAAATAAAAGAATAAGGGAGCATATTACATTTGATTGTGTTTTAAATGAGTAAAACATTTCTTACTGACAAATGAACAATACCTAGGATAGTGGCACAATTTTTAAAATGTAGAATTACAACTAATTAGTATTTTTAGTTTATGTCATAAATAGATTTTTGTTGTAAATATGCCTGAAAAGATGGACACTGAATGACATTTTAGTGAGTGTCTTCTGTAAATGAGGAAAAAATGAATATTTATTTATTGCTCAGAAAAACAAAAAGACAAATGCAATTAAATTAAACGGAAAACTTTTTGATTTGTTTTTGACAACAGTTACAGCAGTATTGCACTTATAATAAATGACAGTGATTAATGTTGCTCTTGTGTGGTTCAGGTGGTGAAGGTGGGGATCGTTGAACACAGTCTGTCCACATCAGGTGAGTTCAGAGCTGCAGTGATGAGTTCAGGTGTTTGATGGTGTCTTTGCGCAGGTTTCTGGTGCTCAGGAAATGAGGTCACGTCTGCGAGCTTTACGCTCTCTTTCTCTCGCTCACATAAATAGATTTTACAGCACGAGGCTTTTACGGTCCCGTGTTCATTTAGCGCCCGCAGCAGTGCATCAGCTCCGCAGATGTAGGTCATCAAACACTCGCAGGGTTCATCTGTGCAAACATTTTTTTCTGAAGTATTCTGCTGACGGTAAAAGAGCACATGCTGACTCTTAGAGGACCTGTGTGTGAGAGAGAGAGAGAGAGAGAGAGTGTGTTAATGCGGTGTCTCTCTGTTCTCAGTGGATTCTGATGATGCCATGGGTGGGAATGTGGGCGTGGTTTCCTCGCCTATGCCACAGTCGGCCACGCCCTACGGGAAGGAGATGTGTGTGACTCCGCCTCCGTCGCCCTCAGCCTGTGCGGTTTTCACTGGAGTGGGGTATGACATCATCACACCAGTAAAACAACAGAAAATAAATCATCATTTAAAATGTGCTGCGACATATAACGCAATTAACATCAAGCACACAGAACATGGTCAAAGCACACTCAAATATGCAACTATTACAGAAGGTTCAAACACTCACTGATGCTCCAGAAGGAAACAAAACACGCATTAAGAGCCGGGGGTGAAAACTTATGAACAGAATGTAGATGTGGATATTTTTCTTATTTTGCCTAAATATCTATTTATTTATTTTTTAATTTAGTACTTCCTTTCAGAAGACAAAATAAGTTAAATTTACTCTGATTCTTCAAATTCAAAAAAGTTTTCACCCCCGGCTCTTAATGCATGTTTTTTCCTTCTGGAGCATCAGTGAGTGTTTGAACCTTCTGTAATAGTTGCATATGAGTCCCTCAGTTGTCCTCAGTGTGAAAAGATGCATCTCAAAATCATACAGTCATTGTTGGAAAGGGTTCAAATACACAAAAATGCTGGAAAACCAATTTTTCTGGATTTTTCTGAAGAACAGAAGGCAGTTTAACTGTTCAGGACAAACAAGGGACTCATGAACAACTATCACTAAACAAAAAAACAGCTGTGGATCATTCAGAGAACAATACAGTATTAAGAATCAAGGGGATGTAAACTTTTAAACTTTTTCAACTATTATTTTCTCTTGTGGACTATATGTAAACATCTTTTATGCTAAATATTCAGGTCAGTACTAAATAAAAAATAATGCATTTTGTCCATCTTATTTTAATAAAGTGATTAACATTTTTCAATTTCTTTTCCAGAAAATACAGTAAAAATTACTCTTTTTCAGTCTGTTTCTGGCACTGATACTTTTTACATTTAAACCCCAAAATCTCTTACTGTAATGCAGTCAGTTTAAATGTGCTTAAATAATCATTTGTGACCCTGGACCACAACACCAGTCATAAGGGTCATTTTATTACATTTGAGATTCATACAGAATCTGAAATCTGAATAAATAAGCTTTGCATTGATGCATGGTTTGTTAGGATAGAACAATATTTGGCCGAGATACAATATCTGAAAATCTGCAATCTGAGGATGCAAAAAATCGAAATATTGGGAAATCACATTTAAAGTTGTCCAAATGAAGTTCTTAGCAATGCATATTACTAATCAAAAATTAAGTTTCGCTATATTTACGGTTGGAAATTTACAAAATGTTTTCATGGAACATGATCTTAATATCCTAATGATTTTTGGCATAAAAGAAAAATTGATACTTTTGACCCATACAATGTATCGTTGTCTATTGCTACAGATATGCCTGAGGTACAAAATAGTGTGTGACGATGTGAGTGAGGCATGTTTCCGTGTGTGTGTGTAGTTCTCCGTGCACAGGTGGGGAGCTGATGGGTCTTCAGGTGGACTACTGGACGTGGCAGAGCGGAGAGAAGAAGCGTGAGGGTGAGAAGCGTGACGTGGGTCTGAAGAACACGCTGAAGAGCAACTTCCGCTCGCTGCAGGTCAGCCGTTTGCCCAGCGGCGGCGACACCAGTCCTCACAGCATGGCCATGACCGTCGTCACCAAAGAGAAGAACAAGAAAGGTGCTTTTCCACCAGCACACGCAACACAGCAGCAGGGTCATGTTTTTCTACTAAATCTGCTTCCACACAGCGATGGTGCTGCAGATGTCATTGTGTTTTCCCTTGTCTTTTAGTGATTTTTCTCAGTAAGAAGCCGAAGGAGAAAGACGTGGATTCTAAGAGTCAGGTGATCGACGGGATCAGCCGGCTCATCTGTACGGCCAAACATCAGCACACGATGCTCAGAGGTGACGCATTCACACCGGTCCAGACTCACTGCTTCACACTGAAACATCATTGACAAACACTGTATTTGAACTGCTTTCATTAACGGAGAAGTTCACTTCTAGAACAAAAATGTACAGATAATGTACTCACCCCCTTGTCATCCAAGATGTTCATGTCTTTCTTTTTCAGTCGAAAAGAAATTATGTTTTTTGAGGAAAACATTTCAGGAGTGTTCTCCATATAGTGGACTTCTATGGTGCCCCGAGTTTGAACTTCAGCTTCAAAGAGCTCTAAACGATCCCAGTCTAGGGTCATATCTAGTGAAACTAACAGTTATTTTTTAAACAAAATGACAATTTATATACTTTTTAACCTCAAATGCTCGACTTGTTTTTCTCTGCCTGAACAGTTTTTTCCGGTTCAAGACAGTTAGGGTATGTCTAAAAACTCTCATCTCATTTTCTCCTCCAACTTCAAAATGGTCCTCCATCGCTGCAGAAGAACAGACCCAGTGTTTACAAAGTGAACGTGCAAAGAAACACCCTTTTCAAAAAAAGAGAAAACAGCGATGTAGGACGATTTTGACGTTGAAAATGAGATGGTAGTTTTTAGACATCCCCTAACTGTCTTGAACCAGAGCACGCATGTGCATCAGAGCTAGACCAGCATTTGAGGTTAAAAAGTATAAAAATGATCAATTTGTTTAAAAAATAACTGATCGTTTTGCTAGATAAGACTCTTCTTCCTCGGCTGGGATCGTTTAGAGTCCTTTGAAACTGCATTTAAACTGCATTTTATAAGTTCAAACCATTTGGAGAGAAATTCTGAAAAGTTTTCCTCAAAAAACATAATTTCTTTTCGACTGAAGAAAGACAGACATGAACATCTTGGATGACAATGGAGTGAGTCGTTGGCTACATTGTTTCAGATTGAGTGTGTGTCTGTGTTTCAGTCTCTATCGATGGAGTCGAGTGGAACGACGTGAAGTTTTTCCAGCTGGCCGCCCAGTGGCCGACTCACGTCAAGCACTTCCCGGTGGGTGTGTTCGGCTACAGCAAACCCGTGTGACGTCACGTCTAGATGATACAAGTGTGTCCTGAAGGAGAAGAGCCGCCGTGGGACGTCCAGTGACGAGTTTCCCATGGAAACTGTCTGCGGTTGGTTTATATGGTCGCGTGCGTTTTCAGTTTTTTACACTCTATAAACAGAACAGCTCATATTTTGTATGAAGACGGCTGTCGTCGGTCGGATATATTTTTAGGTCGCGACGGATGGCAAACGCCAAGCACTTTCTGTTGATTTTGCTACTTTATAATTTCTGTGAAATCCTGTGTAGAATGCGGTCAGGTGCATGATGGGACGGATACTGAACACGCGTGTGTCGACGGGCCGTGTGAGGCGTTTTGCTGTGAATTTAAATAGATTTTTTTACCCTAAATGTAAACGCTGTTTGTGGTATTTTGTCGTTCCGCAGTCAATCTGAACCTTTCGAAGCACACAGTGCAGAAGATGAACTCTGGACAGAAGCAGGGTATTTCACACACATCTTTACTGATACCTCCATGACCTGTGTGTCAATGTTGATCCATCATTCAGGACAAACACATGTTCATTACAGTCAATACACACGTTTCATTTTGATAAGCCATATTTAATGAGTGTCTCTCACAGCTTGTGTTTCCACTGACAGATTCACTCTGGTTCGGCTCTTCCTGATGGCAGTGAAGCGATTGGTCTCATTAATGCAGGGTTTCTGCAGGTTTGATGAAGCTCAGTTGAACCAAATACATAAAATGTAAGGAATACATGGAAGGGAACACAATAGGTGACCCTGGACCACAAAACCAGACATTAAGTGTCAATTTTCCAAAATCTGAAATCTGAATAAATAAGCTTTCCATTGATGTATGGTTTGTTAGGATAGGCAATATTTGGTTGAGAATATGGATCTGAGGGTGCAAAAATCTAAATATTGAGAAAAATGCCTTTAAAGTTGTCCAGATGAAGTTCTCAGCAATGTATATTACTATTAAAAAATTAAGTTTTGATATTTAGCTGAGATACAACTATTTGAAAATCTGGAATCTGAGGATGCAAAAAATCTAAATATTGAGAAAAATGCCTTTAAAGTTGTCCAAGGTTCATAGCAATGCATATTATTAATCAAAAATGAAGTTTTGATATATTTACGGTAGGAAATTAACAAGATATCTTCATAGAACATGATCTTAATATCCTAATGATTTTTGGCATAAAAGAAAAATCTATAATTTTGACTCATACAATGTATGGTTGGCTACTGCTGCATATCTCTAATTACTTTTTAATTGATTTTACAGAAAATACTAAAATACACTTTACTGCAACAGCACTGTTTTTCATCAGTATTTGTGTTTTGTTTTTCAGTTTTAATGTTTTTTTTAAAAATCCAGACACATTTACAGTAGATGCAAAATAAAATTAAATAAGAAGTCTTTTATGACAAACTGATCAAAATGAAGTGAGTTTAAATAAAACGAGGAAATATCCGCCAACAGGCTCAAAAAAGATCAACTTTATTTAAAGGCAAACAAGTTTTCATTCCTCACTGACAGATATCTGTGACCCTGGAGCACAAAACCAGTCTTAAGTAACATGGATATATTTGTAGCAATAGTCAAAAATACATTGTATGGGTCAAAATTATCCATTTTTGTTTTATGCCAAAAGTCATTAGGATGTTAAGATCATGTTCCATGATTTATATTGTAAAAATGTATATTTTTAGGCAAAATAATCTGCCAATGGGGTTAGAAAAATAATCTAGTTTTCTGCTTGAAATAAGATTATTTTTCTTACCCCATTGGCAGTTCTAAGCAAAAACTCACTTCATTTTGACTTGTTTTTTTTCTGAAAACAAGACCATTTTTACTTGTCTACAATTAAATCCTTCTTGATTTAAGAAATGTGAGATATTTTGGTTGGAAACAAGTTAGAAAAGCATTTTTGCCGTGTGTTCTTCATTTTGATCAGTTCCTCATAAAACAAGACTTACTTTAATTCATTTTTCTTTTCAAGTAACTGTATCTTGATTTAAAATCTTTAGATATTTGAACTAGAACAGAAATACAGAAGTATTGGGGTTGGGAAAGATACCTTCATGTATGTAAGTTTCTGCTCTGATGTAAGAGCTTTCGAAGCCTCAGTTTGTGGAAACATCTCCTTTATAAGACCTGCAGAAACCCTGCAGGAACAATGATCAAACTCAGTGCATCATGGGAGATTGAGCATCTGTTATTAGTCTGTTATGGATTTTAGTTTTAAATCTACAACTTAACCCTTTTCTTCAGTGCTTTACTCAGTTCCAGTCACACAACAGCATGAATAATATTTCAGTAGCTGATCTGTGAATCCTCAGTGTTTGGGAGGAAACAGCTTGATCATGAACCAGTGTTTGTGTTGAGCTTGTTTTATTGTTGGACAGATTGGATCTGAGTGTGTTTAACGGTGCTTCTCATGTGTTTTTGTTGTGATTGTTCATTGTGTCATATATGCTGATGAATGTATTCAGAGGGTTAGATTCCGTCCTTATTCAGTGTTGTACCCTTTGTTTTTACTTCCAAAATGACCACTTCAAATGCCAAAAAACAGATTCCAGTGTCTGAAAGCTGCTTCATCAGCACCAGATTCACACGCAGTATTTGCACTTTTACTACAGTAAGATGAGTTCTGAACGGATGAGCACATCAACCGGCTGCTCCAGCTACAGCACTTTGATTTAACCAGACCGAAAATCAGCTTTCTGTCAGCGTTTACTCTTAAAGGAGAAGTTCACTTCCAGAACAAACATTTACAGATCATGTACTCACCCCTCGTCATCCAAGATGTTCATGTCTTCCTTTCTTCAGTCGTAAAGAATTAGTTTTTTTGAGGAAAAATTTCAAGAGTGTTCTCCATATAGTGGACTTCTATGGTGCCCTGAGTTTGAACTTCCAAAATGCAGTTTAAATGCAGCTTCAAAGGACTCTAAACGATCCCAGCCGAGGAAGAAGAGTCTTATCTAGTGAAACGATTGGTTATTTTCTAAAAAAAATCTTGTTTTGCTCTGCTAAACTGTTTTTTTCCAGTTCAAGACAGTTAGGGTATGTCTAAAAACTCTCATCTCATTTTCTCCTCCAACTTCAAAATCATCCTCCATCGCTGCAGAAGAACAGACCCAGTGTTTACAAAGTGAACGTGCAAAGAAGATCAAACACCCTTTACAAAAAAGGTAAAACAGCGATGGAGGACGATTATGAAGTTGGAGGAGAAAATGAGATGAGAGTTTTGAGACATACCCTAACTGTCTTGAACCGGAAAAAAGTTCAGGCAGAGCTAGACAAGAGGAGCATTTGAATTTAAAAAGTATATAAATTGTTAATTTTTTAACTTGTCGTCACACCCACAAGAAGCTGAGAATGAGCTGATTTTAAAAAGGGAATATTATTTTTAAAGATTAAAGAATCCCACTGGTATCATTGTAGGGTGGTTGTGTTCACAAACTGACAACACATTAATGTTCAAACAACATGGAAAAGTGAGTTTGGCATCCGATGACCCCTTTAAACTCATATGACATTCTTGAGAAGATATCTTCTTTTATGTTCACATGAGTAATGAAGTCAAACAGGTTTGCTTTTGAGTAAATGATGACAGAATGCTGATTTTTGGTTGAACTCTGACTCTAAGAACCACTATGAACTCTATTTGTCGGTGTGTGCGGTTGTGCGGATGCGTTTACATGAAGGTTGGTGTGTTCCGTGATGAACTCTAGTATCTGGTCACGTGTGTCACGTATCTCTGTGTACTCCACACGACTGCAGCACCTTTGCACAAAAACTCATTTTTAAATGATGTGATTTTTAAATGTTGTACCTTTGCATGTTTTACATTTGGAGTATGTAATGGCATTTTATAGCGCTGCTTCTTTCCATGCTTTCACACGCAGATGTGTTTAATAAAGCGTTTTTATCCAGTGGCGAGTGAATGTGTGATTGACCCAGGCGTGTGTTGAGCTGAGGGTTAGTTTTATTGCAGTGATAGAATCATTCACAGACTCATGTTTTGGCGGCTACAGACGGCAGGTTGATGAAGCTCTTCATGGGGGGCAGCGGTTTGATCTTGCGTCCCGCCCAGCCGCCCTTCCTCTGCCACAGGCCACTCGACGGTCGGATGCCCAGCCAGCGGTTTCGGCCCGCTTTACCGATGATGCGCTTGTTGTGGTCGATGTTAGACACTCTGCCGACCGTCACCATACACGTCTCCAACACCTGACCACAGGAACACAGTCAAGCTTCAAAACACTTCAAGGAGATGTTCACTTCCAGAACAAACATTTGCAGATAATGTACTCACCCCCTTGTTTTTCTTTTTTCACTCCTATAGAAATTAGTTTTTTGAGGAAAACATTTCAGGAATGTTCTCCATATAGTGGACTTCTATGGTGCCCTGAGTTTGAACTTCCAAAATGCAGTTTAAATGCAGCTTCAAAGGACTCTAAACGATCCCAGCCGAGGAAGAAGAGTCTTATCTAGTGAAGCGATTGGTTATTTTCTAAAAAAAATTACAATTTATTTACTTTTTAACCTTGAATGCTGGTCTTGTCTAGTTCTGTGATGCACTCCGGTTCAAGACAGTTAGGGTATGTCTAAAAACTCCCATCTCATTTTCTTCCCCAACTTCAAAATCGTCCTCCATCGCTGCAGAAGAACAGACCCAGTGTTTACAAAATAAACGTGCAAAGAAGATCAAACACCCTTTACAAAAAAAGGTAAAACAGTGATGTAGGATGATTCGGAAGTTGGAGGAGAAAATGAGATGGGAGTTTGTAGACATACCCTAACTGTCTTGAACCAGAAAAAAAAATTCAGGCAGAGCTAGACAAGAGGAGCATTTGAATTTAAAAAGTATATAAATTGTAATTTTTTTAGAACACAACCAATCGTTTCGCTAGATAAGACTCTTCTTCCTCGGCTGGGATCGTTTAGAGTCCTTTGAAGCTGCATTTAAACTGTATTTTGGAAGTTCAAACTCAGGGCACCATAGAAGTCCACTATATGGAGAACACTCCTGAAATGTTTTCCTCAAAAAACTATTTCTTTACGACTGAAGAAGAAAGACATGAACATCTTGGATGACAAGGGGGTGAGTACATTATCTGTACATTTTTGTTCTGGAAGTGATCTACTCCTTTAATGGCATTTACATTTTTTGTAGATTATATTTAATAGATTAAACTTTAATTTGCTGTTGGTTTGTAAATTATGTCCTTCCACGTCAAAAGAAATTTACAAAAGTGATTTTATGTTCATAGAAAGCACTTTATATGTAAGTAAAGTGTTTAAACTTAAGATTTCAAATAAGTTTTTGGAGAATAAAATGTCAAAATTTGGTTGAAACAATGTTACATTGTCATTCAGTGGAACAATATTTACATAAAAATTCAAACAGCGTGTTTATTCTGACTTGTGCATATTAAAATATATAAAAGAATAAGGGAGCATATTTCATTTTACTGTGTTTTAAATGAGTAAAACAATTCTTACTGACAAAATGGGCAAAACCTGGAACAGTGGCAAATTTTACAAATGTAGAATTACAACTAATTAGTATTTTTAGTTCTTTTAATATGTCATAAATTGATTCTTGTAAATATGCAAGACAAGACTGACACTGAATGTCATTTTAGTGAGTGTCTTCTGTAAATTAGAGAAAAATGTATGAAATGCTCAGAAAAACAAAAATGTAGTCAAATTACACAGAAAGCTTTGTCATGTTTTTTGGAAAAACAACAACAATTTAAAGCAGTATTACACTTATTGTATTTATGCTTAACCCCTTCTTTGATCCAAAAGCAATTTTATGAAGGTTGGTCATTTTTGAGTGTAACAAGATGGGGGGGAAAAGTACAAAAAATTATAATGATTTTTGTTTTGCAAAGTGGTTCAACCCTGTGAGAGTAAAGTCAGAACATTTCAGTCCAATGTGATAACATAAACTAGTATGTCCAGGAAAAAGAACATCTCTCTGTTTCAAAAGACTCTTAAAAACAGACTTCCAGGATTTGTAAAATCTTGCGAATTGATATGTTGAACAGTGAGTGTATCTGACCTGAATCTGGTGTTTGGATGGAAGCTGGACGATGGCGGTGCCGTTTACTTTGCGCAGCAACACTCCACACGTGCCTGCGGACAGAACGCATTGATGACTCCTGACAGACTCAGATCAGATTCAGGTGTTCCCGTCAGCTTTGTGTCGGTACCTGCGGCGCGGATGTACTGCGCTCCTTTCCCGGGATACAGCTCCAGATTATTGATCAGCGTTCCGACGGGAAGAGCGCCCACCGGATGAGAGTCTCCCTCTTTGGCCAGAACGGCCATGCGGCCGATAACGCTGGACGTCTTGATCAGATCTCCGGCCTCCATGTTCTCTGTGGCGATGATCCAGCGCTTACGGCTCCCGCCCGCCACCAGAGCGATATCGGCCGACCTGAAGGAGAACAAGACGCGTCATGAGGAGCGCATCCGGACATCAGCTGACCTTGAGGAACCTCACTGACCTGCAGGGATCGTATCTCACTTCTACAACCTTCTCCACCAAGGGCTGGTCCTCTTTACCGGGTTCATAACGCAGCCGCTGGAAGTCCACCATACGATAACGCTGCTTGTGTCCGCCGCCGATCCTGTGTGTGATGATCCTACCTGAGAACAAACACCACAACCACTCACTCATGCTAGAAGATTATTGCTCTGACATAAGACTACTCTGGAGTGAATGGGTGCCGTCAGAATGAGAGTCCAAACAACTGATAAAAACATCTCAACAATCCAGTCCATCAGTTAACTTCTTAATCCATCATTAAGACATTTTTAACTCAAACACCTTGAGTCCGTAATCCATAATAACGCTTCCTCCAGTGAAAAAGTGGACTGGTCTGAATCAGGAGAGAAATCTGCACAGATCAAGCACTGAAGCAGCTCTAAACAAACATGTGGCTGGATTTTGGTGTGAGAGACAACAGGAGATGGACTCTTTTATGGATTATGGACTTGTCTATTTTAGTTAAAAACATCTTAATGATAGATTTCTTTCAGCTTTTGTCTTCTCAAGATGTTAACTGATGGACTGGAGTGGGTTATTGTGGATTATTGTGATGTTTTTTATCAGCTGTTTGGACTCTCATTCTGACGGCACCCATTCACTGCACATTTAAATGTATTCACACGCAGATCATCCAAGATGAGGATGAGCTTGTTTCTTCATCATATTAGGAGAAATGCAGCATTCCATCACTGTCTCACCAGTGTATCCTCTGGAGTGAATGGGTGCCGTCAGAATGAGAGTCCAAACAGCTGATAAAAACATCACAATAATCCACAATAACCCACTCCGGTCCATCAGTTAACATCTTGACAAGACAAATGTTAAGATTTAGAGCTGTTTTGGTTTGTGCAGATTTCTCTCCTGATTCAGACCAGTCCACTTTTTCACTGGAGGAAGCGTTATTATAGATTATGGACTCAAGGTGTTTGAGTTAAAAACATCTTAATGAGGAATTTGTTTCATCTTTTATCTTATCTACATCTTGGATGCCCTGAGGATCATCAGCACATTCTCAGTATAGTCTGAACTATTTGTTTAAGACACACAGATGATCTGAATGAGTGTCTGACCGGTGTAATCTCTTCCTCCGGTCTTCTTCATGCCGATGGGTCGTATGGTGTATTTGTCCGTCTGTTTCCACAGGCTCCGGTTCTGCAGGTCACAGGAGCTCGTCGTGAAGCCGCGACATCCGCTCAGAGCAGCCCAAACACCGGAAGCGGCCGGGAGACCTGCGATCTGATCATACGGAATAAACAATCAGGTGAGGTTGTGTCCGGTGATGAAGAGTTGAGGAAGAGGATGATGAAGATCAGATCTGACCTGAGATGAGGCAGTCCGAGAGCCCAGAGACAGAGAGCGCAGCGCACACGACAGCAGACCGACGCTCATCTGAACACAAATAAAACACTCAAGAGAACAACTAAACTATAAATTACAATTAATCGCATCCAAATATAAGCTTTTGTTTACACTATACATTTTTGAACAGTTGGATTTTTATTGTTTTTTTTAAGTCTCTTCTGCTCAACAAGCCTGCATTTATTTGATCTAAAATACAGCAAAAACTGTAAAACTGAAATATTTCAGTACTATTGAAAAATTTATTTCAAAGCTGAATTTTAGCCTCATTAGTCCAGTCACATGATCCTTCAGAAATCATTCTAGTTTTCTGATTTGCTGCTCAAAACATATTTTTATTATTATTATGTTGAAAACAGCTGAGTAGATTTTTTCAGGTTTCTTTAGTACATTAACAAATTCAGAAGATCTTTTGTAACATTATAAATGTCTTTATCGCTTTTGATCAAATTAAAGCATCCTTGCTTAATAAAAGTATTCATATCTATAATTTATTTTCATATATATATATATATATATATATATATATTATTTTTTTTATTTTTTTCTCAGGATTCTTCAATGAATATATAAATTATATATATATTTTTACAATTTTAGCAATCAGAAATGTTTCTTGAGCAGCAAATCAGCATATTAGATAATTTAGAATGATTCTGAAAATTCAGCTTTGATCACAGAAATAAATTGACGTTTAATAGATATTCACTTAAAACACATTTATTATAAATAGTAAAAATATTTCACAATATTACTGATTTTTCTGTGTTTTGGATCAAATCAATGCCAAGCAGAAAAAAAAATTCTTAGTGTACATGTAAACATTTTCAAAATATATACTGTGTGTATTTATAATATACATAATAAATGTACACAGTACACACACATAAGTAAACAAAACGTTTAATGCGATTAATCGTTTGACAGCACTAAAATGAACGACATGAGCTGACTGCAGGCTGATATCTGATCGATCACTGATCACTAGTTTAGCTCTGATATGAACAATCATATTTCACAGATCGATCTCTCTAGCAGACAGAAGCTAATGCGGTCACGTACCGTGATGTTTATGTTTATTCAGTCACACATTGATGTAAATCCACACTCCTGTCCTTCAGACCATCACACGCCGCGGAGTCGCGATCAGATCGCGTCACACTCGTCTTCTTCTGCGCTGCGCGCTCTGGTCAGTGAACGCCGCGCGCGCGCACCGCCGCCTGCTGGTCACCGTCCAATCAGAACTGACTAAAATATCAGCGATGTTTTATGTTCACATTCATTTCAAAACGTCCAGCTTTAAAATATTTAGTTTTTTTGTTTATTCGAAGAATAACATACCATTCGACTTATTTTCTAACAGTTCTGAGTCAAAAAAGTAAAAATTGTGAGAAAGAAGTCAGAATGAGATGAAAAGAAGCTTCCGTACATAACATAAACACTATAAATAGCTTTTTATTTGTATTTTATGTTATGTTTATATTAATTATTAAAACAACATTAATACTAGGCTTGGTTATAATGTCCAAAACAGCACATAATGAAGACTAAACAGCGAATTGATAATGTATTTAATTGATTAATTACATACATAAAGGTAAATACACATATTTACATCTTAAAACAGATTATAACACTAATAGATATGTCAACAATATACAAAGACCCTGGAAAAAAAAAAAAAAAAAAAAAAACAACAATAAAAAAAATTCGATTAGAAAGAAGAGGAGAGATTATTTAATTTATTCATTTTCTTCAATTTTGCGTTCACGATTTTTTTTTACTTTTTTTTAATTGAAAATCAAAAAATATACAAACCATTCGGCTTATTCGATAAGTTTGACTTATTTCCTCACAGCCCTGCGTTTACATCTCGCAATTCTCAAAAAGTCTGAATTGTGAGAAAAAAGTCAGAATGAGGTCAAAATAAGCTTTCGTACATAACATAGAACACTATAGTTATTTTTATTAGTATTTTATGTTATGTTTATATTAATGATTAAAACAACATTAAGACTAGGCTTGATTATAATGTTCAAAATAGCAAATAATGAAGACTAAACAGCGAATTGATGATGTGAATATTATTTGCTGAGGGTTGGTTTGTTTTGTCGTTAGGAATGAAAGCCACGCCCCTCTGAAAACCGCCGCCTTGGCAGTGACGTCATTTCTACCGACGCGTCGGCGCGTGTGCGCATGCGCAGTGTCACATCCACAGTGGACATCTTGGAATTAAAGGGGCGCCGAGCGAATCCTGACAAAAGCAACAATTCCAGGTGCGAGATCTATGTTTGTAGAGCGCGTTCATGTCTGTGTGTGTGTTATACGAGTGTGTGTTGTTCTGTTACAGGTGTGTGTTTGTAGATAAAGCGGCTTTGACGGTGTGTGAGAGATGAGGCGCTTTCTCTCTCTGTGTTTCTGCCGCATTCATGAGCCTCACTCCCTCACTCAGAACACCTAGTGTGCTATCTATCTAGTGCTGTCTATAGACGGACAAATATGCTGGAGCTCTTTATTTCAGTAAATTCGGTGTACTGGGCTTGTTTGGTTTGGACAGTCAAGCTATATATTATACTGAGATGTGTTATCTGTCTATCTACCAATCATCTGTCTGTCTATCTATCTGTCTGTGTAATTATGTATAATTTTATAATATTTTATAAATAATGTCTTGATATAGCATTTATGTGAATAATAATCATTTTAAATTTATTTTTTACAATTTATTATTACTAATGTTTCTCTCATGTATTATAAGTAATAATAATTATTAGGTAATACATATTATTATTATAAGTAATAATTTATAAAATCTTATCTTCCATCTGTATATGTTCATTTTAAAAATAAGCAGTAATAAATAATATAAATTATTTATATATATATATATATATATATACACATACACACACTCCCGCTCAAATATTGGGATCAGTAAGGTTTTTCATGTATTTTAAATGAGTTTTTAATGCGCATCAAGGCTGTGTTTATTTGATAAAAAAATACTGAAAAAAATACAATATTATTACAATGTTAAATAGCATTCTTCTATTTTAATATACATTAAAAATTAAATTTATTTCTGTGATCAAAGCTGAACTTTCAGCATCATTACTCCAGTCTTCAGTGTCACATGATCCTTCAGAAATCATTCTAATATGCTGATTTATTATTAGTATTATCAATGTTGGAAACAGTTGTGTTGCTTAATATTTTTTTGGCATTCTTTGATCAATAAAAAGTTAAAAGCAACAGCATTTATTTAAAATAAAAAGGTTTTCTAACAATATACACTACTGTTCAAAAGTTTGGGGTCAGTACATTTTATTCTTTCTATTTTTTGAAAAAAATTAATACTTTTATTTACCAAGGATGTGTTAAATTGATAAAAAGTGATAGCAAAGACGAATAAATGCACTGAATGCTGTTCTTTGTAACTTGGTATTCATCAAAGAATCCTGAAAAAAACTATCACAAGTTAAAAAAAGAAAAATATTTGCAACATTGATCATTCTAATAATAAATCAGTATATTAGAATGATTTCTGAAGGATCATGTGACACTGAAGACTGGAGGAACAGCTGATGAAAATTCAGCTTTGCATCACAAGAATAAATTCTATTTTAAAGTATATTCAAATAAAAACCATTATTTTATATTGTAATAACATTATTGTTTTTTCTGCATTTTTG
>NC_133362.1:4091076-4111568 GCF_049309525.1 Garra rufa | reverse complement strand
CTCCAACTTCAAAATCGTCCTCCATCGCTGCAGAAGAACAGACCCAGTGTTTACAAAGTGAACGTGCAAAGAAGATCAAACACCCTTTACAAAAAAAGGTAAAACAGTGATGGAGGACGATTCGGAAGTTGGAGGAGAAAATGAGATGAGAGTTTTTAGACATACCCTAACTGTCTTGAACCGGAAAAAAAATTCAGGCAGAGTTAGACAAGAGGAGCATTTGAATTTAAAAAGTATATAAATTGTTAATTTGTTACGGAAATAACCAATCGTTTCGCTAGATAAGACTCTTCTTCCTCGGCTGGGATCGTTTAGAGTCCTTTGAAGCTGCATTTAAACTGCATTTTGGAAGTTCAAACTCAGGGCACCATAGAAGTCCACTATATGGAGAACACTCCTGAAATGTTTTCCTCAAAAAACAATTTCTGTATGACTGAAGAAAGAAAGACATGAACATCTTGGATGGCAAGGGGGTGAGTACATTATCTGTATATTTTTGTTTTGGACGTGAACTACTCCTTTAACTTAACAAAAAATAAATAAAAAAATAATTCAGATAAATCAGAAGTTCCTCATGCGCTGTAGTTTAATGATGAGATGAAGCTCCAGAATCAGAGCACATGTGGCGTGTCTCCGCCCGTCTGTTCAGCATTTGTTCATCAGTGTGTGTGTGTGTGTGTGTGTGTGTGTGTGTGTGTGTGTGTGTGTGTGTGTGTGTGTGTGTGTGTGTGTGTGTGATGAGTTATTCCTCTGGCTCTTCAGCTGTCTGTCTGACATCACCATCACCGTCACACCCTTTACACTCGAGTTCCTGCTGCATGTGTGTCATGGACAGGGATGCGGAGATGGAATAAAGAGTCAATCCATGTCTTAAAGTGACAGCGTCTAATAAACCTGCATCAGCCTCAGGATGTCTTACTGACAGGGAAACTGTGTGTGTGTGTGTGTGTGTGTGTGTGTGTGTGTGTGTGTGTGTGTGTGTGTGTGTGTGTGTGTGTGTGTGTGTGTGTGTGTGTGTGTGTGTGTGTGTGTGTGTGTGTGAGTGTGAGAGTGTGTGTGTGTGTGTGTGTGTGTGTGTGTGTGTGTGTGTGTGTGTGTGTGTGTGTGTGAGTGTGAGAGTGTGTGTGTGTGTGTGTGTGTGTGTGTGTGTGTGTGTGTGTGTGTGTGTGTGTGTGTGTGTACACACTTGTACAGCTATCTTTGTGAGGGCTGGTTTGAGTTTTAGACCATCGGAGTGAGGACAATTTAGTAAAGTGAGGACATTTTGGCCGGTCATCACTTTCTGAGACCTTTTTAAAGGCCTGTTTGAGGGTCAAGACTTGGTTTTAGGAATCAGGTTCTAATTGGGTAAAGGTTAGGTTTAGAGTAAAGAGATAGAGATTGCTTTGTGTCAGTGTGTGTCCAATGTGTGCTGCTGATGCAGCTGGAGGAGGAGAGTGACCTGAGGGGAAGGGTGGGGTCAGAGGTCACTGCAGTGATGCTGTGTGTGTGTGAATCTGTGTCTCTGATCCAGTCTGTGCTGTTTGTCCTCTGCACTCATGTGTGTCTGTGTTTAAATATAACATGTAATTATTGATCTGCTCTGAATCATGAGCAAACAAACGCCTGTCGTTCACATCTGAGGCTCTTCATGGTAGACGGCACTGCAAACAAAATTTAAAAAGAAAATTTTAATCAAAACTTGAATTTGGGATTATTTTCCAATAAAAACATCTCCGAATCTGTCAGACACTAGAAGCAGCTCTACGTGTGATTTCCAGTGTTTGTGTGTTTAATGTGTGTTTTGTCTCACTGCATTCTTTCATGTTTTAATTCAAAACAATGGGAAAGGATCTGTCAGAAAGACTTGTTCATGGAAAGCTACTGTGCAGTGATGCTTCTCAAACACATTTCTATGATTTATGTGTTTTTAGATAACTGTACTGTAAATAAGACTCATCAAAGGGTTAGTTCACCCAAAAATGAAAATTAGCTCATTATTTACTCATCCTAGGCGTATCCAGTTGGAATTATATTAATAATTATTCTGGCATTTCCAAGTTTTGGAGTGGCGTAACCGGGTGTTTCTCTTCATCAGTCCAAAACAAGTCTATCCATAATAAAAGAGTGCCTCACACAGCTCCGGGGGGTAAATAAAGGCCTTCTGTAGTGAATAGATGCGTTTTTGTGAGAAGAATATCCATATTTAAACAATAATAATCACTTTTCTCTACCTTGTGCTCACAGTTGTACACGGAAGCCATTCTGGGCAGATTAAAACTGAATAACAAATTAAAAAAAGGTTATTGTGACTTACCTCACAGTTCTGACTTTTTTTCTCAGAATTGCATGATATGAACTCGCAATTTTGTGAACATATCAATCTTTTTTTTTCCTCAAAACTGGACTTTAACTCGCAATTGTGAGAAAAAAAGTCAATTCTGACTTTATTTCTCGCAATTGTGAGTTTATATCTCACAGTTCTAAGAAAAAAGAATTGCAAGATGTAAACTATTAAGCAATTACGTTGTTAATTTTTAATTCAGTGACGGATACAGGCTTCCATACTTTCTAAAGCTTGTAAAAACCAGGATAATTTTTAATATGACTCAGATTGGATTCATCTGAAAGATTGAAGTCATATACGCCTAGGATGGCTCAAAGGTGAGTAAATAATTAGCAGATTTTTATTTTTGGGTGAATTAACCCTTTAAGCTCTAGTTTTCTGTAGTGTTTCTCAGTCAGTGATCTGTCACACACACATCCCCAGAATACAAGGACAAATCAAGGTTAAAAAACACACAGATCGAGTGCTAGTGTGGGTATGGGGTGTGTGTGTCTCACTCAGGTCCTGTATGAGTGAATGCAGTGACACACAGATTTCTCCAGGTGTGGTTGAGCGCAGTGTCCTGCAGGTCTTCATCAGGGTCGTTTGTGGTCATGTGACCACAGTTTTCACTGTGTGTGTGAGAGAGAGAGAGAGAGAGCATCTTCATCCTCCCCCACTCGCCCGTGAGGGTGGGGCTGATGATGCTGAGAGAGAGAGAGAGTGTTCAGTCGTGTGTTCTGTTGCCGGGTGACGGTTTCCTGTGTGTGTCGCTGATCTGGAGGAGTTTCATCATCATCACCAGTGTGTGTGTGTGTGTGTGTGTGTGTGTGTGTGTGTGTGTGTGTGCGTGTGTGTGTGTGTGTGTGTGAGAGCGGCGTGTGCTGACGGTGAGTCTCTCTGTAAATGTGTGTTTTATCATATTCCTCCTGCAGTCTGTTATCAGTCTCTCAGTGGTTTGTTGTGATGCTCGTGTGTTCAGTCAGTGTAGATGTCCGTATCAGATGGGTGTCTTTTGTTTTGCTCTATGTTGTCGTGTTTCCTCAGGGACGCGTGTTTGTCTGCGGGACAGGGGTCTGATATGGTTTCTGTGTGATGTGAATTCATCCAGATCTGACTGACGTCCAGAGAGACGTTGTTTCTTCTCTCAGTTTGAGTCCCGCAGTGATGCTGCTGATGCTTGATTTGATCTTAAAGGGATAGTTCACCCAAAATTGAAAATGTGATGTTTGTCTGCTTACCCCCAGGGCATCCAAGATGTAGATGACTTTGTTTCTTCAGTAGAACACAAATGAAGATTTTTAACTCAAACCGGTGCAGTCTGTCAGTCATATAATGGCAGTGGATGGGCACCAGACCTTTAAAAGTAAACAAAAACACGCACAGACAAATCCAAATTACACCCTGCGGCTCGTGACGATACATTGATGTCCTAAGACACGAAACCATCGGTTTTTGCGAGAAACTGAACGGTATTTATATCATTATTTACAGATAAACATCACATTTTCATTTTTGGGTGAACTATCCCTTTAAACAGCCGATTCTCTGCATATCTACTGCTGAGTTCCTGACTTCAGGTCTGTGTGTTTGATCTGGTTTGAGGAGGTCTGGTCAGCCGACAGAGTGAGTGTGAGTGTGTGTGTGTGTGTGTGTGTGTGTGTGTGTGTGTGAGAGAGAGAGAGAGAGAGAGTTTGGTTTCTGATGTTCATTTATAGCATTCTCTTTATCTGGAGGATTATTTGTCTGCAGTGATCTTTGTGGGGCTGCCATGGCCTAATGGTTAGAGAGTTAGACTTGTAACTCAAAGGTTGCGGGTTCGAGTCTCAGGTCCGACAGGGATTGTAGGTGGGGGGAGTGAATAACCAGCCCTCTCTCCACCCTCAATACCACGACTGAGGTGAGTCCCTTGAGCAAGGCACCGATCCCCCAACTGCTCCCCAATGGCTGCCCACTGCTCCGGGTGTGTGTTCACTACTGTGTGTGTGTGTGTGTGTGTGTGTGTGTGTGTGTGTGTTCACTACTGTGTGTGTGCACTTGGATGGGTTAAATGCAGAGCACAAATTCCTAGTATGTGTCACCTCCTTTCCTTTTCCTTTCCTCCTTTCCTAAATATTTCTGTGTGTGTGTTTATTTTTCTGTGCTGTTTTATCAGATTCTCCTACATTTGTGTCAATATTTCAAGAGTTCTGACATGTTTCTGTTTCTGTGATGTTGTTACTGTGCTACAGGAGCATTCTCAGCGTAATGTTCATTATTGCTGGTGTATAGTAGATCAGAATCATTCAGAATGAGCTTTATTGCCAGGTATGTTTACACAGACTAGGAATTTGTTGTAGTGACAGAAGCTCCACAGTGCTACAGAATGACAGTGACAACACAGATTATAAAAAGAACAATATACAAGTATACAAGACAGACAGTGTGCAAAAATAGCAAAGACACAGTGGGTGAATGTTGTACAGGTTTTGAAGTCACAGTTTGGTCTGTTTTTTAAGAAAGCCTGTTTCCGCCACTGAATAAAAAATAAAAAACAAAGGTTATTGCGACTTATCTGGTGTTGTAAGTCAGAATTTCCAAGATATAAACTTGCAATTCTGTGATTAGTCTTTTTTTTCTCCGCAATTGCAAGTTTATATCTCACAACAGCACAACATAAAATTGCATCTTTCTTTCTTTCTTTCTTTTTAATTAAACAGTGCTTTACTGAATAAACTATGCTGCTGTGTTGTAAATAAAGTGCTTTCACTTTTGGATGCTAAATATTAGTGCACAATGCATATTGAAGTTAGAAGGATTGCACATAGATTTATGGTTTGGTTTGGAGAGCTTAAAGGATTACTCGCTATACTTTCAGAATAAATATTTGCTGATATTTTGCTCACCCCCTTGTCATCCAAGATATTCATGTCTTTCTTTTTCATCAGTTTCAAAGAAGTTAAGTTTTTTGAGTTCTAGGATTTTTCTCGATGTAGGACGATTTTGAAGATGAAGGAGAAAATGAGATGGGAGTTTTTAGACATACCCTAACTGTCTTGAACTGGAATACACATGTGCATCACAGAGCTAGACAAGACCAGCATTTGAGGTTAAAAACTATACAAACATTTTTATTTTTTTTTAAATAACTGATCGTTTCATTAGATATGACCCTTCTTCCTCGGCTGGGATCATTTAGAGTCCTTTGAAACTTCATTTTTAACCTTTAATCCGTTGAGTACCATAGAAAACTTAATTTCTTTGCAACTAAAGAAAGAAAGACATGAATATCTTGGATGCACTTACTAAAACAACACTGGATGCATTCAGTACTCATGCAAACTGAACTAAATGACCCATGATTTACTGTTACATCCCTAGTTGTGTCTGAAATTAAGTGTGTTATGCTCATTTGTGACTGTTATTGTCTGACCGTACTGTAGACGACTGCTGCTGTGTGTTGTGTTGCTTTATGAGGAAACATCAGTGTGACGGCAGTTCTATCTGATAAGAGAACAAAGTCAACATCTCTTTCCATCTTCCTGTCATTCATCATGATAATGATAATTACACAATCATATCTGACACTCATTAGAGCTTGAGACAGAGCGAGTGTCTCTGAATGACCTTCTCAAACAGGACACACCATTTAAAGGAGAAGTTCACATTTAGAACTAAAATGTACAGATAATGTACTCACCCCCTCGTCATCCAAGATGTTCATGTCTTTCTTTCTTCAGTCGTAAAGAAATAGTTTTTTGAGGAAAACATTTCAGGAGTGTTCTCCATATAGTGGACTTCTATGGTGCCCTGAGTTTGAACTTCCAAAATGCAGTTTAAATGCAGCTTCAAAGAACTCTAAACGATCCCAGCCGACGAAGAAGAGTCTTATCTAGTGAAACGATCAGTTATTTTCTAAAAAAAAAAATGTTTTAAATACTTTTTGACCTCAAATGCTCATCTTGTCCAGCTCTACGTGTACTCCAGTTCAAGACAGTTAGGGTATGTCTCAAAACTCCCATCTCATTTTCTCCTCCAACTTTCAAATCGTTCTACACTGTGTTTTACCTTTTTTTGTAAAGGGTGTTTGATCTTCTTTGCACATTTATTTTGTAAACACTGGGTCTGTTCTTCTGCAGCGATGGAGGACGATTTTGAAGTTGGAGGAGAAAATGAGATGAGAGTTTTTAGACATACCCTAACTATCTTGAACCGGAGTATGAAGAGTGTGCATGCACATTTGGGATTAAAAAGTATATAAATATTCATTTTAAATAATAATATTAAGAAAATAACAGATGGTTTGGCTAGATAAGACCCTTCTTCCTCGGCTGGGATCGTTTAGAGCTCTTTGAAGCTGCATTTAAACTGCATTTTGGAAGTTCAAACTTGGCTCAAACCAACGCTCTCCATTGACTTTGTATTACGGGAAGCTGCCTCCTTGTCATTTCTGACTTATAACAAAAAACAGAACGATGTCTGAAAGCTGCCCTGTGACAAGATGTACAGTAAACAAACTAAAAAACTCCGAACTACACCTGCTGGAGGGAAATTTAATGGCGACAGTAAGCATTCATTATTTTTAACCATGACAAAGGATTATTTCACCACCTTGAAAGGAGGAGATACATTAAGATACTAAATTTTATTGGTCTATGTCAGTGCACCCTTTCCTTACCTTGCTTTTGTTGGAGAAATGATCCAACTGAATGACCCAGACATCTACAACTACTATTTGTGTCCTTAAACACTCGTTTTTTAGGTCGACAGCTTATGAAAACGCAGTTGTGTGTTGTTTAGCTTGTTTACTGTACACCTCGTCTCATAGCAGCTTTTAGACATTGTTCTGTTTTTGTTATAAGGAGGCAGCTTCCCACAATACAAAGTCAATAGAGAGCATTGGATTGTTTTCCCCTCTGGTGGGCGTGGCCTAAATGCTCTGTCTTTATTGCGTTATATGTTTGGATCATTTTAATCTCATCTTACTAAGACATATTATCGGAGATGGAGAGTGAACACTGATCATAAAATAAATAAATACAATTTGCTGTCTCTCTGTCAGTCAGTAATGGTGAGTGAAGTGTGTGTCTGAAGCGGTTCGTGTCAGTCAGTCGTTATGAATTGGTCACAGCTCTTATGAAGGGATGTGTGTCATATGCTAGTTATTATGATTATGCATCTGAACCCATCAGCTTTCATGCATTTGATAGGCAAAATAAAGGCTGATCTAGCCAAACTAAAGCTGCCGCTGTGCTGCAGGACTGCTGACGTGTTCAAACTCATCTGATCTCCACTAACCTCCGTGTCTGTTCTCAGGCCGCTCCTCTGCTAGATCATGTCCACGATGGTGTATCCTCGTGATGAGAAGCTGGAGAAGCTGTCGCAGGAGGAGATCATCTCCAACACGAAGCTGGTGATCCAGGGTCTGGAGGCGCTGAAGAACGAGCACAACTCCATCCTCCACAGCCTTCTGGAGACCATCAAGTGCCTGAAGAAGGATGAGGAGGCCAACGTGGTGCACGAGAAGTCCAACCTGCTCAGGAAGTCGGTGGAGATGATCGAGCTGGGGCTGGGCGAGGCTCAGGTGAGACGCCGGGGTCAGGGGTCACCGTCTACATTGCCACTCAAAAGTTTGGGATCTTTAATGCTTTATAAAAGAGACTTTTCTGCTCATCAAGGCTGTGTTTGTTTGATTAAAAATACTGAAAAAACTGTAATATTGTAAAATGTTAATGCAATTTAAAATAGTGGTTTTCTATTTGACTATACTTTAAAATATAATTTATTCCTTTGATGCAAAGCTGAATTTTCAGCCAGTCTTCAGTGTCACGTGATCCTTCAGAAATCATTCTAATGTACTGATTTATTTTCAATGTTGCTTAATTGTTTTTGCAACCTGTGATACTTTTTTCAGGATTCTTTGATGAGTAAAATGTTAAAAAGCATTTATTTAAAATAGAAACGTTTGTAACAATAACTTTTGTAACAGTAAACACCAAGTTTGAATTTTTTCTTTCTTTCTCTCTTTGAAAGAAATGAACACTTTTTTTTCAGCAAGGATGAGTTAAATTGGTAAAAGTGATAGTAAAGACTTATATTGTTAGAATTTGAATAAATGCTGTTCTTTTAAACTTGAAATTCTGAAAAAAGTATCACAGATTCCAAAAAAATATTAAAAAGCACAACTGTTTCCAACACTGGTAATAAAAGTAATAAATCAGTATATTATTAGAATGATTTCTGAAGGATCATGTGACACTGAAGACTGGAGGAACAGCTGATGAAAATTCAGCTTTTCATCACAGAAATAAATTATGTTTGAAAGTATATTCAAATAAAAAACTGTTATTTTGAATTGCAATAATATTTCAGAATATTACTTTTTTTCTGTATTTTTGATCAAATAAACAGAACTTTGACGAGCATAAGAGACTTTTTTAAAAAACATTAAAAATTGTACTAATCCAAAACTTTTGAGCAGCAGTGAATGTCCTGTCTCCTACTTTCTTTGCTTTAAATCAAAGCTTATAATGTTGTAATTCTTCTCATAGAATATTTAGGTAAATTGTTTTTTTTATTCGGCATCATGGATGCGAAAACACAGTGTAAACATGATTGACACAACGTGAGGTTGTATTTATTTTTTAATGTGCAAAAATTTTGGACGAGAATTTTAGACTCAAGGTCATTGCACACTGAGTCCAAAATTTTTGCATGTGGTTTTTTTCGTATTCGTCAGCCTTTCCTATCAGAATGCTTGCTACAGATGCGAACATTTATTACATTTTAACATGCAAAAATTTCGGACTCGATGTCTTTGCACACTAAGTCTGAAATTTTCGCATGTTAAAAAATAAATACGACCTCACGTTGTTTCAATCACGTTCACACACTGCCTCTAAAACTTTTGTCCGTCATGATAAAAAAATGGTTCAGGTTCTGTGTTTTTGCATCTGTAGCAAGCATTTTAATATGAAAAGGTTGATGAATATTAAAAAACGCAAACAAAAATTTCGGAGTCAGTGTGCATGACCTTAAACAATGACAATAAACTCCGGAGCACAGAGCATGAATTATTTGATTCAAATTAATATTTGTGATTATATTGTGATGTTTTTTTTTTCTTAAACAGTAGAAATCTTCAAGCCATTAATACAGTACAGTTATAAAAACAAAAAAGGAAAGTATACACAAACACAAATCTCTTAAGAAAAATATAATTGGATTTACAGTATAGTTAAAGTTTAGCATTCTTTGTAATACTTTAATACTTTGCATGTATCTATTATTTTTTTATATCAGTATATTTTTATTAATTTCTCTTTTTTAGAATTTGAAATGAAAGACATTGTTTGATAAGTGAAATCCTTGAAAGTCAAAAAAGTACACTGCAAAAAATGCTTTTCTTACTTAGATTATTTTGTATTGTTTCCAGCAAAAAAAAAAACCTAAACATTCTTAAATCAAGAAGGATTTTCTAGATGATTTTCTTGTTTTCAGAAAAATTGAGTGTGTTTTTGCTTGAAACAAGCAAAATAATCTGCCAATGGGGTAAGAAAAATAATCTATTTTTCTGTTTGAAATAAGATTTTTTTTTCTTACCCCATTGGCAGATTATTTTGCTTGTTTTAAGCAAAACTCAAATTTAACTTGTTTTTTTCTGAAAACAAGAAAATAGTTTTTACTCGTGAAGAAAATTAAATATTTTGGCTCGAAACAAGACAAAAAATCTAAGTAAGAAAAGCGTTTTTTTGCAGTGTAGTGCTTAAATTACTTTTCACTGCAAAAAAATGCTTTTCTTAGATTTTTTTTTGTCTTGTTTTGAGCCGAAATTTCAAAAATTTCTTAAATCAAAAAGGATTTTCTAGATGTGTAGAAATTATTTTCTTATTTTCAGAAAAAACAAGTCAAAATTAAGTGAGTTTTTGCTTAAAACAATCAAAATAATCTGCCAGTGAGGTAAGAAAAATAGCCTTGTTTTCAGTTTGAAATAAGTTTCTAAGCAAAAACTCAGTTAATTTTGACTTGTTTTTTCTGAAAACAAGATATTCTTTACTTGTCTAGAAAATGAAGATTTTTTTAGACATTTTGGCTTGAAACGTGTATAAATGTATTATAGTCCTGGAATTAGATTTTACAGTATCTGTACGAACCCTGCTCATGTCAGATGGGCTGCAAACGCTGATTGACGTTGACTTGAGAAAGCAAACGAACGTGTGTCAGAGTGTTAAGACAGAGGGAGGAAGTTCGTCCCAGACGGGTGACATGTGAGCCGCAGTCATGTGACGTGTGTCTGTGGTGCAGGTGATGATGGCTCTGTCCAACCATCTGAACGCGGTGGAGTCGGAGAAGCAGAAGCTGCGAGCTCAGGTGCGGCGTCTCTGTCAGGAGAACCAGTGGCTGCGGGACGAACTGGCCAACACTCAGCAGAAACTGCAGAAGAGCGAGCAGAGCGTGGCACAGCTGGAGGAGGAGAAGAAACACCTGGAGTTCATGAACCAGCTCAAGAAATACGACGAGGACGTGTCGCCTTCGGTGAGATCTCTTCTGCAGATTACTGACACTCACTAGTGTTCATAGTCATCAACATAAACTGAAAGTCAAGTGTTTGAGCTCCAGACGGTCTGACCTCAGCATTCTGCTCTGTTTGTACAAGTTGGAAGCTCATCATTACAGTCATTCCTGGATGATGTGAACTGAACATGTGTGTGTGTGTGTGTGTGTGTGTGTGTGTGTGTGTGTGTGTGTGTGTGTGTGTGTCTGTGTGTGTTCAGGAGGAGAAGGACGGTGAGCCGCTCAAAGACTCTCTAGATGATCTCTTTCCTAACGATGAGGAGGAACACACTCAAGGAAGTAAGTGAACTGTGCCACTGCTAGGGCTCTGCAATTAATCTAATTTCTGCTTCCAACATTCATGAAAATACAGTAATCGAGATAAAATGATTATCGCGCCCCATTCCGCCCCCTTACCACTGGTGCGCTTTCGTTCCTCCACAAAAGCCTAATTTCACATCCAAATCAGCAAAAATCACGTAACATGACCCACATAAAACGGGACGTGCTAGATTTATTAATGTTTCTTTGATGTTGTGTTTTGGTGATTATTGATGTAAACCCTTGTCAGTTGTGTCTTAAATGATCAGAAACAGTTGAGAATGAAATCCGTGTGTAACAGTAGATTGGATCCGTGTGGCTCTTAAAGCGGCAACACATAATATTCCTTCTGCCGTCTCTGTGCTTAATATTGATAAAACATACAAATACAGAGAAAAATCACTCACTGCTCTCCAATGAAGGGATTTTGTAGTTTAATGTGACCCCACTGCAAAAAAGGCTTTTCTTACTTAGATTTTTTGTCTTGTTTCCAGCCAAAATATCTAAAAATTCTTGAATCAGGAAGGATTTTCTAGACAAGTAAAAATTTGTGTCTTGTTTTTAGTAAAAACAAGTCAAAATGAGGTGAGGTTTTGCTTAAAACAAGCAAAATAATCTGCCAATGGGGTAAGAAAAATAATCTAGTTGTCTGCTTGAAATAAGATTTTTTTTCTTACCCCATTGGCAGATTATTTTGCTTGCTCTAAACTTAATTTGGACTTAGAAAATAATTCTTACTTGTCAAGAAAATCCTTCTTGATTGAAGAATGTGTAGATATTTTGGCTGGAAACAAGACAACAAAAATCTAAGTAAGAGAAGGATTTTTTGCAGTGTTCTCTGACCTTTGACCTCTGCCCCCTGCAGTGCAGCACCAGCACAACAGTGCGGCGGCGGTGGCGGCGGCTCAGGGCGGGTACGAGATCCCGGCTCGTCTGCGGACGCTCCATAACCTGGTGATCCAGTACGCGTCTCAGGGCCGATACGAGGTGGCCGTGCCGCTCTGCAAACAGGCTCTGGAGGACCTGGAGAAAACCTCCGGACACGACCATCCTGATGTGGCCACCATGCTCAACATCCTGGCGCTCGTGTACAGGTGAGACCATGAGCCGTTTCACCTCGCTGTCTGATCAACATTAGCATCGTGTGCTGACGTCTCTGTCTGTGTGTGTCTCAGGGATCAGAACAAATATAAAGAGGCCGCTCACCTGCTGAACGACGCTCTCTCCATCAGAGAGAAAACACTGGGGAAAGACCATCCCGCTGTAAGTTTTAATATTTAAATATTTTTATTCAGCCTTAAATATTTTTGGGTCAAATACGTTCAAAGAAATTTCCAAAAGTGATTTTATGTCCATAGAAAGCACAATAAATGTAAGTAAAGTGCCTACTTGTAAGGTTTCAAATAAGTTTTTGAAGATTAAAATGTCAAAACTTGATTGAAACGATGTTAGATTGTCATTCAGTGGAACACTATATTTATGCAAAAATTCAAACATGCTTATTCTGACTTGTACATATTAAAATATAGAAAAGAATAAGAGAGCATATTACATTTTGTGTTTCAAATGAGAAAAACTCTTTTTACTGGGCAAAATGTAGAATTAGAACTAATTAGTATTTGGGGTGAAAGTAATTTATCTTTTAATATGTCATAAATTGATTTTTGTTGTAAATATGCCTGGCAAGATTGACACTGAATGACATTTTAGTGGTGTCTTCTGTAAATTAGGGAAAAATGTATATTTATTTTTTGCTCAGAAAAACAAATACACAAATGCAATTAAATTTGGGGAAAAAACAACCATTTAAAGCAATATTACACTTATGCTTTTTGTGCTTAAACCCTTTTTTGTCTTTGACCCTTTTACTAATTTATACATTTTATTTAATATGTTCTATTATCATATCACACTATTTTAAATGCTAATTTGTTTTGACTTTTTACTTGTATTGTACTTTTTGAAATTCTGTATTTATTTATTATAATATACATCCACAGCTAATATTATTCTTGCTAATTTCTAATTTTTACTAGTGATGTTATTGCATTATTATGTTATGTTATATATACAGTGTCTAAAACTGATTAAAATACTTAATTTAAAATTTTTACCAATTATATTATTGAATACACAAACATACTCTGCCGGTCAAAAGTTTGGGATCAGTAAGATTTTTAATGCTTTTTAAAGGAGACATTTCTGCTCATCGAGGCTGTGTTTATTTGATTAAAAATACAGAAAAACCTGTAATATTGTGAAATGTTAATGCAATTTAAAATAGTGGTTTTCTATTATAGTATACTTTAAAATGTAATTTATTCCTGTGATGCCAAGCTGAATTTTCAGCATCATTACTCGCCTTCAGTGTCACGATCCTTCAGAAATCATTCTAATATACTGATTTATTATCAGTGTTGGAAACATTTTTTTTGGAACCTGTGATACTGTTTTTCAGGATCCTTTAATAAATAAAATGTTAAAAAGAACAGCATTTATTTAAAATAGAAAACTTTTGTAACAATTAACACCTCAAAGTTCAAAGTTTGGTGTCAGTCATTTTTTTCTTATTTTCTCTCTTTGAAAGAAATTGATACTTTTATTCAGCAAAGATGTGTTAAATTGATAAAAAGTGATATTAAAGACTTCTATTAAAATAAATGCTGTTAATTTTAATGTTTTATTCATCAAAGAATCCTGAAAAAGTATCTCAGGTTCCAAAATTGATAATAAAAGTAATGAATCAGTATATTTGATGATTTCTGAAGTATCACGATGTGCCACTGAAGACTAGAGTAACAGCTGATGACAAATCAGCTTTGCACCACAAAAATAAATTATTATTTAAAGTATATTAAAATAAAAAACTGTTTTTTGGAATTGAAATAATATTTCATAATATTAGTTTTTTTTTCTGTGTTTTTGATCAAATAAATGGAACTTAGATGAGCATAAGAGACTTTGTTAAAAAACATTAAAAATCTTACTGATCCCAAACTTTTGAGCAGCGGTGTGTATATGACCCTGGACCACAAAACCAGTCATAAGTGTTTTTTTATTTATTTGAAATCTGAATTAACAAGCTTTCAATTGATGTACGGTTTGTTAGGACAATATTTGGCTGAGATACAACTATTTGAAAATCTAGAATCTGAGGGTGCAAAAAAATACCGCCAAATTAAAATCTTAGCAATATTACAAATCAAAAAATTAAGTTTTGATATGTTTACAGTAGGAAATTTACAAAACATCTTTACAGAGCTAATGATTTTTGGCAAATCGATAATTTTGAGCTATGCAATGTATTTTTTTGCTATTGCTATAATTATACCTGTGCTCCTTCAGGTTTGTGCTCCAGGGTCACAAATGTCTTTATAATATGAAGTATGTTTTAGGATTAGGCTGTACAGGATCTGATTGACACTGTTGTAGTTTGTTAGTGCTCTGGTGTATCTGAAGCTCATGGTGTTTCCTCAGTGTTGACGTTTGCTCTTGTGTTTCAGGTGGCAGCGACTCTCAATAATCTGGCAGTGCTGTACGGGAAGAGAGGCAAGTATAAGGAGGCCGAGCCGCTGTGCAAACGAGCTCTGGAGATCCGAGAGAAGGTCAGTGAACATCACGTCAGCGCTCGGAAACTGCCGTGTGAAATGAGCAATTACTCGCTTATCGGCTCCTGATGAGTTTTGACAGAATGTGATTAAACACCGTAATGAACACCGACAGCTGTTTCCTCTGATCACACCACACTGACACTCTCTATTTGTTTATGTAAATCCATACATTTACATTTATGTCCATTTAGCATCCAGTAATTCTCACACAATTCAACATGAAGCAGAAAGGGAATGTTTTGAGTGAATGTTTTCATTCTGTGACATGATAGACACACTCCAGCAATTCCTGTATGAAACACTAGATTTTTTATATTGTTTTCAGCCAAAATGTCTAAAAATTCTTAAATCAAGGATTTTCTAAACGAGTAAAAATTGAGTTGTTTTCAGAAAAAATAGTCAAATTTAAGTGTTTTTGTTTGAAAAAAAAAAAAAAAAGATTTTCTTACCCCATTGGCAGATTATTTTGCTTGTTCTAAGCAAAAACTCACTTCATTTTGACTTGTTTTTTCTGAAAACAAGACCATTTTTACTTGTCTAGGAAATCTTTCTTGATTTAAGAATCTGTAGATATTTTGGCTGGAAACAAGACAAATAAATCAAAGTAAGAAAGTACACTTTAGCAGTGTAAAATATTTTTGAGCTTGGCTTAACTAGTAAAATGTATATTCAGTTTAAAAATGATTTTATTAATTTAGAAATCATTTTTAAAACAAGGCTTCCTCATACATACAGGTTTTCCAGAACTGCATGAATTTTGTTGTTAAATACCTTGATTTCACTGCAAAAAATGCTTTTCTTACTTAGATTTTTTTTGTCTTGTTTCCAGCCAAAATAGCAAAAAAAAAAAAAAAAAATCTTAAATCAAGAAGGATTTTCTAGATGTGTAAAAATTATGGTCTTGTTTTCACCCAAAATATCTAAACATTTTTAAATCAAGAAAGATTTTTTTTTTTTAGACAAGTAAAAATTATTCTCTTCTTTTCAGAAAAAACAAGTAAAAATTAAGTGAGTTTTTGCTTAGAGTAAGCTAAATAATCTGCCAATGGAGTAAGAAAAATAATCTTATTTGAAACAGAAAACAAGATTGTTTTTCTTACCACATTGGCGGATTATTTGGCTAGATTTAAGAATTTTTTTAAAGTATTTTGGCTGGAAACAAGACAAAAAGTCTAAGTAAGAAAAGCATTTTTTGCAGTGAATCAGTCTTGTGTGTGTGTGTGTGTGTGTGTCTGTGTGTGTGTGTGTGTGTGTGTGTCTGTGTGTGTGTGTGTGTGTGTGTGTGTGTGTGTGTGTGTGTGTATGTGTGTGTGTGTGTGTGTGTGTGTGTGTGTGTGTGTGTGTGTGTGTGTGTGTGTGTGTGTGTCTGTGTGTGTGTGTGTGTGTGTGTGTGTGTGTGTGTGTGTGTGTGTGTGTGTGTGTGTGTGTGTGTGTGTGTGTCTGTGTGTGTGTGTGTGTGTGTGTGTGTGTGTGTGTGTGTGTGTGTGTGTTTCAGGTGCTGGGTAAGGATCATCCTGACGTGGCGAAGCAGCTGAATAATCTGGCGCTGCTGTGTCAGAATCAGGGCAAGTATGAGGAGGTGGAGTATTATTACTGCAGAGCGCTGGAGATCTACGAGTGTCGGCTCGGACCCGACGACCCCAACGTGGCCAAAACCAAGAACAACCTGGTGAGTCTGAGACCGCCGCTTCTGCTGGGAAGATAACTGCGGTCGGTTCCCACACACGCTTGATCAACGGCTGCTTTGCATTTCACCCTCTTCATGCAAATATGAGCAGAGCAGCAGCAGAATTCAGCAGACTGAACTCACGCTCATCTCTTACAGTTCCTGCGTGCTTTATGTACAGTGCCTTGCAAAAGTATTCATACCCCTTCCTTTTTTCACGTTTTGTTGCAGCATTATGTTAAACTGCTTTAAATTAGTTTTTTTTCCCCCCACATCAATCTACATCTCATACTCCACAATGACAGCACAAAACAGGTTTGTAACAACTTTGCAAATTTATTAAAAATAAAAACTGAAAAGATCCCGTTGCATAAGTATTCATACTCTTTTCTGGGACACTGTAAATGTATCTGAGGAGCATTCATATTGCTTCTAGATGTTCCTACACTTGGAGTGGAGTTAAACTGTGGCAAATTCATTTGAATGAGTCTGATTTAGAAAGACACACACCTCTCAGAAAAGGTCTAACAGCTGAAAATGCAGATCAGAGCAAAAACCAAGATAACTGCCTGTAGAGCTCAGTGACAGACTTGCGTTAAGGCGATGATCTAGAGAAGAGTTCAGAAACAAATCTGCTGCATTGAAGGTTGACAGAAGCATTCTCCATAATGGAAGACGATTGGAACAACTAGGACTCTAGAAAATGTCCAAGCTGACAGAGATGGAGAGGTGAAAAGGTGAGGCAAAGAATGGCAGATAATTGCCAAATGCAGATGTGCAAAGATGCTCACATCAGACCCAAAAACACTTGAGGCTGTAAAGCTGCTTCAACTATGGACTGAGTTAAGGGTGTGAATACTTATGCAATCTACTTATTTCAGTGTTTTATTTTTAATAAATTTGTCAAATTTGCAAATCTGGTTTGTGCTTTGTCATTATTATGGTGTGTGGAGTGTAGATTGATGTGGGGAAAAACTCATTTAAAGCAGTTTAACATCATGCTGCAACAAAACAAAATGAAGGGTATGAATATTTTTGCAAGGCACTGTAGGTCTGAAGTTATTTATGGAAAAATAACACATTAAAAGGATTAATGCATTTAACACTTGCTCCATCCAGACCACTTGGTCATCTTCCATTGATGCAGTGTCTGATGAACATGATGCAGGACGACTGACTGCAATGAAGACTATTAGAATGCAGTTTTACAAGCCTGTAATTATTTAAATATTTACAGATAATGTACTCAACCCCTCGTCATCCAAGATGTTCATGTCTTTTTTTTCAGTTGTTAAGAAATATTTTTTAAGGAAAACATTTCAGGAGTGTTCTCCATATAGTGGACTTCTATGGTGCCCTGAGTTTGAACTTCCAAAATGCAGTTTAAATGCAGCTTCAAAGGACTCTAAACGACCCCAGCCGAGGAAGAAGAGTCTTATCTAGTGAAACGATTGGTTATTTTCTAAAAAAAATCGACAATTTATATACTTTTTAACCACAAATGCTCTACTTGTCTAGCTCTGCCTGAACTCTGTTCACTCTGGTTCAAGACAGTTAGGGTATGTCTAAAAACTCCCATCTCATTTTCTCCTCCATCTTCAAAATCTTCCTCCATCGCTGTTGTACCTTTTTTTTTTTTGTAAAGGGTGTTTGATCTTCTTTGCACGTTCACTTTGTAAACACTGGGTCTGTTCTTCTGCAGCGATGGAGGACGATTTTGAAGTTGGAGGAGAAAATGAGATGAGAGTTTTTAGACATACCCTAACTGTCTTGAACTGGAATACACAGAGTTCAGGCAGAGCTAGACAAGTAGAGCATTTGAGGTTAAAAAGCATATAAATATTAATTTATTTAAGAAAATAATCAATCGTTTCGCTAGATAAGACTCTTCTTCCTCGGCTGGGATCGTTTAGAGTTCTTTGAAGCTGCATTTAAACTGTATTTTGGAAGTTCAAACTCAGGGCACCATAGAAGTCCACTATATGGAGAACACTCCTGAAATGTTTTCCTTAAAAAACATAATTTCTGTACGACTGAAGAAAGAAAGACATGAACATCTTGGATGACAAGGGGGTGAGTACATTATCTGTAAATATTTGTTCTGGAAGTGAACCTTTAAGTCATCTACTGGCACTTTCAGTTTCATTTTTGGAGTATCAGTAAAATGAAAAAATAATTTCATAGTTCAATATTCACTAAAAACATTAGTAAACAGTAAGCACTCTCATCTCTCCGCAGGCGTCCTGGTTTCCTCAAACAAGGCAAATACAAAGAAGCCGAGGTTCTGTACAAAGAGATTCTGACCCGCGCTCACGAGAAGGAGTTTGGATCGGTGGACGGTGAGTGTCCTTCAGAAACATGCAGGTTTGACGAAGAGAACAGCAGAATAATAAAAATGACTAGATGCATCCAGTATGATGCAACATTCAGTGGCTTTCATCAGAGAGCATCATGGGTAATGATATCACCTGTGTGTCTGTTTGCAGCTGAGAACAAGCCCATCTGGATGCACGCCGAGGAGGAGAGAAAGAGATGAGCAAGGTGTGTGTGACGGCGTGATGATATATGACCCTGGACCACAAAACCAGTCATTAGATTCTATTTTTTTAAACTTGAGATTTATACATTGTCTGAAAGCTGTATGAAATTAGTTTTCCATTGATGTATGGTTTGTTAGGAGAGGACAATATTTGGTTGAGATACAACTATTTGAAAATCTAGAAGCTGAGGGTGCAAAAAAATCTAAATATTGAGAAAATCTCCTTTAAAGTTGTCCAAATGAAGTTCTTAGAAATGCATATTACTAATCACAAATTAAGTTGCGATATATTTACAGTTGGAAATTTACAAAATATCTTCATGAAACATGATCTTAATATCCTAATGATTTTTGGCATAATTTTGACCCAAACAGTGTATTGTTGGCTATTGCTACAAATATACCTGCGCTACTGAAGACTGGTTGTGTGCTCGAGGGTCACAGATTGAGTGTGAACATGACATGAGTGTGTGTTGATCTGCTGTGTCTCATTGTGTATCTGCTGTTGTTCAGGGGAAGCACAGAGACAACACGCCGTACGGAGAATATGGAGGATGGTACAAAGCCTGTAAAGTCAACAGGTAACACACACATCATGAGCTCAGTATGCTTGATTATAGTGCGTTTCTTGCTTCTGTTGAGAGAAATCAGGCAGAAAACAGCAGACAGACACACACACGTCTGTGTTTCTAAGCTTCCATCAAGGGTTTTCCTGTATTTTGTTGCTTTGAGTGATAAAAAAAATCTGAATCATGTTCACCCTCAGTACAGAGTCTCTCATGAGCTGCAACAAACAGCTGCTTCATCACTGACAAACCATCCAAAGCATTTTTTTTTTTACAGTTGATTCACTGTTTTCTTATTTAGATTTTTTGTCTTGTTTCCAGCCAAAATATCTAAAAATTCTTAAACCGATAAGGATTTTCTAGACAAGAAAAAAAATGTCTTGTTTTTAGAAAAAAAGGAGTTAAAATGAATTAGTTTTTGCTTAGAAAAACTAAAATAATCTGCCAATGGAGTAAGCAAAAAAGTCTTATTTCAAGCAGAAAACAAGATTATTTAAAAAAAAAAAAAATTATTATTATTTTTACCCCATTTGCAGATAATTTTGTTTATTTGCGCTTAATTCTGAAAGCAAGACAATAATTAGGGATGCACCGAATATTCGGCCACCGAAAGATTTTTATCACCGAAACAACACGCCCGAGACAGAGACAGTATGTTGAGGCAAACAGAAACTGCGGCCTGCACATGTTTGTCTGAAGCAGCACGTCTGCGGTGTGGACGTATTTCAGTATATCTGAGAAAGACTCACGGATAGCGATTTGCAAAACTTGTAAAGCCGAAAGTTCAAGAGGGGTGTGTCTGCAGTGATGAGAGCAGAGATCGACACAGATGTAGCTTTCAGTGAAAAACAATGGCTTTACGTTGGTGTTACGTCGCAATATTTTAAAGATATGTCTTTTCTAGAGATCGACCGATATGTGGTTTTCTATAACCGATGCCGATGTTTAGAGG
>NC_133362.1:3987899-4090576 GCF_049309525.1 Garra rufa | reverse complement strand
AGCAGGACGTGAGCGTTAGAAGCGCAACGCTTGCCCTGATGTTGACACACGAATGAATGAATGAAACACATTGATGATCAAACCGCTTCACGTCTGCTTGTTCAGCAGCTGTCTGAGCGCAATTTAGAAAGCTCTGGGAATCGTTGTCCTTAAAATGTTTTAAGCAGACATCAGCGGCCTTCATTATAAACCAGAAGAAACTCCCAGATTGTCCCAGTTTGAGACTCATTATCTTGAATGTAGGTGATTCAAAGCACGCAATATACTGCCTTATTATAGAGCTTCCTGTGTGTCTCATATTAGCTGTAACCTTCACCTTTCCTACAGTTCTGGATGTGTTGATCAAGTATAACACCTGCTGCAGATCAGTGTCCCACTGAGACTTTTTATTTATTTATTTTAATTTAAAAATATCACACTTTTAGTAAGTGTTTTATTTATAAATTATTGCTTTTGTTTCACTACCAGAGCTAAAATGTACAGATAATGTACTCACCCCCTTGCCATCCAAGATGTTCATGTCTTTCTTTCTTCAGTCGTAAAGAAATTGTTTTTTGAGGAAAACATTTCAGGAGTGTTCTCCATATAGTGGACTTCTATGGTGCCCTGAGTTTGAACTTCCAAAATGCAGTTTAAATGCAGCTTCAAAGGACTCTAAACGATCCCAGCCGAGGAAGAAGAGTCTTATCTAGTGAAACTATTGTTATTGTCTAGAAAAATTGACAATTTATATACTTTTTAAGTTCAGATGCTGGTCTTGTCTAGCTCTGCATCAACTCTGTTTATTCAAGACAGTTAGGGTATGTCTAAAAACTCTCATCTCATTTTCTCCTCCAACTTCAAAATGGTCCTTCATCGCTGCAGAAGAACAGACCCAGTGTTTACAAAGTGAACGTGCAAAGAAGATCAAACACCCTTTACAAAAAAAGGTAAAACAGTGATGTAGGACGATTCGGAAGTTGGAAGAGAAAATGAGATGGGACTTTTTAGACATACCCTAACTGTCTTGAACTGGAGTACACAATGTGCATCACAGAGCTACACAAGACCAGCATTTGAGGTTCAAAATTATATAAATTGTAATTGTTTTTAGAAAATAACCGATGGTTTCACTAGATAAGACTCTTCTTCCTCGGCTGGGATCGTTTAGAGTCCTTTGAAGCTGCATTTAAACTGCATTTTGGAAGTTCAAACTCAGGGCACCATAGAAGTCCACTATATGGAGAACACTCCTGAAATGTTTTCCTCAAAAAACAATTTCTGTACGACTGAAGAAAGAAAGACATGAACATCTTGGATGGCAAGGGGGTGAGTACATTATCTGTACATTTTTGTTTTGGACGTGAACTACTCCTTTAACTTAACAAAAAATAAATAAAAAAATAATTCAGATAAATCAGAAGTTCCTCATGCGCTGTAGTTTAATGATGAGATGAAGCTCCAGAATCAGAGCACATGTGGCGTGTCTCCGCCCGTCTGTTCAGCATTTGTTCATCAGTGTGTGTGTGTGTGTGTGTGTGTGTGTGTGTGTGTGTGTGTGTGTGTGTGTGTGTGTGTGTGTGTGATGAGTTATTCCTCTGGCTCTTCAGCTGTCTGTCTGACATCACCATCACCGTCACACCCTTTACACTCGAGTTCCTGCTGCATGTGTGTCATGGACAGGGATGCGGAGATGGAATAAAGAGTCAATCCATGCAGTCTTAAAGTGACAGCGTCTAATAAACCTGCATCAGCCTCAGGATGTCTTACTGACAGGGAAACTGTGTGTGTGTGTGTGTGTGTGTGTGTGTGTGTGTGTGTGTGTGTGTGTGTGTGTGTGTGTGTGTGTGTGTGTGTGTGTGTGTGTGTGTGTGTACACACTTGTACAGCTATCTTTGTGAGGGCCGGTTTGAGTTTTAGACCATCGGAGTGAGGACAATTTAGTAAAGTGAGGACATTTTGGCTGGTCATCACTTTCTGAGACCTTTTTAAAGGCCTGTTTGAGGGTCAAGACTTGGTTTTAGGAATCGGGTTCTAATTGGGTAAAGGTTAGGTTTAGAGTAAAGAGATAGAGATTGCTTTGTGTCAATGTGTGTCCTCATAAACAGAGCTATACAGAGCTCTACTGATGCTGATGCAGCTGGAGGAGGGGAGTGACCTGAGGGGAAGGGTGGGGTCAGAGGTCACTGCAGTGATGCTGTGTGTGTGTGAATCTGTGTCTCTGATCCAGTCTGTGCTGTTAGTCCTCTGCACTCATGTGTGTCTGTGTTTAAATATAACATGTAATTATTGATCTGCTCTGAATCATGAGCAAACAAACGCCTGTCGTTCACATCTGAGGCTCTTCATGGTAGACGGCACTGCAAACAAAATTTAAAAAGGAATTTTAATCAAAACTTGAATTTGGGATTATTTTTCAATAAAAACATCTCCGAATCTGTCAGACACTAGAAGCAGCTCTACGTGTGATTTCCAGTGTTTGTGTGTTTAATGTGTGTTTTGTCTCACTGCATTCTTTCATGTTTTAATTCAAAACAATGTGAAAGGATCTGTCAGAAAGACTTGTTCATGGAAATCTACTGTGCAGTGATGCTTCTCAAACACATTTCTATGATTTATG
The DNA here is from genome assembly GCF_049309525.1 of Garra rufa. NCBI lineage: Eukaryota > Metazoa > Chordata > Actinopteri > Cypriniformes > Cyprinidae > Garra > Garra rufa. The sequence continues at coordinate 4,087,977 of NC_133362.1, read as the reverse complement.
TGTTTTTAGATAACTGTACTGTAAATAAGACTCATCAAAGGGTTAGTTCACCCAAAAATGAAAATTAGCCCATTATTTACTCACCCTCCAGGCATCCTAGGCGTATCCAGTTGGGATTATATTAAAAATTATTCTGGCATTTCCAAGTTTTGGAATGGCGTAACCGGGTGTTTCTCTTCATCAGTCCAAAACAAGTCTATCCATAATAAAAGAGTGCCTCACACGGCTCCGGGGGGTAAATAAAGGCCTACTGTAGTGAATACATGCGTTTTTGTGAGAAGAATATCCATATTTAAACAATAATAATCACTTTTCTCTACCTTGTGCTCACAGTTGTACACGGAAGCCATTCTGGGCAGATTAAAACTGAATAACAAATTAAAAAAAGGTTATTGTGACTTACCTCACAGTTCTGACTTTTTTTTCTCAGAATTGCATGATATGAACTCGCAATTTTGTGAACATATCAATCTTTTTTTTTCCTCAAAACTGGACTTTAACTCGCAATTGTGAGAAAAAAAGTCAATTCTGACTTTATTTCTCGCAATTGTGAGTTTATATTTAGCCATTCTGACTTTATAACTTGCAATTGTGCGTTTATATCTCACAGTTCTAAGAAAAAAGAATTGCAAGATGTAAACTATTAAGCAATTACGTTGTTAATTTTTTATTCAGTGACGGATACAGGCTTCCATACTTTCTAAAGCTTGTAAATGCCAGGATAATTTTTAATATGACTCAGATTGGATTCATCTGAAAGATTGAAGTCATATACGCCTAGGATGGCTCAAAGGTGAGTAAATAATTAGCAGATTTTTATTTTTGGGTGAATTAACCCTTTAAGCTCTAGTTTTCTGTAGTGTTTCTCAGTCAGTGATCTGTCACACACACATCCCCGGAATACAAGGACAAATCAAGGTTAAAAAACACACAGATCGAGTGCTAGTGTGGGTATGGGGTGTGTGTGTCTCACTCAGGTCCTGTATGAGTGAATGCAGTGACACACAGATTTCTCCAGGTGTGGTTGAGCGCAGTGTCCTGCAGGTCTTCATCAGGGTTGTTTGTGGTCATGTGACCACAGTTTTCACTGTGTGTGTGAGAGAGAGAGAGAGAGAGAGAGCATCTTCATCCTCCCCCACTCGTCTGTTTCTCCGTGAGGGTGGGGCTGATGATGCTGAGAGAGAGAGAGAGAGAGAGAGTTCAGATGGGTGTGGGCTGGGTTCAGTCGTGTGTTCTGTTGCCGGGTGACGGTTTCCTGTGTGTGTCGCTGATCTGGAGGAGTTTCATCATCATCACCAGTGTGTGTGTGTGTGTGTGTTTGTGTGTGAGAGCGGCGTGTGCTGACGGTGAGTCTCTCTGTAAATGTGTGTTTTATCATATTCCTCCTGCAGTCTGTTATCAGTCTCTCAGTGGTTTGTTGTGATGCTCGTGTGATCAAGCTGTGTGTTCAGTCAGTGTAGATGTCCGTATCAGATGGGTGTCTTTTGTTTTGCTCTATGTTGTCGTGTTTCCTCAGGGACGCGTGTTTGTCTGCGGGACAGGGGTCTGATATGGTTTCTGTGTGATGTGAATTCATCCAGATCTGACTAACGTCCAGAGAGACGTTGTTTCTTCTCTCAGTTTGAGTCCCGCAGTGATGCTGCTGATGCTTGATTTGATCTTAAAGGGATAGTTCACCCAAAAATGAAAATGTGATGTTTGTCTGCTTACCCCCAGGGCATCCAAGATGTAGATGACTTTGTTTCTTCAGTAGAACACAAATGAAGATTTTTAACTCAAACCGGTGCAGTCTGTCAGTCATATAATGGCAGTGGATGGACACCAGACCTTTAAAAGTAAACAAAAACATGTACAGACAAATCCAAATTACACCCTGCGGCTCGTGACGATACATTGATGTCCTAAGACACGAAACCATCGGTTTTTGCGAGAAACTGAACGGTATTTATATCATTATTTACAGATAAACATCACATTTTCATTTTTGGGTGAACTATCCCTTTAAACAGCCGATTCTCTGCATATCTACTGCTACATATCAGTGCTAGATCACTGAAAAGCTACGCAATATCGTGTTCAAAATCGCGGATGAGTCGCATTCGATTTTGAACACGTTATTGCGTAGCTTTTCAGTGATCTACGGCTCAGGGTTTTAAATACCGCGCCATCTGAACGCACGTGATGGAGATTTACTACTAATCACAGAACCGGCTTTACTGATGAGATACGCATGACAATCGCATGCAATTTATTGCACAGCCCTAATCAGAATGAGCTTTATTGCCAGGTATGTTTACACATACTAGGAATTTGTTGTAGTGACAGAAGCTCCACAGTGCTACAGAATGACAGTGACAACACAGATTATAAAAAGAACAATATACAAGTATACAAGACAGACAATGTGCAAAAATAGCAAAGACACAGTGGGTGAATGTTGTACAGGTTTTGAAGTCACAGTTTGGTCTGTTTTTTAAGAAAGCCTGTTTCCGCCACTGAATAAAAAATAAAAAACAAAGGTTATTGCGACTTATCTGGTGTTGTAAGTCAGAATTTCCAAGATATAAGCTTGCAATTCTGTGATTAGTCTTTTTTTCCTCCGCAATTGCAAGTTTATATCTCACAACAGCACAACATAAAATTGCATCTTTCTTTCTTTCTTTTTAATTAAACAGTGCTTTACTGAATAAACTATGCTGCTGTGTTGTAAATAAAGTGCTCTCACTTTTGGATGCTAAATATTAGTGCACAATGCATATTGAAGTTAGAAGGATTGCACATAGATTTATGGTTTGGTTTGGAGAGCTTAAAGGATTACTCTCTATACTTTCAGAATAAATATTTGCTGATATTTTGCTCACCCCCTTGTCATCCAAGATATTCATGTCTTTCTTTTTCATCAGTTTCAAAGAAGTTAAGTTTTTTGAGTTCTAGGATTTTTCTCGATGTAGGACGATTTTGAAGATGAAGGAGAAAATGAGATGGGAGTTTTTAGACATACCCTAACTGTCTTGAACTGGAATACACATGTGCATCACAGAGCTAGACAAGACCAGCATTTGAGGTTAAAAACTATACAAACATTTTTATTTTTTTTAAATAACTGATCGTTTCATTAGATATGACCCTTCTTCCTCGGCTGGGATCGTTTAGAGTCCTTTGAAACTTCATTTTTAACCTTTAATCCGTTGAGTACCATAGAAAACTTAATTTCTTTGCAACTAAAGAAAGAAAGACATGAATATCTTGGATGCACTTACTAAAACAACACTGGATGCAAACTGAACTAAATGACCCATGATTTACTGTTACAGCCCTAGTTGTGTCTGAAATTAAGTGTGTTATGCTCATTTGTGACTGTTATTGTCTGACCGTACTGTAGACGACTGCTGCTGTGTGTTGTGTTGCTTTATGAGGAAACATCAGTGTGACAGCAGTTCTATCTGATAAGAGAACAAAGTCAACATCTCTTTCCATCTTCCTGTCATTCATCATGATAATGATAATTACACAATCATATCTCATTAGAGCTTGAGACAGAGCGAGAGTCTCTGAATGACCTTCTCAAACAGGACACACCATTTAAAGGAGAAGTTCACATTTAGAACTAAAATGTACAGATAATGTACTCACCCCTCGTCATCCAAGATGTTCATGTCTTTCTTTCTTCAGTCGCAAAGAAATAGTTTTTTGAGGAAAACATTTCAGGAGTGTTCTCCATATAGTGGACTTCTATGGTGCCCTGAGTTTGAACTTCCAAAATGCAGTTTAAATGCAGCTTCAAAGGACTCTAAACGATCCCAGCCGAGGAAGAAGAGCCTTATCTAGAGAAACGATCAGTTATTTTCTAACAAAAAAAATGTTTTAAATACTTTTTGACCTCAAATGCTCATCTTGTCCAGCTCTACGTGTATTCTGTGTACTCCAGTTCAAGACAGTTAGGGTATGTCTCAAAACTCTCATCTCATTTTCTCCTCCAACTTTCAAATCGTTCTACACTGTGTTTTACCTTTTTTTGTAAAGGGTGTTTGATCTTCTTTGCACGTTTATTTTGTAAACACTGGGTCTGTTCTTCTGCAGCGATGGAGGATGTTTTTGAAGTTGGAGGAGAAAATGAGATGGGAGTTTTTAGACATACCCTAACTGTCTTGAACCGGAGTGCGAAGAGTGTGCATGCACATTTGGGATTAAAAAGTATATAAATATTCATTTTAAATAATAATATTAAGAAAATAACAGATGGTTCGGCTGGGATCATTTAGAGCTCTTTGAAGCTGCATTTAAACTGCATTTTGGAAGTTCAAACTTGGCTCAAACCATTGACTTTGTATTACGGGAAGCTGCCTCCTTGTCATTTCTGACTTATAACAAAAAACAGAACAATGTCTAAAAGCTGCCCTGTGACAAGATGTACAGTAAACAAACTAAAAAACACCGAACTACACCCGCTGGAGGGAAATTTAATGGCGACAGTAAGCATTCATTATTTTTAACCATGACAAAGGATTATTTCACCACCTTGAAAGGAGGAGATACATTAAGATACTAAATTTCATTGGTCTATGTCAGTGCACCCTTTCCTTACCTTGCTTTTGTTGGAGAAATGATCCAACTGAATGACCCAGACATCTACAACTACTATTTGTGTCCTTAAACACTCGTTTTTTAGGTCGACAGCTTATGAAAACGTAGTTGTGTGTTGTTTAGCTTGTTTACTGTACACCTCGTCTCATAGCAGCTTTTAGACATTGTTCTGTTTTTGTTATAAGGAGGCAGCTTCCCACAATACAAAGTCAATGGAGAGCGTTGGATTGTTTTCCCCTCTGGTGGGCGTGGCCTAAATGCTCTGTCTTTATTGCGTTATATGTTTGGATCATTTTAATCTCATCTTACTAAGACATATTATTGGAGATCTAGAGTGAACACTGATCATAAAATAAATAAATACAATTTGCTGTCTCTCTGTCAGTCAGTAATGGTGAGTGAAGTGTGTGTCTGAAGCGGTTCGTGTCGGTCAGTCGTTATGAATTGGTCACAGCTCTTATGAAGGGATGTGTGTCATATGCTAGTTATTATGATTATGCATCTGAACCCATCAGCTTTCATGCATTTGATAGGCAAAATAAAGGCGGATCTAGCCAAACTAAAGCTGCCGCTGTGCTGCAGGACTGCTGACGTGTTCAAACTCATCTGATCTCCACTAACCTCCGTGTCTGTTCTCAGGCCGCTCCTCTGCCAGATCATGTCCACGATGGTGTATCCTCGTGATGAGAAGCTGGAGAAGCTGTCGCAGGAGGAGATCATCTCCAACACGAAGCTGGTGATCCAGGGTCTGGAGGCGCTGAAGAACGAGCACAACTCCATCCTCCACAGCCTTCTGGAGACCATCAAGTGCCTGAAGAAGGATGAGGAGGCCAACGTGGTGCACGAGAAGTCCAACCTGCTCAGGAAGTCGGTGGAGATGATCGAGCTGGGGCTGGGCGAGGCTCAGGTGAGACGCCGGGGTCAGGGGTCACCGTCTACATTGCCACTCAAAAGTTTGGGATCTTTAATGCTTTATAAAAGAGACTTTTCTGCTCATCAAGGCTGTGTTTGTTTGATTAAAAATACTGAAAAAACTGTAATATTGTAAAATGTTAATGCAATTTAAAATAGTGGTTTTCTATTTGACTATACTTTAAAATATAATTTATTCCTTTGATGCGAAGCTGAATTTTCAGCCAGTCTTCAGTGTCACGTGACCCTTCAGAAATCATTCCAATGTACTGATTTTTTTTCAATGTTGTTTAATTTTTTTTTGCAACCTGTGATACTTTTTTCAGGATTCTTTGATGAGTAAAATGTTAAAAAGCATTTATTTAAAATAGAAACGTTTGTAACAATAACTTTTGTAACAATAAACACCAAGTTTGATTTTTTTCTTTCTTTCTCTCTTTGAAAGAAATGAACACTTTTTTTTCAGCAAGGATGTGTTAAATTGGTAAAAGTGATAGTAAAGACTTATATTGTTAGAATTGGAATAAATGCTGTTCTTTTAAACTTGAAATTCTGAAAAAAGTATCACAGATTCCAAAAAAAATTAAAAAGCACAACTGTTTCCAACACTGGTAATGAAAGTAATAAATCAGTATATTAGAATGATTTCTGAAGGATCATGTGACACTGAAGACTGGAGAAACAGCTGATGAAAATTCAGCTTTTCATCACAGAAATAAATTATGTTTGAAAGTATATTCAAATAAAAAACTGTTATTTTGAATTACAATAATATTTCAGAATATTATTTTTTTTTTTGTATTTTTGATCAAATAAACAGAACTTTGACGAGCATAAGAGACTTTTTTAAAAAACATAAAAAATTGTACTAATCCAAAACTTTTGAGCAGCAGTGAATGTCGTGTCTCTTACTTTCTTTGCTTTAAATCAAAGCTTATAATGTTGTAATTCTTCTCATAGAATATTTAGGTAAATTGTTTTTTTTATTCGGCATCATGGATGCGAAAACACAGTGTGTAAACATGATTTACACAACGTGAGGTTGTATTTATTTTTTAATGTGCAAAAATTTTGGACGATAATTTTAGACTCAAGGTCATTGCACACTGAGTCCAAAATTTTTGCATGTGTTTTTTTCGTATTCGTCAGCCTTTCCTATCAAAATGCTTGCTACAGATGCGAACATTTATTACATTTTAACATGCAAAAATTTCGGACTCGATGTCTTTGCACACTAAGTCTGAAATTTTCGCATGTTAAAAAATAAATACGGCCTCACGTTGTTTCAATCACGTTCACACACTGCCTCTAAAACTTTTGTCCGTCATGAAAAAAAAATGGTTCAGGTTCTGTGTTTTTGCATCTGTAGCAAGCATTTTAATATGAAAAGGTTGATGAATATTAAAAAACGCAAACTAAAATTTCGGAGTCAGTGTGCATGACCTTAAACAATGACAATAAACTTCGGAGCACAGAGCATGAATTATTTGATTCAAATTAATATTTGTGATTATATTGTGATGTTTTTTTTTTCTTAAACAGTAGAAATCTTCAAGCCATTAATACAGTACAGTTATAAAAACAAAAAAGGAAAGTATACACAAACACAAATCTCTTAAGAAAAATATAATTGGATTTACAGCATAGTTAAAGTTTAGCATTCTTTGTAATACTTTAATACTTTGCATGTATTTATTATTTTTTTATATCAGTATATTTTTATTAATTTCTCTTTTTTAGAATTTGAAATGAAAGACATTGTTTGATAAGTGAAATCCTTGAAAGTCAAAAAAGTACACTGCAAAAAATGCTTTTCTTACTTAGATTATTTTGTATTGTTTCCAGCAAAAAAAAACCTAAACATTCTTAAATCAAGAAGGATTTTCTAGATGATTTTCTTGTTTTCAGAAAAATTGAGTGTGTTTTTGCTTGAAACAAGCAAAATAATCTGCCAATGGGGTAAGAAAAATAATCTAGTTTTCTGTTTGAAATAAGATTTTTTTTTCTTACCCCATTGGCGGATTATTTTGCTTGTTTTAAGCAAAACTCAAATTTAACTTGTTTTTTTCTGAAAACAAGAAAATAGTTTTTACTCGTGAAGAAAATTAAATATTTTGGCTCGAAACAAGACAAAAAATCTAAGTAAGAAAAGCGTTTTTTTGCAGTGTAGTGCTTAAATTACTTTACTCTGCAAAAAAAATGCTTTTCTTAGATTTTTTTTTGTCGTTTTGAGCCGAAATTTCAAAAAATTCTTAAATCAAAAAGGATTTTCTAGATGTCTAGAAATTATTTTCTTATTTTCAGAAAAAGCAAGTCAAAATTAAGTGAGTTTTTGCTTAAAACAAGCAAAATAATCTGCCAGTGAGGTAAGAAAAATCGCCTTGTTTTCAGTTTGAAATAAGTTTCTAAGCAAAAACTCAGTTAATTTTGACTTGTTTTTTCTGAAAACAAGATATTCTTTACTTGTCTAGAAAATTAAGATTTTTTAGACATTTTGGCTTGAAACGTGTATAAATGTATTATAGTCCTGGAATTAGATTTTACAGTATCTGTACGAACCCTGCTCATGTCAGATGAGCTGCAAACGCTGATTGACGTTGACTTGAGAAACCAAACGAGCGTGTGTCAGAGTGTTAAGACAGAGGGAGGAAGTTCGTCCCAGACGGCTGACATGTGAGCCGCAGTCATGTGACGTGTGTCTGTGGTGCAGGTGATGATGGCTCTGTCCAACCATCTGAACGCGGTGGAGTCGGAGAAGCAGAAGCTGCGAGCTCAGGTGCGGCGTCTCTGTCAGGAGAACCAGTGGCTGCGGGACGAGCTGGCCAACACTCAGCAGAAACTGCAGAAGAGCGAGCAGAGCGTGGCACAGCTGGAGGAGGAGAAGAAACACCTGGAGTTCATGAACCAGCTCAAGAAATACGACGAGGACGTGTCGCCTTCGGTGAGATCTCTTCTGCAGATTACTGACACTCACTAGTGTTCATAGTCATCAACATAAACTGAAAGTCAAGTGTTTGAGCTCCAGACGGTCTGACCTCAGCATTCTGCTCTGTTTCAAAACCCTGAGATGGGCATTCTGGGTCAGCGCTGCGTCATGCTGGGAACCTTATTAAAATGCACAACCTTTGAGAACAGAGAAACACTTCCTGATCCAGATAATAGAGGAGGAAAGACACTTTAACCAGTGCTGCATTTAACAGACATTACTTGAGGAATAGTTAAATACTGTTTGTTTTTTACTAGCAAATCACTTTACTTCCTGAACTGACAATGAATTATACTTTTACAGAGATAATACATCTTAATGTAAGTTAAGTTTCAAAATCTGCTAACATTAGTTAATAACCTGTGAACTAACAAACAAAAAAATAAACAATTTAGTTTTATTATATAAAATTAATATACATGAATAAATGGTATAAAATATATGAAAAATGCATTTATTAAATAACCTTAATAGAGATAAATAAGTGCTGTAAATGTTATTGAACAATTGCATTTTTATTAAAAAAAAACATAAAATAAAAAACATAAAAACATAACATAAAACAACATAAAACAATAAATAAATGCTGTATATATATATATATTGAACAATTGCATTTTTTATATTACAAACATGAACATTGATTAATAAATGCTGTAAAATATATTGAACAATGGCATTTGCAATAAATAAATGATCAGAGATGAATAAATGCTGTAAAAATATAGTGAATAATTGCATTTATATTAAAAACATTAACAGAGATGAATAAATGCTGTAAAATATAGATCAGCAGCAGCACAGAGACAGGAAAGTATCTGTAGTTGACGAAACATTTTTCTGATAGCTGTGATCCGATGAAGGACCTTCTTTCATGTTGTTTCCAACCTGTAATCACAACTTTCTGCAAAGATGAATGTTGTTTTTAGCAGTTTGATCCCAGGCCTGTGATTTTATCAGTGAGTCTGGTTTGTACAAGTTGGAAGCTCATCATTACAGTCATTCCTGGATGATGTGAACTGAAAACAGTGCTGCACATCTCACAGTCGTTTGTTCATCTGTCTGTCTGTGTGTTCAGGAGGAGAAGGACGGTGAGCCGCCCAAAGACTCTCTAGATGATCTCTTTCCTAACGATGAGGAGGAACACACTCAAGGAAGTAAGTGAACTGTGTCACTGCTAGGGCTCTGCAATTAATCTAATTTCTGCTTCCAACATTCATGAAAATACACTGGTGCACTTTCACTCCTCCACAAAAGCCTAATTTCACATCCAAATCATCAAAAATCACGTAACATGACCCACATAAAACGGGACGTGCTAGATTTATTAATGTTTCTTTGATGTTGTGTTTTGGTTCTTTGTTTTGGTGAACCCTTGTCAGTTGTGTCTTAAATGATCAGAAACAGTTGAGAATGAAATCCGTGTGTAACAGTAAAAAAAAAGCTTAGTTTTACATAGAGTTCTATGGAGTATAACGGCATATTATAGTGTGTGTTTGTGTATGTGTGTCTAAGTGTGTTTGAGTGTGTGAAAGTGTGTGCGAGTGTATGAGAGTGTGTGTGAGTGTCTGTGAGTGTGAGAGAGACCTCTGTGCACCTTGATACATCTCATAAAATCAAAAAAAGCACCTCAGCTCTCAGAAATATATGGTAAACAAATACATAAATATACTTTCTTTATTTTTGTTTACTCCATGTCGTTCTGAGAGCTGAGGTGCTTATTTAGATTTTCTCAGGGGTATCAAGGTGCACAAAGGTCTCTCTCACACTTTCACACACTTTCACTCAATTTCACACACACTTAGACACACATACACACACACACACACACACACGATAATATGCCGTTAAACTCCATAGAACTCTATGTAAAACTAAGCTTTTTTTTTGCAAAGGCCTATCTAAAGGGTTAATGGGGCCAACTGATAATCAACAGTACAATTTACAAATTTGACCCCTTCCCAACAGGGAAAACCACAAACAATCAAGAATTCAGCATTATATGGTGTCATGGCTTTGCAATCAAAAAATGTGGTTATAATGGAAGTCAATGGGGCAAAAACAGCCACAAACAATAAATGAGGGAGAAAAAAAGAAAATCTGATGCTGCGCCAAAACTAACAATGCATGAAAGCCAATGTTCGTACTAATCTTTCACATGTCCAAGACTGTTAAAAAGGTTAAAAAAAATCCAGGCCACAATTACCTTTTATATTTAAAATTAGTAATTTTGTGGGGGTTTTTTTCCCAAATCAGTGACATCATTTAGGAATTTGGCAATTAAAGAGTTAAAATCCAGAATTTTTTTTAAACATTTAGTATTTTTGAGCAGGACTGAGGTTGATTAATAGATTTATGCAAAAAAAATTTAAAAAAATATTTATCTGATACATTTTTACAGCAGTTTAAAGTAGTGGCTGTTTTAGCCACGAAACATAACGAAAGGGTAGTAAATTTGCCCACAGTGTACTGTTGAGTTTTTGAAAAATTTCAAAGCATTTTCCCAAAATATGTATCAAAATAAGATTAGTCACCAAAAATCATTCCATTTGCTTTAACAGAGAAAAAGTTGTGGCCAAATTAAGACTCAACAGCACCCCTCAGTGGACGAAAACGTCCCTAACAACACATAAGGGTTAATATTGATAAAACATAAAAATACAGAGAAAAATCACCCACTGCTCTCGAATGAAGGGATTTTGTAGTTTAGAAACAAAGCATGTTTAGTTATTACAGTGAAGACGCTGTTTTATTTTACATTCAAATAATTACATTCAATTTGAGTAGTATTGTTAGACTACTTGAGACTTGCATAATTTTTTTTAAAAGCACAGTTTTTCTGCCATTAAATTAGTCACTAATATAAAGTTTTGGACCCAGTCGTAATCGCTGTTAAATAATCGTGATTATGATTTTTGCCAACATCGAGCAGCCCTAGTTTCTGTCGCATTAGTCCTGCACTGCAGAAACTGCTTTTCTTACTTAGATTATTTTGTGTTGTTTCCAGCCTAAATATCTAAAAATTCTTAAATCAAGAAGGATTTTCTTGACAAGTAAGTATTATTTTAAGTTCAAATTAAGTGCGTTTTTGCTTGAAAGAAGCTAAATGATCTGCCATTGGTGTAAGAATACACTGCAAAAACGGCTTTTCTTACTTAGATTTTTTGTCTTGTTTCCAGCCAAAATATCTAAAAATTCTTGAATCAGGAAGGATTTTCTAGACAAGTAAAAATTTGTGTCTTATTTTTAGTAAAAACAAGTCAAAATGAGGTGAGGTTTTGCTTAAAACAAGCAAAATAATCTGCCAATGGGGTAAGAAAAATAATCTAGTTGTCTGCTTGAAATAAGATTTTTTTTCTGACCCCATTGGCAGATTATTTTGCTTGATTTAAGCAAAAGCTCACTTAATTTTGACTTGTTTTTACTAAAAACAAGATAATAATTTTTACTTGTCTAGAAAATCCTTCCTGATTCAAGATTTTTTAGATATTTTGGCTGGAAACAAGACAAAAAAATCTAAGTAAGAAAAGCATTTTTTGCAGTGTAATGATCTTGTTTTCTCTTTGAAATACGATTATTTTTCTCACCCCATTGGCAGATTATTTTGCTTGTTCTAAACTTAATTTGGACTTAGAAAATAATTCTTACTTGTCAAGAAAATCCTTCTTGATTGAAGAATTTGTAGATATTTTTGGCTGGAAACAAGACAAAAAAAAAATCTAAGTAAGAGAAGGATTTTTTGCAGTGTTCTCTGACCTTTGACCTCTGCCCCCTGCAGTGCAGCACCAGCACAACAGTGCGGCGGCGGTGGCGGCGGCTCAGGGCGGGTACGAGATCCCGGCTCGTCTGCGGACGCTCCATAACCTGGTGATCCAGTACGCGTCTCAGGGCCGATACGAGGTGGCCGTGCCGCTCTGCAAACAGGCTCTGGAGGACCTGGAGAAAACCTCCGGACACGACCATCCTGATGTGGCCACCATGCTCAACATCCTGGCGCTCGTGTACAGGTGAGACCATGAGCCGTTTCACCTCACTGTCTGATCAACATTAGCATCGTGTGCTGACGTCTCTGTCTGTGTGTGTCTCAGGGATCAGAACAAATATAAAGAGGCCGCTCACCTGCTGAACGACGCTCTCTCCATCAGAGAGAAAACACTGGGAAAAGACCATCCCGCTGTAAGTTTTAATATTTAAATATTTTTATTCAGCCTTAAATATTTTTGGGTCAAATACGTTCAAAGAAATTTCCAAAAGTGATTTTATGTCCATAGAAAGCACAATAAATGTAAGTAAAGTGCCTACTTGTAAGGTTTCAAATAAGTTTTTGAAGAATAAAATGCCAAAATTTGATTGAAACGATGTTAGATTGTCATTCAGTGGAACACTATATTTATGCAAAAATTCAAACATGCTTATTCTGACTTGTACATATTAAAATATAGAAAAGAATAAGAGAGCATATTACATTTTGTGTTTCAAATGAGAAAAACTCTTTTTACTGGGCAAAATGTAGAATTAGAACTAATTAGTATTTGGGGTGAAAGTAATTAATCTTTTAATGTCATAAATTGATTTTTGTTGTAAATATGCCTGACAAGATTGACACTGAATGACATTTTAGTGGTGTCTTCTGTAAATTAGGGAAAAATGTATGATATTTATTTTTTGCTCAGAAAAACAAATACACAAATGCAATTAAATTTGGGGAAAAAACAACCATTTAAAGCAATATTACACTTATTGTTTTTATGCTTAAACCCTTTTTTGTCTTTGACCCTTTTACTAATTTATACATTTTATTTAATATGTTCTATTATCATATCACACTATTTTGAATGCTAATTTGTTTTGACTTTTTACTTGTATTGTACTTTTTGAAATTCTGTATTTATTTATTATAATATACATCCACAGCTATTATTATTCTTGCTAATTTCTAATTTTTACTAGTGATGTTATTGCATTATTATGTTATGTTATGTTATATATACAGTGTCTAAAACTGATTAAAATACTTAATTTAAAATTTTTACCAATTATATTATTGAATACACAAACATACTCTGCCGGTCAAAAGTTTGGGATCAGTAAGATTTTTAATGCTTTTTAAAGGAGACATTTCTGCTCATCAAGGCTGTGTTTATTTGATTAAAAATACAGAAAAAACCTGTAATATTGTGAAATGTTAATGCAATTTAAAATAGTGGTTTTCTATTATAGTATACTTTAAAATGTAATTTATTCCTGTGATGCCAAGCTGAATTTTCAGCATCATTACTCGCCTTCAGTGTCACATGATCCTTCAGAAATCATTCTAATATACTGATTTATTATCAATGTTGGAAACAGTTTTTTTGGAACCTGTGGTACTGTTTTTCAGGATCCTTTAATAAATAAAATGTTAAAAAGAACAGCATTTATTTAAAATAGAAAACTTTTGTAACAATTAACACCTCAAAGTTCAAAGTTTGGTGTCAGTCATTTTTTTCTTATTTTCTCTCTTTGAAAGAAATTGATACTTTTATTCAGCAAAGATGTGTTAAATTGATAAAAAGTGATATTAAAGACTTCTATTAAAATAAATGCTGTTAATTTTAATGTTTTATTCATCAAAGAATCCTGAAAAAGTATCTCAGGTTCCAAAATTGGTAATAAAAGTAATGAATCAGTATATTTGATGATTTCTGAAGTATCACGATGTGCCACTGAAGACTAGAGTAACAGCTGATGACAAATCAGCTTTGCACCACAAAAATAAATTATTATTTAAAGTATATTAAAATAAAAAACAGTTTTTTGGAATTGCAATAATATTTCAAATTTATTTTTTATTTTTTTCTGTGTTTTTGATCAAATAAATGGAACTTAGATGAGCATAAGAGACTTTGTTAAAAAACATTAAAAATCTTACTGATCCCAAACTTTTGAGCAGCGGTGTGTATATGACCCTGGACCACAAAACCAGTCATAAGTGTTTTTTTTTATATTTGAAATCTGAATAAACAAGCTTTCCATTGATGTATGGTTTGTTAGGACAATATTTGGCTGAGATACAACTATTTGAAAATCTAGAATCTGAGAGTGCAAAAAAATATCGCCTTTTAAGTTGTCCAAATTAAAATCTTAACCATATTACAAATCAAAAAATTAAGTTTTGATATGTTTACAGTAGGAAATTTACAAAACATCTTTACAGAACTAATGATTTTTGGCAAATCGATAATTTTGACCTATGCAATGTATTTTTTTGCTATTGCTATAATTATACCTGTGCTCCTTCAGGTTTGTGCTCCAGGGTCACACATGTCTTTATAATATGAAGTATGTTTTAGGATTAGGCTGTACAGGATCTGATTGACACAGTTGTAGTTTGTTAGTGCTGTGGTGTATCTGAAGCTCATGGTGTTTCCTCAGTGTTGACGTTTGCTCTTGTGTTTCAGGTGGCAGCGACTCTCAATAATCTGGCAGTGCTGTACGGGAAGAGAGGCAAGTATAAGGAGGCCGAACCGCTGTGCAAACGAGCTCTGGAGATCCGAGAGAAGGTCAGTGAACACCACGTCAGCGCTCGGAAACTGCCGTGTGAAATGAGCAATTACTCGCTTATCAGCTCCTGATGAGTTTTGACAGAATGTGATTAAACACCGTAATGAACACCGACAGCTGTTTCCTCTGATCACACCACACTGACACTCTCTATTTGTTTATGTAAATCCATACATTTACATTTATGTCGGTTTAGCATCCAGTAATTCTCACACAATTCAACATGAAGCAGAAAGATTACACTAGATTTTTTATATTGTTTTCAGCCAAAATATCTAAAAATTCTTAAATCAAGGATTTTCTAGACGAGTAAAAATTGAGTTGTTTTCAGAAAAAATAGTCAAATTTAAGTGTTTTTGCTTAAAAAAACAAAAAAAAAGATTTTCTTACCCCATTGGCAGATTATTTTGCTTGTTCTAAGCAAAAACTCACTTCATTTTGACTTGTTTTTTCTGAAAACAAGACAATTTTTACTTGTCTAGGAAATCTTTCTAGATTTAAGAATCTGTAGATATTTTGGCTGGAAACAAGACAAATAAATCAAAGTAAGAAAGTACACTTTAGCAGTGTAAAATATTTTTGAGCTTGGCTTAACTAGTAAAATGTATATTCAGTTTAAAAATGATTTTATTAATTTAGAAATCATTTTTAAAACAAGGCTTCCTCATACATACAGGTTTTCCAGAACTGCATGAATTTTGTTGTTAAATACCTTGATTTCACTGTAAAAAATGCTTTTCTTACTTAGATTTTTTTTGTCTTGTTTCCAGCCAAAATAGCAAAAAAAAAAAAAAAAAAAAAAAATCTTAAATCAAGAAGGATTTTTTTTTTAGACAAGTAAAAATTATTCTCTTCTATTCAGAAAAAACAAGTAAAAATTAAGTGAGTTTTTGCTTGGAGCAAGCAAAAAAAATTTGCCAATGGGGTAAGAAAAATAATCTTATTTGAAACGATTATTTGGCTAGATTTAAGAATTTTTTTAGATATTTTGGCTGGAAACAAGACAAAAAGTCTAAGTAAGAAAAGCATTTTTTGCAGTGAATCAGTCTTGTGTGTGTGTGTGTGTGTGTGTGTGTGTGTGTGTGTGTGTGTGTGTGTGTGTGTGTGTGTGTGTGTGTGTGTGTGTGTGTGTGTGTGTGTGTGTGTGTGTGTGTGTGTGTGTGTGTGTGTGTGTGTGTGTGTGTGTGTGTGTGTGTGTTTCAGGTGCTGGGTAAGGATCATCCTGACGTGGCGAAGCAGCTGAATAATCTGGCGCTGCTGTGTCAGAATCAGGGCAAGTATGAGGAGGTGGAGTATTATTACTGCAGAGCGCTGGAGATCTACGAGTGTCGGCTCGGACCCGACGACCCCAACGTGGCCAAAACCAAGAACAACCTGGTGAGTCTGAGACCGCCGCTTCTGCTGGGAAGATAACTGCGGTCGGTTCACACACACGCTTGATCAACGGCTGCGTTTGCATTTCACCCTCTTCATGCAAATATGAGCAGAGCAGCAGCAGAATTCAGCAGACTGAACTCACGCTCATCCCTTACAGTTCCTGCGTGCTTTATGTACAGTGCCTTGCAAAATTATTCATACCCCTTCATTTTTTTCACGTTTTGTTGCAGCATTATGTTAAACTGATTTAAATTAGTTTTTCCTCCACATCATTCTACATCTCATACTCCATAATGACAACACAGGTTTGTAACAACTTTGCAAATTTATTAAAAATAAAAAACTGAAAAGATCCCGTTGCATAAGTATTCATACCCTTTTCTGGGACACTGTAAATGTATCTCAGGAGCATCATATTGCTTCTAGATGTTCCTACACTTGGAGTGGAGTTAAACTGTGGCAAATTCATTTGAATGAGTCTGATTTAGAAAGACACACACCTCTCAGAAAAGGTCTAACAGCTGAAAATGCAGATCAGAGCAAAAACCAAGATAACTGCCTGTAGAGCTCAGTGACAGACTTGCGTTAAGGCGATGATCTAGAGAAGAGTTCAGAAACAAATCTGCTGCATTGAAGGTTGACAGAAGCATTCTCCATAATGGAAGACGACTGGAACAACTAGGACTCTAGAAAATGTCCAAGCTGACAGAGATGGAGAGGTGAAAAGGTGAGGCAAAGAATGGCAGATAATTGCCAAATGCAGATGTGCAAAGATGCTCACATCAGACCCAAAAACACTTGAGGCTGTAAAGCTGCTTCAACTATGGACTGAGTTAAGGGGATGAATACTTATGCAATCTACTTATTTCAGTGTTTTATTGTTAATACATTTGTAAAATTTCAAATCTGGTTCTGCTTTGTCATTATTATGGTGTATGGAGTGTAGATTGATGGGGGAAAAACTCATTTAAAGCAGTTTAACATACTGCTGCAACAAAACAAAATGAAGGGTATGAATACTTTTGCAAGGCACTGTAGGTCTGAAGTTATTTATGGAAAAATAACACATTAAAAGGATTAATGCATTTAACACTTGCTCCATCCAGACCTCTCTGTCATCTTCCATTGATGCAGTGTCTGATGAACATGATGCAGGACGACTGACTGCAATGAAGACTATTAGAATGCAGTTTTACAAGCCTGTAATTATTTAAATATTTACAGATAATGTACTCAACCCCTCGTCATCCAAGATGTTCATGTCTTTTTCTTCAGTCGTTAAGAAATATTTTTTAAGGAAAACATTTCAGGAGTGTTCTCCATATAGTGGACTTCTATGGTGTCCTGAGTTTGAACTTCCAAAATGCAGTTTAAATGCAGCTTCAAAGAACTCTAAACGATCCCAGCCGAGGAAGAAGAGTCTTATCTAGTGAAACGATCAGTTATTTTCTAAAAAAAATGGACAATTTATATACTTTTTAACCACAAATGCTCTACTTGTCTAGCTCTGTGTGTAACTCTTTGTACTCTGGTTCAAGACAGTTAGGGTATGTCTAAAAACTCTCATCTCATTTTCTCCTCCAACTTCAGAATCTTCCTATATCACTGTTGTACCTTTTTTTTTTTGTAAAGGGTGTTTGATCTTCTTTGCACGTTCACTTTGTAAACACTGGGTCTGTTCTTCTGCAGCGATGGAGGACCATTTTGAAGTTGGAGGAGAAAATGAGATGAGAGTTTTTAGACATACCCTAACTGTCTTGAACTGGAATACACAGAGTTACACACACAGCTTGACAAGTAGAGCATTAGAGGTTAAAAAGCATATAAATATTAATTCATTTAAGAAAATAACCATTCGTTTCGCTAGATAAGACTCTTCTTCATCAGCTGGGATCGTTTAGAGTTCTTTGAAGCTGCATTTAAACTGCATTTTGGAAGTTCAAACTCAGGGCACCATAGAAGTCCACTATATGGAGAACACTCCTGAAATGTTTTCCTCAAAAAACATAGTTTTCTTACGACTGAAGAAAGAAACACATGAACATCTTGGATGACAAGAGGGTGAGCACATTATCTGTAAATCTTTGTTCTGGAAGTGAACCTTTAAGTCTCGCTGTCATCTACTGGCACGTTCAGTTTCATATTTGGAGTATCAGTAAAATAAAAAAATAATTTCATAGTTCAATATTCAACTAAAAACACTAGTAAACAGTAAGCACTCTCATCTCTCCGCAGGCGTCCTGTTTCCTCAAACAAGGCAAATACAAAGAAGCCGAGGTTCTGTACAAAGAGATTCTGACCCGCGCTCACGAGAAGGAGTTTGGATCGGTGGACGGTGAGTGTCCTTCAGAAACATGCAGGTTTGACGAAGAGAACAGCAGAACAATAAAAATGACTAGATGCATCCAGTATGATACAACATTCAGTGGCTTTCATCAGAGAGCATCATGGGTAATGATATCACCTGTGTGTCTGTTTGCAGCTGAGAACAAGCCCATCTGGATGCACGCCGAGGAGAGAGAAGAGATGAGCAAGGTGTGTGTGACGGCGTGATGATATATGACCCTGGACCACAAAACCAGTCATTAGATTCTATTTTTTAAAATTGAGATTTATACATTGTCTGAAAGCTGTATGAAATTAGTTTTCCATTGATGCATGGTTTGTTAGGAGAGGACAATATTTGGTTGAGATACAACTATTTGAAAATCTAGAGGCTGAGGGTGCAAAAAAATCAATATATTGAGAAAATCTCCTTTAAAGTTGTCCAAATGAAGTTCTTAGAAATGCATATTACTAATCAAAAATTAAGTTGCGATATATTTACGGTAGGAAATTTGAAAAATATCTTCATGAAACATTTAATATCCTAATGATTTTTGGCATAATTTTGACCCAAACAGTGTATTGTTGGCTATTGCTACAAATATTCCTGCGCTACTGAAGACTGGTTTTGTGCTCGAGGGTCACAGATGTGAGTGTGAACATGACATGAGTGTGTGTTGATCTGCTGTGTCTCATTGTGTATCTGCTGTTGTTCAGGGGAAGCACAGAGACAACACGCCGTACGGAGAATATGGAGGATGGTACAAAGCCTGTAAAGTCAACAGGTAACACACACATCATGAGCTCAGTAGGCTTGATTATAGTGCGTTTCTGGCTTCTGTTGAGAGAAATCAGGCAGAAAACAGCAGACAGACACACACACGTCTGTGTTTCTAAGCTTCCATCAAGGGTTTTCCTGTATTTTGTTGCTTTGAGTGATAAAAAAAAAATCTGAATCATGTTCACCCTCAGTACAGAGTCTCTCATGAGCTGCAACAAACAGCTGCTTCATCACTGACAAAACATCCAAAGCATTTTTTTTTTACAGTTGATTCACTGTTTTCTTATTTAGATTTTTTTGTCTTGTTTCCAGCCAAAATATCTAAAAATTCTTAAACCGATAAGGATTTTCTAGACAAGAAAAAAATGTCTTGTTTTTAGAAAAAAAAGAGTTAAAATGAATTAGTTTTTGCTTAGAAAAACTAAAATAATCTGCCAATGGAGTAAGCAAAAAAGTCTTATTTCAAGCAGAAAACAAGATTATTTAAAAAAAAAAAAAAATATTATTTTTACCCCATTGGCAGATAATTTTGTTTATTTGCGCTTAATTCTGAAAGCAAGACAATAATTAGGGATGCACCGAATATTCGGCCACCGAAAGATTTTTATCACCGAGACAGTATGTTGAGGCAAACAGAAACCGCAGCCTGCACATGTTTGTCTGAAGCAGCACGTCTGCGGTGTGGATGTATTTCAGTATATCTGAGAAAGACTCACGGATAGCGATTTGCAAAACTTGTAATGCCGAAATGTCAAGAGGGGTGTGTCTGCAGTCATGAGAGCAGAGATCGACACAGATGTAGCTTTCAGTGAAAAACAATGGCTTTACGTTGATGTTACGTCGCAATATTTTAAAGGTATGTCTTTTCTAGAGATCGACCGATATGTGGTTTTCTATAACCGATGCCGATGTTTAGAGGTCAGGGTCAGCCGATGGCCGATATGTGCTGCCGATTTTTAGGGCCGATATCTTGAAGTTCGCCCCTTTATTTGCATGCTAAAATGTCACACTAATGGATGCACATCATTTCTAAACTTTACATGAAAAATGAACACAATGAACCATCTTGATTTTGTGCACTGCACAGTATTATTATAAAGGTTAAATTAAAAGTAAATTCTTTCGATCTAAATTCTGGGTTGTTTTGTTCCAAATATTTATTACAAAAAATAGGCTTAGTCTCACTAAGTGCATTGTCTTGTTTTAGTCAAAATATGGTTTAAAAATTCTTAAATTTAGATAAATGTACTATATAAAAAATATATATAACAATTCACAATTACCTTTTTTTTTATCCCTAGATGATTCATTGCGTGTTTGAATTGTTCAAATGAATCAAACTGAATCACAAACTATTTCAGTTTATAAAGTGATTAGGGTTGCAAAGGGCTGGAATATTTCCAGGAACTTTCCAAAAATCCCTGGAAGGTTCCAAAAAATCCTCCTGATGAATCAATCATGATAGCTGATATTCTTCATGTTGTTTGTCCGCAGCCCGACGGTGAACACGACGCTGAGGAATCTGGGCGCTCTGTACCGCAGACAGGGAAAGATGGAGGCGGCGGAGACCCTGGAGGAGTGTGCCATGAGATCCCGCAAACAGGTACCGATCCTCACTTCCTCTGACAGCAGCGGGACGTGTGTGTGTGTGTGTGTGTGTGTGTGAGTGTGAGTGTGAGTGTGTGTGTGTGTGTGTGAGTGTGTGAGTGTGAGTGTGAGTGTGAGTGTGTGTGTGTGTGTGTGAGTGTGTGAGTGTGTGAGTGTGAGTGTGTCTGTGTGTGTGTGTGTGTGTGTGTGTGTGTGTGTCTGTGTGTGTGTGTGTGTGTGTGTGAGTGTGTGAGTGTGTGAGTGTGAGTGTGTCTGTGTGTGTGTGTGTGAGTGTGTGAGTGTGTCTGTGTGTGTGTGTGTGTGTGTGTGTGTGTGTGTGTGTGAGTGTGAGTGTGAGTGTGTGTGTGTGTGTGTGAGTGTGTGAGTGTGTGAGTGTGAGTGTGTCTGTGTGTGTGTCTGTCTGTGTGTGTGTGTGTGTGTGTGTGTGTGTGTGTGTGTGTGTGTGTGTGTGTCTGTGTGTGTCTGTGTGTGTCTGTGTGTGTGTGTGTGTGTGTGTGTGTGTGTGTGTGTGTGTGTGTGTGTGTGTGTGTGTGTCTGTGTGTGTCTGTGTGTGTGTGTGTCTGTGTGTGTGTGTGTGTCTGTGTGTGTGTGTGTGTGTGTGTGTGTGTGTGTGTGTGTGTGTGTGTGTGTGTGAGAGTGAACAACTGCGCTTTCACGTGTTCTCTCTCCCTTCTTTCCTTCCTGCTCCTCTCTGGATCCAGAGCAGCTCTGTGAGTCTTTCTGATGTTCATTAGTGATAATGCTCATTAATCCCATCATGCTGTGCTGCTTATCTTACGTATTTTCATCTTGTTTCTTGTCAAAATGTTGAAACATTCTTAAATTAAGATGCATTTACTAAATAAGCAAAATGACATCAGATATTTGTTTTAAGGGGAGACACTGCAGGTAAAAATGCTGGGGTTTTTTGTCATGCATTTTGTCAAGTTTGAGATTTTAGGCTTTTTGGTTTTTCATGAAATGTTTTTTTTTTTTTCTCAGACTAGTGCAAAGACACAGTTAAGTGTTTTTTTTTTTATAGCACTGTATCTAGTTGTGTCAATAGATTTTAATTACACTGAGCCATAAATCTCCTCTTCAGCAGCTCTTACACACACCACACTTTACATTTGTGTTCCTGTCTATATCCTGAAGGCTTTTACGGAGGGGTTTGTTCAGATAGAATTAGCTTGATTTTATACATTTTACTCCCTCAAAAATAGTAAAAAACATGTTTTTCTGTCTGTTCTAAGTATTTTCTGAATTATTGACTAAATGAGACACCAAAAACCCCCTCTGTAAAACATTTGACTCTAATATTAACAAGAATTGTGAAACAGACTTCATCCAGTGTTTAGATGTTTGTACTAGAAATGTATGCAAATTAGCACATATTTCATTAAATAATGGATCATTTGCATATTAAAACCTAGTATTTTAGAAAACTTGTAATACAAACATTTTTTGCAATTATCAATGTAATCAATCAACTGGGTAAGTAAGACCATAACTATCAGTTAATTTTTTTACTCTATTCACCTGCAGTGTCTCTCCTTAAGCAAAATGCACTTAATTTAGTATTTCCCCCTGGAAACAAGTAAAACCATCTGCCAATGGGTTTAAAATATTCTTAAAACAACCCCACTGTCAGATAATTGTACTTATTTTAAGCAAACTGCACTTGATTGCAGTTGACTCAATATCATGTCATTTTGATTATTTACCAAATGCATCTTAATTTAAGAATTTTTAGATATTTTGACTAGAAACAAGACAAAAATACGTAAGATAAGCATAAGCAGTGTAGTTCTCATTCTGTTGGGCGTTTATCATTTAGTCCTGTGTCAAATGTCATAATTAGTCAGCTGTCCTTTTTTTTTTTCTTAAACCAGGTTTTAGCTGACTAAAAGTCTGGCAGTTTTAGTCTAGTTTTGGTCAATTAAAACTCAGTCATAGTTCAATCAGGCTGCATGATGGTTGAAATGATAAAAACAGTTGCCAGGTTGGGCAGATTATTTAAACACAGGCCAGAAAATGTGGGATTACTTAATTTCCAAAATTAAAATTTTCTTATAATGTACTCACCCCCATGACATCTAAGATGTTCATGTCTTTCGTTCTTCAGTCGTAAAGAAATAGATTTTTTGGAGAAAACATTCCAAGATTTTTCTCCATATAGTGGACTTCTATGGTGCTCAACAGATTGAAGGTTAAAAATGCAGTTTCAATGCAGCTTCAAAGAGCTCTAAATGATCCCAGCCGTAGAATAAGGGTCTTTCCACAAAAAACTGAATTTCTTTGCAACTGAAGAAAGAAAGACATGAATATTTTGGATGACAATGAGGTGAGTAAATTATCAGGTAATTTTTAATCTGAAAATGGAGTAATTCTTTTAAGATTTGAGCTTATCTGGCAACCCAAGCATGAAAGCTCATGGAGGTCTAGATTTGATGTTCTCTTTTTGAAGAAACTTTGGATATAAAGAGTTTTTGTTCTTTAACCTACATTTTAGTCTATTTTAATTAGGGATGCACCGAAATGAAAATTCTTGGCCGAAGCTGAACAAAATTGCACACTGGGCCGAAGGACAGTTTTAAATGCTTCCACGCTGCTCACGTTTGCTGCAATAGTGCGTGCCTCTATTTGATCGTGTCACGTCATTAATTTGGCCTTTTTGCTTATTTCGGTTGCCGAACATTCGGTGCATCCCTAATTTTAATCGTCAGTATTGCATGTTGATAGAATCACTCATCTCATCTTAGTCATGTACTGTAAATAAAGCATGTTTTGGTTAACAAGTTGAGTTGTAGCGTGTCGATCCGTGTCGGTAGGGTCTGGACCCGGTCCATCAGACGCGTGTGGTGGAGATCCTGAAGGAGGACGGCAGCGCTGAGCGCCGGCGCAGCAGAGACAGTCTGTCCAGCGTAAAGTACGAGAGCGGCTCTGAGGGAGCAGATGAAGTGAGTATGGCCATAGAGTGGAGCGGGGTGAGTACACATCCACAGAAACACAGAAACACTGACCTCAGACCAGCAGCCCTCCACACGTGACACACAATCACATCCAGCCATGATAGGAGACACCGTTTGGCCTTTTGAAGATGATGAACCAAGAAATGCAAAAATTGCTTTTCTTAGAATTTTTTGTCTTGTTTCCAGCCAAAATATTAAAAATACTTAAATCAAGAAGGATTTTCTAGATGAGTAAAAAAAAAAAAAAATTCAGAAAAAATCAAGTCAAAATGAAGTGAGTTTTTGCTTAGAGCAAGCTAAATAATCTGCCAATGGGGTAAGCAAAAACATCTTATTTCAAACCCCACTGGTAGATTATTTTGCTGGTTTCAAACAAAAATGCTCATATTTTGGCTTGTTTTTTGAAAACAAGACAATAATTTGTACTCGTCTAGATTTAAGAATTTTTAGATATATAAGTAAGAAAAGCATTTTTTGCAGTGTATCGTCAGTAAATCCTGATGCTGGTGATTGAGCGGCACGTGTGGAGCGGCTGATCTGCTCAAGGTCCTCATGAGCTGATTGTGTGTCCTGGCATGTTTGTGCTGATTTAACATGCTTATGCGTGTGTGTGAACGTGTTTGTGAGCATCTCTGAACACACACACACACACACACACACACACACTGTCTGCAGATCCAGGTCTGATCTGTTCACTACAGCGCTGATGGTGTGCTGTGTTCAGGATGTTCAGTGTGATGTCATTTCCAGTGTTGGGGAAAGTTACTTTTAAAAGTAATGCATTACAATGTTGCACTACTCCCTAAAAAACTAACTAATTACGTTACTTAGTTACTTAGTAATGCGTTGCGTTACTTTTGCGTTACTTTTTAAATCTGGCCAGGGCTTGCGTGTTTGTTTTTAATATAAAAAGTTCTATATTTGTTCTATATAAATGTAAAAGCCTTTTCACACCAAAAGCCTCAGGTTTAGAGAAAAGTAAATTGACGTCTGTACAGTAGACCGCAGAAGAAAAAGTCAACTCTTTAGCAATAAAAAAAGGAAAAAAAAGGTTAGATTATCTTGAGTCAATTTTGCTTATTAGTATGGATGAATTGGATCATCGAAGGCAGCAAAGACATCGGTTAATAAAATGGGATTAAATACATAAAGGATATTTGTATTATTGAACATATTTAATTATTGCAGGTTTGCTTGAGTTTCAGTGTTTTTATTCATTTTGAAGATCACTGTATCTGTTTTTTAGTGAGTGAGATGAATTAATGCATGTTCACATTTATTCTAGAACTAAAGGAACATCTTACTCCTGATTTCTCTCAACATGAGGACAGGAGAGCTTTTAATCAATAAACGGAGGAAAGTAACTGGCGTTACTTATTTGAAAAGTAACAATTTTCTTGTCAATTAAAAAGTAATGCGTTACTTTACTAGTTACTTGGAAAAAGTAATATTATGTTACTTGTAATGCGTTACCCCCAACACTGATCATATCCTGCATGTACAGCTTCCAGTGTGTGATCATTAACACCAGCACTGCTCACCGCCTGCACCGGACATCTTCATCATCATCATCATCATCATCATCATCATAACATGATGAATGACTAAAGCACTCGATCTCACGCTTCACTAAGAGTCTTAAAGCAAAAACGAACACAGACCCGCCTGTTTGTTTAATACAAGTTCAAACCTGTGAAAGAATCTGTCAATGAAAATAACACACTATTAACTCGTCTGAATGTCACATGCTTCTCTTGTTTGAAGGATCAGTAGATTCAAGATGAGTTAAAGCTCACTAAGCAGTCATGTTTGCATTGTGTATTAGTGTGTGTGTGTGTGTGTGTGTGTGTGTGTGTGTGTGTGTGTGTGTGTGTGTGTGTGTGTGTGTGTGTGTGCGCGCTTTAGTGTGTTTTATGTGATCGGCGTGTTTTGTGTGATTTCTCAGGCAGTGCGTGTAAGACTGTGGATGTGAAGACGACTTTCATACCCAGAATAAATCACACTTGCATTCTGGTCTTGTGTGTTCAGATTGTTTCTGTTCTGAGGTTCATGAGATGATGATGTTGTTTTCACGTCAGACGTCATTAGTCTTTGTTTCAGTGGAATTTCAGTCCATCTCAAGAGGGCCAAAAGTTACGTAGTTGCTTGACTTTTTATTCCCCTATTTTTGTTTTGAGTGATTCTCTGATGTAAATCCTGCAGTATTGTGTTGGTTTAGTCTGTGTTTCACTGAGGCCCTCTGCTGGAGAACCACTGTTTTAGACTCATAAACTTACTTAAGGTAAAATCCTGCTCATTTTTATTATTTGAAATGCTTATAAATTGCAAAAAAATGCTTTTCTTACTTAGATTTTTGTCTTGTTTTTCAGCCAAAATATCTAAATATTCTTAAATCAAGAAAGATATTCTAGACAAGCAAAAAGTATTGTCTTGTTTTCAGAAAAAAGCAAGTACAATAATCTGCCAATGGGATATTAATTTTTTTTTTTAACAGAAAACATTATCTTTATTATTTTCTTACACCATTTGCAGATTATTTTACTTGTTTTTTTTCTGAAAACAAGACAATAATTTTTGCTTAGTCTAGAAAATCATTCTTGATTTAAAAATATTTAGATATTTTGGCTGGAAACAAGACAAAAAATCTAAGTATGAAAAGCACTTTTTGCAGTTTATTGCATCTGTTGCATTTTACACCATGTCCTCACCAGATGAGACGTGGTTTACAGTACAGCTGAGGTCAAAAGTTTACATCCTCTTGATTCTCAATACTGTGTTGTTCTCTGAATGATCCACAGCTGCGTTTTTTTTAGTTTAGTGATAGTTGCTCATGAGTCCCTTGTTTGTCCTGAACAGTTAAACTGTCTGCTGTTCTTCAGAAAAATCCAGAAAAATTGGTTTTCCAGCATTTTTGTGTATTTGAACCCTTTCCAACAATGACTGTGTGATTTTGAGATCCATCTTTTCACACTGAGGACAACTGAGGGACTCATATGCAACTATTACAGAAGGTTCAAACACTCACTGATGCTCCAGAAGGAAAAACATGCATTAAGAGCCGGGGGTGAAAACTTTTGAACTTTAAAGAGTAAACTTAACTTATTTTGTCTTCTGGGAAACTTGTAACTATCCTCTGTTGCCTCAGAAGTGCAGCACTAAAGGAAAAAATATCATATTTAGGCAAAATAAGACAAATGTACACATCTCCATTCTGATTCAAAAGTTTTCACCCCCTGCTCTTAATGCATCGTTTTGTATGATCTCTGTTATTTTAGTAAAATAATCACCATTTTGCAGATTCTGAAAGGGGGATGTAAACTTTTGATCTCAACTGTACCATAATCAGAGTTTGTGCTGGAGCACTGGAGATGGACTGATCCATGAGTGTTTAGTGTCTGACTGTAGTGTAAATGCAGAAAGCAAACAGGACATCCATCTGTGTGTGTTTGTGTGTGTGTGTGTGTGTGTGTGTGTGTGTGTGTGTGTGTGTGTGTGTGTGTGTGTGTGTGTGTTTGTGTGTGTCTGCTGCAGACGCTGGTGTCGTGTGTGTTTGCTGGTGCATGCGGTCTGCGCGGCGATTCGTAACGCCTGCATGAGTCACTACCTGCCACTAACCAATCACATCACCGCAGCTGTTGCCTTGACAACCAATCAGCCAATCAGCAGCCTTTCCCAACAGCATAGGTATAATAACCTCTTTACCGAAGATCTCTGCGATCAGTTTACGATGCTTTTGGGAAACGCGGCCGTGATCAGTATTTCCAGACGCAGTGGATTGTACTCCTCCCTTCATCTCTGAGAGACGGACTGGAGCACTGGATGAGCATCAACTGTTAGATCAGACATAGACAGGAAACAAACATCTAATGAACATCACACATATGCGTACATACATATACACAACATGTAGTTACACAACCAGTCAGTATTCAAGTCTCTTATGCTCATCAAAGCTGCATTTATTTGATCAAAAATACAGTAAAATTCTGAAATATTATTAGAATTTAAAACGGCTGTTTTCTTTGTGAAAATCTGTTAAAACGCAATTTATGTTTGTGAATTTTCAGTATCATTATTCGTCTACGTGTCACACGATCCTTAAGAAATCATTCTAATATTCTGATCTGCTGCTCAAGAAACATTTCTGATTAATATCAGTGTTGCTGCGCAATATTTTTGTGAAAACCAGAATACATTTTATTGTTCAGGATTCACTGATGAATAGAAAGTTCAAAAGAACAGCATTTATTTAAAACAGAAATCTTTTGCAACATTATAAATGCCTTTTCTGGCACTTTTGATCAATTGAATGCATTTGTGTTGAATAAAAAAAAAAAAAAGAAATTAAAAACAATTCAAACTTTTGAATGGTAATGTAACACAAATATTGTGCAGCACAACTGTTTTCAACATTGATGATAATCAGAAATGTTCCTGAAAGTTAATCAGTATATTAGAATGATTTCTGAAGGATCATGTGACACTGAAGACGAGTAGTAATGCTGACAATTCAGCTTTGGTCACAAGAATAAATTACATTTGAACAGTTATTCACATTAAAAACAGATATTTGAAATTGTAATAATATTTATAAATTTTTACTGTATATTTGATCAAATAAATGCAGCTTTAGTGAGCAGAAGAGACTTCTAAATCATTATATTTTAATATATTAGAATATATAAACCGACAGGGATTTCTGATCTCACCTCTGCAAACACATTAATATTACAGTCTTTGTTTCCTGTGCTACTTCCTGTGGTGACCTCAATGACAGACCAGAGCTGCTGCTCAAAGTTTTGGGATCAGTAAGATTTTTAATGCTTTTTAAAAAAGGCTTTTCTGCTCATCAAGGCTGTGTTTATTTGATTTAAAAATACAGAAAAAAACTGTAATGCTGTGAAATGTTAATGCTATTTTATATAGTGGTTTTCCATTTTAATATACTTTAAAATATAATTTATTCCTGTGATGCAAAGCTGAATTTTCAGCTTCATTACTCGCCTTCAGTGTCACATGATCCTTCAGAAATCATTCTAATATACTGATTTATTATCAGTGTTGGAAACCGTTGCGCTGCTTAATATTTTTTTGCAACCTGTGATATTTTTTCAGCATTCTCTGATGAACTTTGAACTTTAAAAAGAACAGCATTTTTTTTTATAGAAAACTTTTGTAACAATAAACACCTCTTTCAAAATGTGGGGTCAGTATTTTTTTTCTTTCTTTCTCTCTTTGAAAGAAATTAATGCTTTTATTCAGCAAGGATGTGTTCAATTGATAAAAAAGTGATAGTAAAGACTTATATTAGTAGAAAAGATTTATATTTTGAATAAACTTAATAAATCAGTATATTAGAATGATTTCTGAAGGATCATGTGACACTGAAGATGAAAATTTAGCTTTGCATCACAAAACAACTGTTATTTTGAATTGCAATAATATTACTTTTGTATTTTTTTTTTTATAAATTAAACTTTGATGAGCATAAGAGACTTTAAAAAACATTCAAAATCTTTTGAGTGGCAGTGTATATATATATATATATATACTTTTTTCCCCTTTTCTGTTTCTAATTAAATATAGTATGAGTGTTTGCAGGGGTGAGAGAGCGAACATCAGACAGACAGACAGGCAGGCCATTGTGTGTTTGATTTGAGCTCTTAATGGTGTGCTGTCTCTCTCTCTCTCTCTCTCTTCATCAGGCATAAAGCCATCAAGAGTTTCCTTCATCTTCCTCCTCCTCACACAGGAAGGGCGGTGTTTGTTTGTTTCCTCTGGACGTTGATCCTGTGGCGTTGCGGGTGTCCTTTAGTCGTCAGAGGGACGCGTCTCTCCTCAATCCTGCTTCTTCTTTTCTTTCTTCGGTTGGCGTGCCGTCGTCTTTGGGCTCTTCACGTGTTTCTCTCTCTCTCTCCTCTCTGATGTGTTGATGTTTGATGTCGACACTCATCTATCGCCGTTTCCTTCATCGATGTCCCTATTTTCAGACTCTGCAGAGTTGATGGTTTTTGCTCTTTTTGCCGTCTGTGGGTTTGAGCAGCTTCTGCTGGTGAACGATCACTGGTGGTGTTTCACAGAAACCTGCTCTTGATACTTTGTTTTTGTAATATGATGAATGATGATTTGACATCACCTGAGGGACTATGTGACGCATCCAAAACCGAACAACACAACACAAACGTCACAGATGCTTTCTCTTTAGGCGACGTGTTTTATTTGACAGTCTCTTGTGCTCCAGTGTCAAAGTTACGTTTACAGTGTTCACCATTAGCAGCATTAGTCAGCAGTGAATATATTTGTGAATTATATATCAAATATCTACAGAAGCCTGTTTCTACCATGGAGTGAAAAAAATGAAAATGGTAATTGTGACTTTTTGTCTCACAGTTTTGAACAAATTCTGAATTGCAAAAATAATGTGGAATTGCAAGATATAACCTTCTAAACTTCTAGAACCTTCTAAAACGATAAAATGCTTAGAGAAAAACCTCAATTGTGTGTGGAAGCCCATTTCCGCCACTAATTGAGAAATAAGAGTCTTTTTATCTCGCAATTCTGACTTTTTTTTTCAGAACTGTGAGATATAAACACACAATTGTGAGTTATAAAGTCAAAATTGCAAGATATAAACTCACAATTCTGACTTTATTTCTCAGAATTGCAAGTTCTGACTTCATAACTTGCAATTGCGAGTTTATATCTCACAGTTCAATATCTAGGGAAGCCTGTTTCTACCATGGGATAAAATAAAAGTTTTTTCATGCAAAAAAAAGGTCAGAATTCCGAATTTATATCACGCAATTCTGGAAAAAAAGGTCAGAATTCCGAGTTTGTATCACGCAATTCTGAGGGGGAAAAAAGTCAGAATTCTGAGTTTGCTTCACGCAATTCTGGAAAAAAGGTCAGAATTCAAAGTTTGCATCACGCAAATCTGAGAAAAAAAGTCAGAATTCCGAGTTTGTATCATGCAATTCTGGAAAAAAAAAGGTCAGAATTCTGAGTTTGTATCATGCAATTCTGAGAAAAAAAAAGGTCAGAATTCTGAGTTTGTATCATGCAATTCTGAGAAAAAAAGTCAGAATTCCGAGTTTGTATCATGCAATTCTGGAAAAAAGGTCAGAATTCCGACTTTGCATCACGAAATTCTGAGGTCAGAATTCCGAGTTTGCTTCATGCAATTCAGGAAAAAAGGTCAGAATTTTGCATCACGCAAATCTGAGAAAAAAAAAGTCAGAATTCTGAGTTTGTATCATGCAATTCTTGTATTATGCAATTCAGGTCAGAATTCCAAGTTTGCATCACGCAAATCTGAGAAAAAAAGTCAGAATTCCGAGTTTGCATCACGCAAATCTGAGAAAAAAGTCAGAATTCCGAGTTTGTATCATGCAATTCTGGAAAAAAGGTCAGAATTCCGAGTTTGCATCACGCAATTCTGAGAAAAAAAGTCAGAATTCCGAATTTGTATCACGGAATTCTGGGAAAAAAAAGGTCAGAATTCCGAGTTTACATCACGCAATTCTGGAAAAAAAAAAAAGGTCAGAATTCCCACTTTGCATCACGAAATTCTGAGGTCAAAATTCCAAGTTTGCTTCATGCAATTCAGGAAAAAAGGTCAGAATTCCAAGTTTGCTTCATGCAATTCAGGAAAAAAGGTCAGAATTCCGAGTTTGCATCCTGCAATTCTGAGAAAAAGTCAGAATTCCGAGTTTGCATCACACAATTCTGGAAAAAAGGTCAGAATTCCAAGTTTGCATCACGCAATTCTGAGAAAAAAAGTCAGAATTCCGAAATTGTATCACGAAATTCTGAGGTCAAAATTCCAAGTTTGCTTCATGCAATTCAGGAAAAAAGGTCAGAATTCCGAGTTTTCATCATGCAATTCTGAGAAAAAAAGTCAGAATTCCGAGTTTGCATCACACAATTCTGGAAAAAAGGTCAGAATTCCAAGTTTGCATCACGCAATTCTGAGAAAAAAAGTCAGAATTCCGAAATTGTATCACGGAATTCTGGAAAAAAAGGTCAGAATTCCGAGTTTGTATCACGCAATTCTGGGAAAAAAAGTCAGAATTCTGAGTTTACATCACGCAATTCTGAGAAAAAAAAAGTCAGAATTCTGAGTTTGCATCACACAATTCTGGAAAAAAGGTCAGAATTCCGAGTTTGCATCACGCAATTCTGGAAAAAAGGTCAGAATTCTGAGTTTGTATCACGCAATTCTGGGAAAAAAAGTCAGAATTCTGAGTTTACATCACGCAATTCTGGAAAAAAGGTCAGAATTCCGAGTTTGTATCACGCAATTCTGGGAAAAAAAGTCAGAATTCTGAGTTTGCATCACACAATTCTGGAAAAAAGGTCAGAATTCCGAGTTTGTATCACGCAATTCTGGGAAAAAAAGTCAGAATTCTGAGTTTGCATCACACAATTCTGGAAAAAAGGTCAGAATTCCGAGTTTGTATCACGCAATTCTGGGAAAAAAAGTCAGAATTCTGAGTTTACATCACGCAATTCTGGAAAAAAAAGGTCAGAATTCCGAGTTTGTATCACGCAATTCTGAGAAAAAAGTCAGGTTTCCGAGTTTGTATCATGCAATTCTGGAAAAAAGGTCAAAATTCCAAGTTTGCTTCACGCAATTCTGGAAAAAAGGTCAGAATTCAAAGTTTGCATCACGCAAATCTGAGAAAAAAAGTCAGAATTCCGAGTTTGTATCATGCAGTTCTGGAAAAAAAAGGTCAGAATTCTGAGTTTGTATCATGCAATTCTGAGAAAAAAGTCAGGTTTCCGAGTTTGTATCATGCAATTCTGGAAAAAAGGTCAGAATTCCGAGTTTGCATCACGCAATTCTGAGAAAAAAGGTCAGAATTCCGACTTTGCATCACGAAATTCTGAGGTCAAAATTCCAAGTTTGCTTCATGCAATTCAGGAAAAAAGGTCAGAATTCCGAGTTTTCATCATGCAATTCTGAGAAAAAAAGTCAGAATTCCGAGTTTGTATCACGCAATTCTGAGAAAAAAAGTCAGAATTCCGAATTTGTATCACGGAATTCTGGAAAAAAAGGTCATAATTCCGAGTTTGTATCACGCAATTCAGGAAAAAAGGTCAGAATTCTGAGTTTGCATCACGCAATTCTAGAAAAAAGGTCAAAATTCCAAGTTTGCATCACGCAATTCTGAGAAATAAAAGTCAGAATTCCGAATTTGTATCACGGAATTCTGGAAAAAGGTCAGAATTCCGAGTTTGTATTATGCAATTCTAGAAAAAAAGTAACAATTCCGAAATTGTATCACGCAATTCTGAAAAAAAAAGTTCAGAATTCTGTGTTTGTATCATGCAATTCTGGAAAAAAGGTCAGAATTCTGAGTTTGCATCACGCAATTCTAGAAAAAAGGTCAAAATTCCAAGTTTGCATCACGCAATTCTGAGAAATAAAAGTCAGAATTCCGAATTTGTATCACGGAATTCTGGAAAAAGGTCAGAATTCCGAGTTTGTATAACGCAATTCTGGAAAATAGGTCAGAATTCCGAGTTTGTATCATGCAATTCTGAAAAAAGTCAGAATTGTGAGATAACATTTTGCAATAACCTTTTTTTTTTTTATTTAGTGGCAGAAATGGGCTTCCATAATTGTGAGACAGAACTCATAATTGCAAAATATACTCATAATGAAAATATATTGTAAAAGAAACTCAGAATTGCAAGCAAACCTAAAATTGTAAAGTTATAAACTGATAATTGCAAACCTCAAACTCAGAATTGTGAGCTATAAAGTCAGAATTAAATGAAGAAAGCTCTGAACTGTGAGATTAAAAATCACAATCACATTTTTTAATCTGGTGACATAAACAAGCTTGCATATGTATGAGCTAATTACACTAACGAGAAACGCTCTTTGATCTGATGTGCGTCCAGCAGCAGTGGTGAGAATCCGCATGTTCATATTTGACCTGTAAAGGGAACAGTGTCCAGCCTTCAGTATTCAGAGCCAGAACATTTCAGACATTGGTTTGACTCACGACTGATGAATTTCTGAGTGATTGTGCTGCAGTAAATCATTTGAATGAGCTTGTTGAATGTTGAAGGCCACAGATCACGCTTCATCAGAAGCCTTACAGATGTGTGGCAGCAGCTGATGTGACTCTATTATGCGACTCAATGTGCTGTCAGTTGAGTTTAGTGCATGTTTTATTCCCCATTTTCACTAACGATGATCGTTTGATTCATTCCAAACACACACATGATGATGATGATGATGATGATGATGATGATGATGATGCAGTACAAAACGAACAAATGTTTCTGTTATTAACTGCCGTGTGTCGTGGATTGCGTATTTATTGATGGTTTATCTTTGTTTTAACGCGAGCGTTTGATAGTGAGTAGATCTACAGTAAATATATAATATGAACGTATTACTCCACTGCATTGTGACGTTGGTTGATATCTCAATATAGGTTTCTTTCTGACGTTTCTCATGGTTCTGTATCAGTGTATGTTTAATAATGATGATCTGTTTCTATATTGAGATCACGTGCTTTGAATGTTATTTAATAAATAAGCAAACAGTTTAATAATGTATATCTGAGTAGTCTGTTTTTCTGATTATTTTTTTTAAATAATTTGTTCTTACAATAGTTTGCTGATTGTGTGTTTTCTAATGTGACCCTGGAGCACAAAACCAGTCTTAAGTAGCATGGCTATATTGGTAGCAATCGCCAAAAATACACTGTATGGGTTAAAATTATGCCAAAAATCATTAGGATATTAAAATCATAAACCATGAAGATATTTTGTAAATTTCCTGCTGTAAATATATTAAAACTTAATTGTGATAAGTAATATGCATTGCTAAGATGAACTTCATTTGAACAACTTTAAAGGTGATTTTCTCAATATTTAGATTTTTTTGCTCCCTCAGATTTTCAAATAGTTGCATCTCGGCTAAATATTGTCCTCTCCTAACAAACCATACATCAATGTAAAGCCTATTTACATAAATTCCAGATTTCAGATGATGTATAAATCTGAATTTATGACTGGTTTTGTGGTCACATATATATACGTGAGCTGGTGTGTAAAAGGGTTTGTTCACCCAAACATGATCATTCTGTCATTATATATTCATTCCAGACCAGTATGACTTATGTAGAACATAAAAGAAGGTATTTCAGTTCCTATTGACTTCCACTGTGATTTTCATCTGTGTAATGAAAGTCGATGGAATCTGAAACAGTTTGGTTCATTTTTGGGTGAACTGTTCATTTATAGCAGTGTATATGATAAACACACTGGATACTGCAGAGCTTGTGTGTGAGTGTGTGTGTGTGTGTGTGTGTGTGTGTGTGTGTGTGTGTGTGTGTGTGTGTGTGTGTGTGTGTGTGTGTGTGTGTGTGAGAGTGAGTGAGTGAGTGAGTGAGTGAGTGAGTGAGTGAGTGAGTGAGTGACTGAGTGTGTGTGTGTGTGTGTGTTGTTCAGTGTATTGAGTGTGATTGTGTTGTTTAGGACGGCAGTGGTGCTATGCAGCGTAGCGGCTCCATCGGGCGTCTCAGAGATGTTCTGCGGAAGAGCAGTGAGATGCTGGTCAAGAAACTACAACTAAACGCACCTCCAGACACACAAAACAGGTATGAGCACACATACACATAACTTTTTGTCACAATTCTGACTTTTTTTCTTACAATTGCGAATTTATAACACACAATTCTGACTTTTTCTCACAATTGCAACTTTTTGTCTCACAATTCTTATTCTTATTATGAATTTATATCATGCAATTCAGAATTGAGACAAAATGTTGCAATTGCGAGTTATAAAGTCAGAATTGCGAGTTTATATCACACAGTTCTGACTTTTTCTCACAATTGCAACTTTTTGTCTCAATTCTGACTTCTTTTCTCAGAATTGCGAGTGAGTTTTTTCTTGCAATTGCGAGTAAATTGTATCTCGGTTTATTGATGAAGTGATGAAGTTAATGAGTGTAGATCAGGGACATGTCCCTATCAATATCCAGCTACTGACAAACTGTGAGATATAAACGCAATATTGCAAGTTATAAAGACAGAATTACGAGATATAAACTCACAATTACAAGTTATAAAATCCATTTCTGAGGAGAAAGAAAAGACTGATATGTTCAGTGATAAGTTTATATCTCACAATTCTGACTTTTTTCTCATAATTCTGACATTTTCTCACAATTACAACTTTTTTTTCTCAATTCTGACATTTTTTTCTTACAATCGCGAATTTATATCACACAATTCTGACTTTATAACTCGCAATTGTGAGTTTATATCATGCAATTCTGACTTTTTCTCAAAATTGCGACTTTCTTTCTCACAATTATTTTTCTTATAATTGTCTTTTTGTTTTTCTCAGAATTTCGAATTTATATCATGCAATTCTGACTTTTCCTCGCAATTGCAACTTTTTATCTCAATTCTGACTTTTTTTCTCACAATTGTGACTTTGACTCACAATTCTGAATTCATTTCTCAGTATTATGAATTTATATCATGCAATTCAGAATTGAGACAAAATGTTGCAATTGTGAGAAAAAAAGTCTAAATTGTTAGATAGAAAGTTGCAATTGTGAGAAAAAGCATTTATATCACGCAGTACTGACTTTTTCTCACAATTGCAACTTTTTGTCTCAATTCTGACTTCTTTTCTCAGAATTGCGAGTGAGTCTTTTCTTGCAATTGCGAGTAAATTGTATCTCGGTTTATTGAGGAAGTGATGAAGTTAATGAGTGTAGATCAGGGACATGTCCCTATCAATATCCAGCTACTGACAAACTGAGAGAAACACAATAAATATAAACACAATATTGTAAGTTATAAAGACAGAAGACAGACTTTTTGTCTCACAATTACAATTTGTCTCAATTCTGACTTTTTTTTCTCAAAATTGCAACTTTTGGTTTTCAGATATTTAATGTGTGTTTTTTCTCTACAGAATGAAACGTGCCGCTTCACTCAACTTCCTGAACAAGACGGGTGACGAGTCCTTCCAGGTAACTAACATAGCTAATGCTGTCTGTTTATGGATCTGCAACTATAATACTGGATTGAAGAACTGATTATTATCATCATTAATGCAGTTAATTAAACATGTGTGTCTTTTATCATGTTGATGATGACTGTAACACACATGACCTGAGTCACATTTGATCTCTAGGCTTTTGACTTACAGTCACATCTATAATGCTTCCACCACAGAATAATAAAACAATAGATCATTTGTTTCGGCTCACAATTCCAACTTTTTTTCTCACAAATCTGATTTTCTTCTTGCAATTCTAGAAACAAAGTCAGAGTTGCAAGATATAAACTCAAAATTGAGAAAAAAAAAGTAAAAACTGTGACACTGCAAAAAATGCTTTTCTTACTTAGAATTTTTGTGTTGTTTCCAGCCAAAATATCTAAAAACTCTTAATTCAAGAAGGATTTTCTAGACGAGTAAAAATTGTCTTGTTTTCAGAAAGTAATCTGCCAGTGGGGTAAGCAAAAAAAAAATCTTGTTTTCTGTTTGAAATAAGATTATTTTTCTTATCCCATTGGCAGATTATTTAGCTTGTTCTAAGCAAAAACAAATTAAATTTTGACTTGTTTTTTCTGAAAACAAGACAGTTTTTACTTGTCTAGAAAATCCTTCTTAATTTAAGAATTTTTAGATATTTGGGTTAGAAACAAGACATAAAATCTAAGTAAGAAAAGCATTTTTGCAGTGCAATTATTAAAAAGATTGTCTTCATTAGAATCATTTACCATAACACCAGGAACATAGAGTGGAATTCGAAAATTTGCAGAATCTGTGAAAATGTGAATAATATTAAGAAAATAAGAGAGATCATACAAAATGCATGTTATTTTTTATTTAGTACTGTCCTGAATAAGATATTTCACATAAAATATGTTTACATATAGTCCACAAGAGAAGAAAATAGCTGAAATTATTAAAATAAGTTCCCCAAACTTTTGAACAGGATGAAGATGTCCAAATTTTTCTTATTTTTATGAAATATCATTTTTATTCCATTTGGTTCTGCCCTTCGGGAGCAACAGAAAATACTTGCATGTTTCCTGGAAGACAAATTAAGTACAATTTACCATGATGTTCAAAATCAAAAGTTTTCACCCCCAGCTCTTAATGCATGTTTTTCCTTCTGGAGCATCAGTGAGTGTTTGAACCTTCTGTAATAGTTGCATATGAGTCCCTCAGTTGTCCTCAGTGTGAAAAGATGGATCTCAAAATCATACAGTCATTGTTGGAAAGAGTTTTGCAAACCAAAATCCTGATCTGAATTTAAAAGATTTGTCATTCGTGAACCTGCTCCAAAATCTTAATCTGAATCAAAAGGTTTGTCATTCGCGAACCCGCTCCAAAATCTTAATCTGAATCAAAAGATTTGTCATTCGCGAACCTGCTCCAAAATCTTAATCTGAATCAAAAGGTTTGTCATTCGCGAACCCGCTCCAAAATCTTAATCTGAATCAAAAGATTTGTCATTCGCGAAGCCGCTCCAAAATCTTAATTTGTGATTCGCGAACCTGCTCCAAAATCTTAATCTGAATCAAAAGATTTGTTATTCGCGAACCTGCTCCAAAATCTTAATCTGAATCAAAAGATTTGTTATTCGCGAACCTGCTCCAAAATCTTAATCTGAATCAAAAGATTTGTCATTCGCGAAGCCGCTCCAAAATCTTAATCTGAATCAAAAGATTTGTCATTCGCGAAGCCGCTCCAAAATCTTAATCTGAATCAAAAGATTTGTCATTCGCGAAGCCGCTCCAAAATCTTAATCTGAATCAAAAGATTTGTCATTCGCGAAGCCGCTCCAAAATCTTAATCTGAATCAAAAGGTTTGTCATTCGCGAACCCGCTCCAAAATCTTAATCTGAATCAAAAGATTTGTCATTCGCGAAGCCGCTCCAAAATCTTAATCTGAATCAAAAGATTTGTCATTTGCGACGCCGCTCCAAAATCTTAATCTGAATCAAAAGATTTGTCATTCGCGAAGCCGCTCCAAAATCTTAATCTGAATCAAAAGATTTGTCATTCGCGAAGCCGCTCCAAAATCTTAATCTGAATCAAAAGATTTGTCATTCGCGAAGCCGCTCCAAAATCTTAATCTGAATCAAAAGGTTTGTCATTCGCGAACCCGCTCCAAAATCTTAATCTGAATCAAAAGATTTGTCATTCGCGAAGCCGCTCCAAAATCTTAATTTGTGATTCGCGAACCTGCTCCAAAATCTTAATCTGAATCAAAAGATTTGTTATTCGCGAACCTGCTCCAAAATCTTAATCTGAATCAAAAGATTTGTTATTCGCGAACCTGCTCCAAAATCTTAATCTGAATCAAAAGATTTGTCATTTGCGACGCCGCTCCAAAATCTTAATCTGAATCAAAAGATTTGTCATTCGCGAAGCCGCTCCAAAATCTTAATCTGAATCAAAAGATTTGTCATTCGCGAAGCCGCTCCAAAATCTTAATCTGAATCAAAAGATTTGTCATTCGCGAAGCCGCTCCAAAATCTTAATCTGAATTAAAAGATTTGTCATTTGCGAAGCCGCTCCAAAATCTTAATTTGTGATTCACGAATCCGCTCCAAAATCTTAATCTGAATCAAAAGATTTGTCATTTGCGATGCCGCTCCAAAATCCTAATCTGAATCAAAATATTTGTCATTTGCGAAGCCGCTCCAAAGTCTTAATCTGAATCAAAAGATTTGTCATTCGCGAAGCCGCTCCAAAATCTTAATCTGAATTAAAAGATTTGTCATTTGCGAAGCCGCTCCAAAATCTTAATCTGAATCAAAAGATTTGTCATTTGCAAACCCGCT
Source organism: Garra rufa (assembly GCF_049309525.1). Lineage (NCBI taxonomy): Eukaryota > Metazoa > Chordata > Actinopteri > Cypriniformes > Cyprinidae > Garra > Garra rufa. Next base: position 4,048,068 of record NC_133362.1, on the reverse strand, counting down.
CCAAAATCTTAATCTGAATCAAAAGATTTGTCATTCGCGAAGCCGCTCCAAAATCTTAATTTGTGATTCACGAATCCGCTCCAAAATCTTAATCTGAATCAAAAGATTTGTCATTTGCGAACCTGCTCCAAAATCTTAATCTGAATCAAAAGGTTTGTTATTCGCGAACCCGCTCCAAAGTCTTAATCTGAATCAAAAGATTTGTCATTCGCGAACCCGCTCCAAAATCTTAATTTGTGATTCACGAATCCGCTCCAAAATCTTAATCTGAATCAAAAGATTTGTCATTTGCGAACCCGCTCCAAAATCTTAATCTGAATCAAAAGATTTGTCATTCGCGAAGCCGCTCCAAAATCTTAATCTGAATTAAAAGATTTGTCATTCGTGAACCTGCTCCAAAGTCTTAATCTGAATCAAAAGGTTTGTTATTCGCGAACCCGCTCCAAAGTCTTAATCTGAATCAAAAGATTTGTCATTCGCGAAGCCGCTCCAAAGTCTTAATCTGAATCAAAAGATTTGTCATTCGCGAACCTGCTCCAAAATCTTAATCTGAATCAAAAGGTTTGTTATTCGCGAACCCGCTCCAAAATCTTAATCTGAATCAAAAGATTTGTCATTCGCGAAGCCGCTCCAAAGTCTTAATCTGAATCAAAAGATTTGTCATTCGCGAACCTGCTCCAAAGTCTTAATCTGAATCAAAAGATTTGTCATTCGCGAACCCGCTCCAAAATCTTAATTTGTGATTCACGAATCCGCTCCAAAATCTTAATCTGAATCAAAAGATTTGTCATTTGCGAACCCGCTCCAAAATCTTAATCTGAATCAAAAGATTTGTCATTCGCGAAGCCGCTCCAAAATCTTAATCTGAATTAAAAGATTTGTCATTCGTGAACCTGCTCCAAAGTCTTAATCTGAATCAAAAGGTTTGTTATTCGCGAACCCGCTCCAAAGTCTTAATCTGAATCAAAAGATTTGTCATTCGCGAACCCGCTCCAAAATCTTAATTTGTGATTCACGAATCCGCTCCAAAATCTTAATCTGAATCAAAAGATTTGTCATTCGTGAACCTGCTCCAAAGTCTTAATCTGAAACAAAAGATTTGTCATTCGCGAAGCCGCTCCAAAGTCTTAATCTGAATCAAAAGATTTGTCATTCGCGAACCTGCTCCAAAATCTTAATCTGAATCAAAAGGTTTGTTATTCGCGAACCCGCTCCAATGTCTTAATCTGAATCAAAAGATTTGTCATTCGCGAACCTGCTCCAAAATCTTAATTTGTGATTCACGAACCTGCTCCAAAGTCTTAATTTGTGATTCACGAATCCGCTCCAAAATCTTAATCTGAATCAAAAGATTTGTCATTCGTGAACCTGCTCCAAAGTCTTAATCTGAAACAAAAGATTTGTCATTCGCGAAGCCGCTCCAAAGTCTTAATCTGAATCAAAAGATTTGTCATTCGCGAACCTGCTCCAAAATCTTAATCTGAATCAAAAGGTTTGTTATTCGCGAACCCGCTCCAATGTCTTAATCTGAATCAAAAGATTTGTCATTCGCGAACCCGCTCCAAAATCTTAATTTGTGATTCACGAATCCGCTCCAAAATCTTAATCTGAATCAAAAGATTTGTCATTCGTGAACCTGCTCCAAAGTCTTAATCTGAATCAAAAGATTTGTCATTCGCGAAGCCGCTCCAAAGTCTTAATCTGAATCAAAAGATTTGTCATTCGCGAACCTGCTCCAAAATCTTAATCTGAATCAAAAGATTTGTCATTCGCGAACCCGCTCCAAAGTCTTAATCTGAATCAAAAGATTTGTCATTGCGAAGCCGCTCCAAAGTCTTAATCTGAATCAAAAGATTTGTCATTCGCGAACCCGCTCCAAAATCTTAATTTGTGATTCACGAATCCGCTCCAAAATCTTAATCTGAATCAAAAGATTTGTCATTCGCGAACCTGCTCCAAAATCTTAATCTGAATCAAAAGATTTGTCATTCGCGAACCCGCTCCAAAATCTTAATTTGTGATTCACGAATCCGCTCCAAAATCTTAATCTGAATCAAAAGATTTGTCATTCGCGAACCTGCTCCAAAATCTTAATCTGAATCAAAAGATTTGTCATTCGCGAACCTGCTCCAAAGTCTTAATCTGAATCAAAAGATTTGTCATTCGCGAACCCGCTCCAAAATCTTAATTTGTGATTCACGAATCCGCTCGAAAATCTTAATCTGAATCAAAAGATTTGTCATTCGCGAACCTGCTCCAAAATCTTAATCTGAATCAAAAGATTTGTCATTCGCGAAGCCGCTCCAAAGTCTTAATCTGAATCAAAAGATTTGTCATTCGCGAACCTGCTCCAAAATCTTAATCTGAATCAAAAGATTTGTTATTCGCGAACCCGCTCCAAAGTCTTAATCTGAATCAAAAGATTTGTCATTGCGAAGCCGCTCCAAAATCTTAATTTGTGATTCGCGAACCTGCTCCAAAGTCTTAATCTGAATCAAAAGGTTTGTTATTCGCAAAGTACCACTGAATGATTCATGATCGGCGAATCATTCAATTTGCGAAATGATTCACGAACACGCTCCGTAATCCCGATCTGATCAATTCTCTTTTCTTGTGGACTATATGTAAACATCTTGTATGTGAAATATCTTACTCAGGACAGAACTAAATAAAAAATAATATGCATTTTGTATGATGTCTCTTATTTTGTTAAACTTACATTTTAACAGATTCTGCAAGGGTTTCCCAAACTTTTATATGCCACTGTAAATTCAAGGAGTAAATAGATCTGATGCTGGTCTAATGTTGAGTCTGAGGATGATGGCCCATAGTTTCCTCATGTTCATCTTCTGCATCCTCATTTCTGTTCAGAATCTGGGCGTCCGGCAGCTGAGAAACAGTCGAGGTTTGAGCTCCAGTAACGTGGATCTGTACAACGGCAGTTAAACCAGTCCAAACCACTGCCTTCATCTCAACACACACACATCCTCAGCATGTTTGAGTCAGTTTGACTGACCTGAGCAGCTGCTGTCACGCTATAAAGCCATAATATAAACCCTCATGAGGGACGCACATTAGTGATCTAGGGGTTGACGCTGTCTTCTGGGTGAACGGGAACTTCTGCTGCTGCTTTACTGTGGTTACACTATATATATATGTACTGTGTGTTTACATGGACGCCTGTTAGAGATTCATGAAGCAAACGCTGCAGATGTGGATGATCCTCAGTGTTTGTTCATCTTCGGAGCTCATTATTGAGTTGTGCTGATGTGAGCGAATGTCTGTTTCTCTCTGAGGGATGGGAATAATTTCTTTCTTTTTATCTGGGTTTGGGTTTATAGTGGATTTTGAAACTCATTAAGAAAAAATAGAATTGAAGAGAACTTGCTGTGCTGAAATAATGAAGATCACACAATAATCAGCGCTGGTTAAAATGCTGTCTGTTCTCGGCAGACACACACAAACACACTCTGTGCCATCTCTATTTTAATGCTCAGACTGTTTCTGCATCTCTAAAAGGTCAATATATCATGAATATTCAGCTCACTGTATAATGTCAGATTATATATATATATAGAAATGACATAAATGGGTCATAATCTGTAAATGCTGCAAGACTATATAAAAACTGTATTCTGTTACCTTCAATTGTTTTTCAGTTTCTTTAAAAATAGGGCATCATTTCTTCATTTGAGGAGTCCCTGATTTCACTGCATGCAATTGATATTATAGCCTTTACAGTTTACTGTTACTAATATTAAATCATGGTATCAGGGTCTTATATATTTATATATTTGAGTATAAGGGTTATTGCATGAATATGATCTGTATATCAGCTCATTCAGGTTCATTTGTTGTATTAATGTTGTCAGCTTTAACAGAGAGCTGGAATGATGAAACGTTGAGTCTAAAATCACAGGACCTCATGCTGACATATGAATGTGAATATGGATTATGGATTATGTGTTGGTGTATATATCGTGGAAGATCCTCTCAGGTTGTAAATGTATTTTAGAAAGTGGAAAAGAAACACTGAGGATCCTGCTGGTTTTATACTGGAGTTTTACTGTTAAACAGATCTAAGTGAATCTCAAGTGAGGAAGATGAGGGTCTCAGATCTCAATGCCTTTGTTAATTTGACACGATCATCTGAGATGATGATATTAGTGAGGTGCTCTACTATTTACTGTTCACTGAGCTCAAGTGCCATCAAACCGTTTTGTTGTTGTTGTTAAAGCTGTAGACCAAAGCTGTCATTCAGGTTAATGCTGGTTCTTGAGGACTTCATCAGTCTGGATTTTACCTGCAGCAAACATTGATCACATTCATGTCATTTACTTCTGTCCAGATGTGTTAAGAAAAGTATGTTCTCTTGACTAATAAATCGTGCCAATTTGTACACTGTTCAAGATTGTTTATTTCTAAATTTGTCATTGTTCATTTGTTTTCTTTCTTTCTATAACTTTACTGCCTTAACGCCTGAATGAAAAACCATTCAATTGGCAAAATGATTTGCGAACCAGCTCTGAAATCCCGATCTGAATAAATTCGCACTCAGCATCGGGTTCGCGAATCATTTGATTCATTTCGGGACTTTGTAGTGTTTTCGGGACTTTGTAGTGTGTTCGCGAATCAATTGATTCAAATGATTCACGAACACACTACAAAGTCCCGAATTGAATCAAATGATTCGCGAACACACTACAAAGTCCCAAAATGAATCAAATGATTCGCGAACCGACTGTTAAGTCTCGAATTTAATCAAATGATTCGCGAACACACTACAAAGTCCCGAAATGAATCAAATGATTCACGAACCCGCTCTTAAGTCTCGAATTGATTCAAATGATTCACGAACACACTACAAAGTCCCGAATTGATTCAAATGATTCGCGAACCGGCTCTTAAGTCTCGAATTGATTCAAATGATTCACGAACACACTACAAAGTCCCGAATTGAATCAAATGATTCGCGAACCGACTCTTAAGTCTCGAATTGAATCAAATGATTCGCGAACACACTACAAAGTCCCGAATTGAATCAAATGATTCACGAACACACTACAAAGTCCCGAATTGAATCAAATGATTCGCGAACCGACTCTTAAGTATCGAATTGAATCAAATGATTCGCGAACACACTACAAAGTCCCGAATTGAATCAAATGATTCGCGAACCGACTCTTAAGTCTCGAATTGAATCAAATGATTCGCGAACACACTACAAAGTCCCGAAATGAATAAAATGATTCACGAACCCGCTCTTAAGTCTCGAATTGATTCAAATGATTCACGAACACACTACAAAGTCCCGAATTGATTTAAATGATTCGCGAACCGGCTCTTAAGTCTCGAATTGATTCAAATGATTCACGAACACACTACAAAGTCCCGAAATGAATCAAATGATTCGCAAACCGACTCTCAAGTCTCGAATTAAATCAAATGATTCGCGAACACACTACAAAGTCCCGAAATGAATCAAATGATTCGTGAACCGGCTCTTAAGTCTCGAATTGAATAAAATAATTCGCCAAACACACTACAAAGTCCCGAAATGAATCAAATGATTCGCGAACCGAGTCTTAAGTCTCGAATTGAATCAAATGATTCGCGAACACACTACAAAGTCCCGAAATGAATCAAATGATTCACAAACCGACTCTCAAGTCTCGAATTGAATCAAATGATTCGCGAACACACTACAAAGTCCCAAAATGAATCAAATGATTCGTGAACCTGCTCTTAAGTCTCAAATTGAATCAAATGATTCGCGAACACACTACAATGTCCCGAAATGAATCAAATGATTCGCGAACCGACTGTTAAGTCTCGAATTGAATCAAATGATTCGCGAACACACTACAAAGTCCCGAAATAAATCAAATGATTCACAAACCGACTCTCAAGTCTCGAATTGAATCAAATGATTCGCGAACACACTACAAAGTCCCGAAATGAATCAAATGATTCGTGAACCGGCTCTTAAGTCTCGAATTGAATAAAATAATTCGCCAAACACACTACAAAGTCCCGAAATGAATCAAATGATTCGCGAACCGAGTCTTAAGTCTCGAATTGAATCAAATGATTCGCGAACACACTACAAAGTCCCGAAATGAATCAAATGATTCACAAACCGACTCTCAAGTCTCGAATTGAATCAAATGATTCGCGAACACACTACAAAGTCCCGAAATGAATCAAATGATTCGTGAACCTGCTCTTAAGTCTCAAATTGAATCAAATGATTCGCGAACACACTACAATGTCCCGTAATGAATCAAATGATTCGCGAACCGACTGTTAAGTCTCGAATTGAATCAAATGATTCGCGAACACACTACAAAGTCCCGAAATGAATCAAATGATTCACAAACCGACTCTCAAGTCTCGAATTGAATCAAATGATTCGCGAACACACTACAAAGTCCCGAAATGAATCAAATGATTCGTGAACCGGCTCTTAAGTCTCGAATTGAATAAAATAATTCGCCAAACACACTACAAAGTCCCGAAATGAATCAAATGATTCGCGAACCGAGTCTTAAGTCTCGAATTGAATCAAATGATTCGCGAACACACTACAAAGTCCCGAAATGAATCAAATGATTCACAAACCGACTCTCAAGTCTCGAATTGAATCAAATGATTCGCGAACACACTACAAAGTCCCGAAATGAATCAAATGATTCGTGAACCTGCTCTTAAGTCTCAAATTGAATCAAATGATTCGCGAACACACTACAATGTCCCGAAATGAATCAAATGATTCGCGAACCGACTGTTAAGTCTCGAATTGAATCAAATGATTCGCGAACACACTACAAAGTCCCGAAATGAATCAAATGATTCACAAACCGACTCTCAAGTCTCGAATTGAATCAAATGATTCGCGAACACACTACAAAGTCCCGAAATGAATCAAATGATTCGTGAACCGGCTCTTAAGTCTCGAATTGAATAAAATAATTCGCCAAACACACTACAAAGTCCCGAAATGAATCAAATGATTCGCGAACCGAGTCTTAAGTCTCGAATTGAATCAAATGATTCGCGAACACACTACAAAGTCCCGAAATGAATCAAATGATTCACAAACCGACTCTCAAGTCTCGAATTGAATCAAATGATTCGCGAACACACTACAAAGTCCCGAAATGAATCAAATGATTCGTGAACCTGCTCTTAAGTCTCAAATTGAATCAAATGATTCGCGAACACACTACAATGTCCCGAAATGAATCAAATGATTCGCGAACCGACTGTTAAGTCTCGAATTGAATCAAATGATTCGCGAACACACTACAAAGTCCCGAAATGAATCAAATGATTCACAAACCGACTCTCAAGTCTCGAATTGAATCAAATGATTCGCGAACACACTACAAAGTCCCGAAATGAATCAAATGATTCGTGAACCGGCTCTTAAGTCTCGAATTGAATAAAATAATTCGCCAAACACACTACAAAGTCCCGAAATGAATCAAATGATTCGCGAACCGAGTCTTAAGTCTCGAATTGAATCAAATGATTCGCGAACACACTACAAAGTCCCGAAATGAATCAACTTTGTAGTGTGTTCGCGAATTTTATGACATTAACTGAAATAAGTGTGGTAAGTAACTATGATTTTTACAAATAAAATATCCATATTTCCATTCCAAAGATAACATCCAACACAAATCCAGGAACATATTGAGGTGAGGTAAATGAAACACTGCATTAATATGACCAGCTGCAGCTCAAAATACATGTTAGATGTTCACATTGTGCATTATGATGGAGTATGTAGCTTAATTCACTAGATTTGAAATAGTTTGAGGCTTGAGCTGCAGTTCAGTTGCTGACAGTTCAATAGGAAATCAGATGAAAACATCACAAATGATTGATAGGGACAATTTAGTAGTGGCTGGATATTGGTATACGGTTGATCATGTTTATTAAAACAATTATGATTTATTTTTTATTTATTTTGAGATGTTCGGGTTAGGTTTTGTTGATGCTTTTTTCATTTATACTCAGTGTTACTATTTAACCTTCTTTATAATTTATAGTTATAATAGTTTTAATGTGCTGAAGTTAGTCATATTAAATGCATCCTTCCACAAAACCAAAGAGAAATCCGTGTTCAGGTGAAGTGACGGTCGCTGTTTCCCGGTTCTGCCAGCGGGATGCAGCATTGGACGCGTTTTCCCGAAGTGAGCGGAGCACCGAAACCGGAAGCTCTGGCGAATAGAGCGAGAGAGAGAGAGAGAGAGAGTGAGAGAGAGGAGCGGACGAACCCGGGACCGAGTAAAGTGACCCGCTGGTTCCTACGGACTACAGACGATCTCGTGAGGAGCGCCGAGACTCTTACCGGAATACAGCGATCACCACACCCGACCGGCATTTACCGGCGACAATCTAACGACACACAACTCACATCGCGCCGCTTTCATCTCAGTTAGTTGTTTGCGCGTCACGAAAGAAAATAATCGCACTTTGTGAACGTGTTTGACCTGCGCGGCTGCACCTGCGCGTCCCCGGAAAACATGGACGGATCACCGGGGACCGAAACCGACAGGAGCTCCGCGCTCCGCACCGGAACAACGACGAGACGAAGACGAAGATCCGACGGTCTGCTAGTCGTCTTCATCATGTGTCTCAAAGGTAAGAGTGTTTGACCTGAAGGAGAAGCGCATCAGGCTTTAATGACAACTAACCTACTTGACTAGTTGCGGTCGCTAGTTAGCGGAGCGGCGTCGGTTTCTCGAGTGGAAAGTTAAAGCTGTTGATCTCAGGTGTGTGATGTTGAGTTATGTCAGGTTCTAGTCGCTGAATTCATGATTTATTTCCAGCATTTGAGCTGAAATGAGCTTCATATCGATCACATGTCAGTTTGGAGCTGTCAGTGAAGAATCACATCATATCAGGATGGTTTTATTGTGTTTACAAACACTAGAGACAATACAATATAATACAATCATAAATAATCAAACCAATACAATGGAATAAAATGGTAAATATAGAAGACAGGATTACAGTATACAGAACTCAAAGAGGAAACCTGGTCTCTATGTTAGAATGAAAATGAAAATAATTTGACTTTAGTCGCTCCTTGTTTCTGCTTGTCACCTTAGTGAAAAATAAATATACTAACATGTTTACGCTAAGTATACTATTGTACTTTTAGTGTACTAAACTAGTAAAATCATTTAAAATCTGCTAGATTGGAACAACTAACTTTGTACTTTAATTGTACAGAACTTTAACTAAAGATATACTTAAGTACATTGTCCTTAGTGTTGAGGAAAGTTACTTTTAAAAGTAATGCATTACAATATTGAGTTACTCCCTAAAAAAGTAACTATTTCCGTTACTTAGTTACTTTTTATGGAAAGTAATGCGTTACGTTACTTTTGCGTTGCTTTTAAATTTGGGCAGGGCTTGCTTGTTTGATTTGGATATAAAAAGGTTCATTTTTGGCAAATGTAAAAGCCTTTTTACAGAAATGTCAACTCTTCAGCAATAAAAAAGGAAAACAAATGTTAGATTATCTTGAGTCATTTTTGCTTATTAGTACGGATGAATTGGATCATTGAAGGTTAATAAAATGGGATTAAATACATAAAGGATATTTGTATTATTTAACATATTTAATTATTGCAGGTTTGCTTGAATTTGACTGTTTTTATTAATTTTGAAGAACACTGTATCTGTTTTTTAGTGAGTGAGATGAATTAATGCATGTTCACATTTATTCTAGAACTAAAGGAACATCTTACTCACAGTTTCTCTCAACATGGGAACAGGAGAGCTTTTAATCAATAAATGGAGGAAAAATGTAACTGGCGTTACTTATTTGAAAAAGTAACTCAGATATTTTCTTGTCAATTAAAAAGTAATGTGTTACTTTACTAGTTACTTGGAAAAAGTAATGCTATTACTTAACTTGCATTACTTCTAATGTGTTACCCCCAACACTGGTTGTGCTAAATTGGAACTATTGCAAGTATACTTTAGGTACGCTTTAAATTTGTTGCATTTAAAGACATTGACATTGTTTAAAGCGCATGCAGTCCTCATTAATAGTGACACTGAAACATATTGTAGGCTTGATATTAAAAATGTGCATTGTACACAAGTCATACTCCAAATTTGATATAAGTATGCAAAATAGACTTGAACTATACTTGGTATAAAATAAATGCATTTTAAATCTATTACTTTTTTTACTAGGGCCTGAACACATGTAGGTCCCTCATTACTGTGTGTTGTGTTCAGCTCTCATATGAGCGTGTGGCTTTATATTCAAAATATTTCTTTCGACAGTGATTATCCTTCTGAAAAAGCATTTTCATAGATACTGAATGATATAGAAAGGTTTTGGTTAAAATGACTTAATATACTGCATCGCTGGTCATTGGTTCTGTTATGGTCAGACTGTGTGTGTGTTTATAGTCTGAGGACTGGTTTTACTTTAGAAGTAAATCTGACAAACTCATTTGGAGACATATGGAAATCAATTCATGCTTAAATTTATAATTGTCTTTATATATAGACAGCATATGCATGTGCTCATTTAGTATTAAACATGAGTGAATCAGTGTTGCAGGACTGTTGTAGAAAAAACTGTAAAATGTCAAAAATAAGCGATTTTTCAGGCGCTTTAAGGCATTTAAGCACACATGCAAAAAGACATCATGTAGCAAGCCTTTTTTTTTGCATTTCCAGGTAATTTACCACAGAAATATTATGTTTTGTAATGTTTCTGAATGTTATAGCACCAGCTGTGTCTTCTTAAAACTTTGCATGTTTGTTTAGAATCACCTCTCGCATGTGCCTGCCAGGTTTTGTGAAGTTTTGAGTTTTTCTTTAGGTTTTATAAGATTTTGGGTAAATTTGGACAGGCTCCTTTCCTAAACAACCACAATATAGCTTCCCAAAGGGTACATTTAAAAAATGTTTTGATAATTATTGACCTAGAGAGTCAGAATTATACTACAGTGTTTTTTCCAGATTGAGTGAAAAACCGAGGACTACTTCACGTAAGTCGGTGTTTTACATCTTCTCAATCATTTAACAAATGATTTAATTGACAGCAGTGCTTCTAGAGGCAAAGTCATCTGGAATGAGGAGTTCTATCGTATGATACGAATATCGCATGTATGTGTGAAAAACTGCACAATTCACAATCGCCTTGAAAGAAGTGATATCACCCCACTTCTTTCAAATTTATCACATACCTTTTAGGCCATGAGTTGAACAGGCCCACCAATTTTCGTTCCAATCGGCCTCCATTAACCATGTCTAACAGGTGCTCAAACTTCGTCTGCCAATGGTGGCCATGTTTTTTGAGATAGACAAACGTCCTTATAGACTTGTGGCACTTTGGACCAAAACCGTGCACAGCCATTTTCATGTTGAAAGCACAAATGGTTGTGTAGTTATAGCTACTTTTTAATGTGTTTTCCCTCTTATAGCGCCACCAAGTGGCCAAGCTCCATGATATTTTTCCTGTGACCTCAGATTGAGCTCTTACATCTGAGTGTTCAGTGTTTGGTGAAGATATCTCATTCTGTTCAGGAGTTAAAGGCATTTTGCTAAAAGTGGCCCGTAGTTTGCAAAAATCCAAATGACCTGAAATATTTGCCAGGATTCCAAAGACATAAGACATGAGCCTGCAACTGAGGGTTTAGGAGTTATAAGTGATTTCATACTTTTGTTTATAGCTGGCTTGTGAATTTCAAGATGGGTGTCCTTTGCACAACAATGCTCTTAATTGGCGGTCTGTGGCGTCATTGACTATATTAACACATTGTGTGTTATTATGTTAAACTGTTTACCTCAGATGTTAGCCAGCATTCATGAAGGGTTTGTTCCATAGATTAGTGTTGAGTGTTCACATAAACACAGTTAGTTTTAACCTGAGATGATGAATCTCCTGCCGTTTCCCAGACTGCATGAGGCGCTGGATTCTCCTGTTATCTGTGAAATATGTGCAGGCCACCAACACTCAGTATTTACTGTGAGGCGCGTTAGAAAGTCCAGCTGCGGCGGCTCTCAGGCTCCAGATCTCGTCTCCATTAGTAGATGTGTAGGAGTTCACTTCTATTTATAAAGGATGAAAGCAGCCTAATGTGTTTATCACGTGTGGAAGTGTGAGAAAGAGATCTTCAGCAGGCAGATGAAATATATTTAGCCTCTCATATTTGCATGTTTATTGCCGTTTTCTTTCTTTTCCAGTTACAGTGCTGTCAGATTATTTGAGAGAGAGATTCAGATGATCTCCTGCTTCAGATCAAAGAGAAAACTAGGGATGCACTGAATGTTCAGCAACTGAAGTTATTGCAAAAAGGCCGAATAAATGATGAACAATGATGTGACTCGATCAAATAGAGGCGTGCACTAATGATCAAACATGTGGTCAGTGTGGAAGCATTTAAAACTGAGAAAGACTCAAAAATCATTGCAAGCAGCGACAGCGAGAGACTGTTTAGAAGCGCATCGCATGTCTTCATGAGGAGAGAAAGGTTACTGTATGATGACTGAAATCATCCATTAGTCAATCAACTCCAGAACGTTCTGTTGTCTAATACACCAGACACCAATTGTGTTTATTCTGACAGCAGCTCCTTAGCCAGGGTTCAAAGACCAAAGATGACAATCATTCACAAATCTGCTGCTGCCAGCAAACACTAGGACTGAGCTCTTCTTGCGGGTTTACCACTAAATAAAAGTCAACATTCAGAAATGTTAGTATTGGCATTTTACTGTTGTTCTGTCAAATAAAATGAAAAAGTAAGACAAAAATAATTCCAACAGCTCTATTAATACATTTATTCTAACATTATTCTTTGCTCAGCAAGGCTGCATTTATTTGTACATTAAAAACACATGCCTGATTCAAGAAGGGGCTCTTAGAAATGGCCAAAGAATATTATTTTACGAACTTATTCATTTTAAGTTAAATTGTGCTTTGTTGGTACGCTATAAATGTTAAAAATGTTCAGCAATAAGTAAATATTTTTAAATTGTTGTTTTGTAATTGATTTTTTTTCTTTGAAAAGCAAGACAAAACTGTAAAAAGCAAATATTTGGCTATTTAATTTATGCAAAGGTAAAAAAAAAATGGCAAAATACATTGGGGGAAAAACACAAAAATTGGTGTTCGGTAATTGGCCTTCGGCCCGATGTTTAATTTTGTTCGGCTTCGGCCAAGAATTTTCATTTAGGTGCATGCCTAATTATTAATTTTAAGCTAAATTGTGGTTTGTTGGTAAGCTATAATGTCTACTAGAACGTTAAAAATGTTCAGTGTTAAGTAAATATTTTTAAATTGTTTTGTAATTGATTTTTAATTTTTTTTAAGAAAGAAGACAAGAAAGACAAAACCGTAAAAAAAATCACATTTTAATTTATGCAATGGTGAAAAAAAATGGCAAAATACATGGGGGAAAAACCCTTCGGCCCAGTGTGTAATTTTGTTCGGTTTCGGCTTTTGCCAAGAATTTTGATTTGGGTGCATCCCTAGAGATAACCGCTGAAACACCATAAATAGATGAATTTAGCACAGCTGTGATGAATCCACAGAAAACCCAGAGCATCAGAAACTGGCTGTGAAGCTTGTGAAGCTTGTGATTTGAACATTTGATGAAGAGACAGATGAAACCAGAGAGATGTGCACGGCTTTCTAGGCCTTCCATCAGTGTGTCGCTCATCTTAACCAATCAAACCTGCCGTAATGTTACAGGAACACAAGGAAAATCTGGCGTGCGTAGGCTGTAGTCTGAAGTGTTTGACATGACCTGCTCTGAGATGAACATGTTTGATGGGCAGGAGTTGGTTTAGTTTGAGTGTGTGTGAGAATGATTTTTCATGAGTGTTTCACAGTCTGCTGCGTGTGGGAGTACAGGTCTGTTCACACCAAACACTATAAAGACTTAATCACTCTTCCTCTAACGGCTGGAATACACCACAGTATGTTAAAACTTGAACAGATTTAAACAAAAACAGGCATTATACACTTATTCATGAACTAGAAATCACACGCTGAAAGACTGATGATCACACATTACCAGACTTTCAAGTCGTTCCAATCTCGATTCAGAACATTTAAGTCCTTTTTTTTGTTTGTTTTAGTGGGATAGAAAGCAGAACTAAAAACCTTAATTATGGTTTCTGTGGGTTTTTACAAGTCTTAATTCACCTGTTGACAAATGAAGGCCTTAGCAGGTCTTAAACCAGCACTGCTTTTCTTACTTAGATATTTGTCTCGTTTCCAGCCAAGATATCTGCAAATTCTTAATTCTAGAAGGTTTTCCTAGACAAGCAAAACATATTTTCTTATTTTCAGAAAAAACAAGTCAAAATTAAGTGAGTTTGTGCTTAGAACGAGCAAAATAATCTGCCAATGGGTTAAGAAAAATAATCTAGTCTTCTGCTTGAAAAAAAAAAATTCTTACCCCATTGGCAGATTATTTTGCTTGTTCTAAGCAAAAACTCACTTAATTTTGACTTGATTTTTCTGAAAACAAGAAAATAATTTTTACTAATCAAGAAATCCTTCTTAATTTAAGAATGTGTAGATATCTTGGCTGAAAACAAGACAAAAAAGCATTTTGGCAGTGCAAAAACAATGTCTCTGAATAGTTATATTGTTCTTTTATTGAGGGTGGTCCAGGAGAAAACCAAGAATTAATTCAACTTTTTTTTTGCAGCCATTAAACCAGCAAATAAAACTATCTCAGAAGCCAAATTAGATCTTGATGAATTTCTCATAAAAACAAGACTTTTGCATCTCAACTAAATGTATCTTGATTCGTCAATTTTTGATTTGCACTGGAAAACAAGACAAAAATACTAAGAAAGAACAGCACTTTTTGCATGTACAGTAGAAATTAAGGTTATTAGTTATATTCTAGTTTTTGGGAATTCAAGCCTTGAGCTCTCGAGATCAGAAAGAAGTTGTATTTTGAATCTTTAAGGGGAGACAAAAACAGGCAAAAACGCTGTTTTTTTCATGCACCTATTAAGAGATTTTGAGCTTTTTGCTTTTTCATAAAGTGTTTTTTCAGACTAGTGGAAAGAAAGCACCCAAAAGACACTGTTAAGCATTTCTTTTATAGAACTTTGTCTATTTGTGTCAATCGATTTAAATTATAATACATATTTTTAAAGGCTGTTTTCTCCAAATGAGTTTTTTCTCCTACACTGAGCCATAAATCTCCACTTCAGCAGCACTTACACACACTAAACTGAGCATTTGTATTCCTGTCTATATCCTGAAGGCTTTTACTGAGTGATTTGTTCAGATAGAATTTGCTTGATTTTATACAACATTTTAATTCCCCCAAAAATGCTAAACAAATATAGTGTTTCCTGTCCTCATTTTTTTTCTGAATTATGTCATCATAATGCAAAAACATCTCTAATATGTCTCTAATATGTCAAAAAAATTAAACAAGAATTTTGAAACTGACTTCATGCAGTGTTTAGATTTTTGTACTGGAAATGTATGCAAATTGGCGCATATTTCATTAAATAATTCTCATTTGCATATTTAACCCTAACATTTCAGAAAACTTGCAATACAAAAGATGTCTGCACAGTGAGCACATCTCTCACTATTAGTTAATTATTTTACCCTATTCACCTGCAGTGTCTCGCCTTAAGTGTTTAATTAAACTCATTATGTTCCCTGAACAATTCTAGAGAACATCCTGTGTCTCAGTGATCTTCTGGTCTGTAGATGAGGCTTGATTTCTTCCTCTGATGTCCGTGTGTGGGATTTGATCCTGCTTTATTATCTGTGCTCACACACGTCTGATTTAGTCACAGAGAGTCTTCTGTTCATTCTCTAAACTGAATCTTGTAACCAAGAGCCACAGATGAAGGAAATATGTTCCTGTTATGGTTTAATTCTCTTGCTTTCTCAGTCCGGCTGTTTCTTTGGCATGAAGGTTATGTCAAGTTATGTCTTCAGTTGTATTATTGATCTAGTGTTTGTGTGGGCCGCTTCAGAAGATCAGAGTGAGGAAATGTTTCTCTGATTTTCAGTCCATTTCAGACTGAGCTGTTAAAGTTGTCAGTGGAGTTAAATCAGGAGGTGGAGATGAACGTGTCTCGACTTTGATGTCCGCCACGATTGAGCTCTTCAGCAAACACACAGTTGGTATATATGTGAACCTGGACCACAAAACCAGCCATAAGGGTCCATTTTTTTGAAGCTTTCCATTTATGTATGTAACAATATTTGGCTAAGATACAACTTTTTGAAAATCTGCAATCTGAGGGTG
Source organism: Garra rufa (assembly GCF_049309525.1). Lineage (NCBI taxonomy): Eukaryota > Metazoa > Chordata > Actinopteri > Cypriniformes > Cyprinidae > Garra > Garra rufa. Next base: position 4,031,788 of record NC_133362.1, on the reverse strand, counting down.
CAAAAAAAATCTAAATATTCAGAAAATCACCTTTAAAGTTGTTCAAATGAAGTTCTTAGCAATGCATATTACTAATCAAATAAACGTTCAATATATTTATGGTAGGAAATTTGCTTAATATCTTCATGGAACATGATCTTAATATCCTAATGATTTTTGGCATAAAAGAAAAATACATTTTGACCCATGCAATGTATTTTTGGCTATTGCTACAAATAAACCGGTGCTACTTAAGACTGTGTTTGTGCTCCAGAGTCACATATATGTGTGTTTGTGCTTGCATATGGTTCAGAATCTGGCATTGCAAAACACTGGAGTCATGTATTTTCATTAAACGGCAGAAAACAATGAAAAAATGGTGAAACACTTAAGTAAACACAAGCTTTCGCTTAATGGATGTCTGGTTTTTCAATAAATGTATCTGGAGTTTATTGAAAGCAAATCGCATTTGAGTTTTTGAACACATATCAAGGCTTTCTGAAGAGCTTTGAGTATTAGAATAATCTCTCAGTGGATTCTCAATTTTAAGAGGAGTTTAATGTCCGTTTAGAACTGCTGACACACTTCTGAAGAGCAGCTGTTTCTCTCTTCTTCATCAGAATATGTGACCCTGGAGCACAAAAACCAGTCTTATAGCAAAATTATGGTCAAAATTATATTTTTCTTTAATGCCAAAAACCATTAGGATATTAAGATCATGTTCTGTGAAGACATTTTATAAATTTTCTACCATAAATATATCAACTTATTTTTTGATTAGTAATATGCATTGCTAAGAACTTCATTTGAACAACTTTAAAGGTGATTTTCTCAATATTTAGATATTTTTTGCACCCTCACATTGCAGATTTTCAAATAGTTGTATCTCCGCCAAATTGTGTCCTATCCTAACAAACCAGACATTAATGGAAAGCTTATTTATTCATCTTTTTTGACTCTTATGACTGGTTTTGTGGTGCAAGGACCCATTTGTGATGCACCTGAGGAAATGAAGACAGACACTGTTTCTAGACAACTGTTGATTGTCAATGGAGCAGTGCAGTTCTGTTTTGTATTATTGTGATATAATCCTGTCTGATGTGATTTGGTTGCGGAGCTCGTTTTTGTGGCTCAGATGTGTACGGAAGACGCTTCCTTCCTACCTGCGTGAGACCAGGTGCTTCTGTGATTCTCTGATTGAAACTCACAGCGTGGATAATTTGCAAAACAGAGGAGGCAGGGAAGAAGAAAAGCCTGCTGTGCCATTGCATAATCAGACTAATGAGCTCCCTCAGTGAGATCTGGATGAGCAACAGCAGCAGGGGGAGGAGCTCAGCTGTCAATCATGAGCAGGAGGAGGAGCTCTTCTCTGTGTGTGTGCATGTGTGCAAGATCTGTGTGCTGTTTCACTCTCATACATTTTGTAAATGCATGTTGTAGATGTTATTTTAAACAATTTATAAAAAAAATTGCAACCTTGTATGTTTAATCAAAATTTCCTAATTGGATCTTCTCTCTGGTGACGTAGGCTGGATTTATTATTACAATCATTTAGTGCTTTTAAACTCCGCCCCTGCGTACACTTCCGAGTGCCACGCCCCCACATCTCAACATCCAATCAACAAGTGATGCACAGAAGCCCCGCCCTACATTTGTTCTGTTGCTACTTTAGTTTAAACACTGCAGATACATCGCAGGGATCTGTTTTGAACTTCATGGGTTGCTGTATCGTATGTGACCCTGGAGAACAAAACCAGAATTAAGTAGCACAGGTATATTTGTAGCAATAGCCAAAAATACATTGCATGGGTCAAAATGAAAACATTTTCTTGTATGCCAAAAATCATTAGGATATTAAGATCATGTTCCATGAAAAATTATGTAAATTTCCTACCGTAATTATATCAAAACTTAATTTTTCATTAGTAATATGCATTGCTAAAAACTTCATTTGGACACCTTTAAAGGTGATTTTCTCAGTATTTAGATTTTTTTTTTGCACACTCAGATTTCAGATTTTCAAAAAATTGTTTCTCAAACCATACATCAATGGAAAGCTTATTTATTCAGAAAAAAAGCACAGAATTGACCCTTATGACTGGTTTTGTGGTCCAGGGTTGCATATGGTGTTATAAGAAGGCTCAGCATCGTGAGCTCCAGCATCCATCCGATCAGTGTTTATTTTCCTTCTCCTCCCCCTCTCCTGTCTGTGTTCATGTGGAAGTGTGTATGTTGTGTCCCATATTTGATATAGTGCACTACAGCGGCTGTGATCTCACTGCACCCCCAACACGCTCTTCACACGCAACGCTTCTCAATCCCAACAACAACACGCTCGAAAACACGGATTAGAGATGAACGGATGATGGCTTTGTGATTTACACGACCTGTAAACCCGAGACTAATGATCTCTGACTCTCTCTGTTCACATTTAAGCTGCTTTATTGGCATGAACAGCTTTTTTATATTCATTACCAAAGCCTTTGCTGCATGCATTTAAAGTAGTTCACTTCCAGAACAAAAAATTAGCAGGTAATATACAGTACAGACCAAAAGTTTGGACACACCTTCTCATTCATTTGACTGTACATCCAAATTTTTTAAGGAAAACATTTCAGGAGTGTTCTCCATATAGTGGACTTCTATGGTGTCCCTGAGTTTGAACTTCCAAAATGTAGCTTAAATGCAGCTTCAAAGGACTCTAAACGATCCCAGCCGAGGAAGAAGAGTCTTATCTAGTGAAACGATTGGTCGTTTCCTAAAAAAAAAAAAAAAAAAAAAGAAATTATATATTTTTTTAACCTCAAATGCTCAATTTGTCTAGCTCTGTGTATTCTGGTTCAAGACAGTTAGGGTATGTCTCAAAACTCTCATCTCATTTTCTCCTCCAACTTCAGAATCGTCCTCCATCGCTGCAGAAGAACAGACCCAGTGTTTACAAAGTGAACGTGCAAAGAAGATCAAACACCCTTTACAAAAAAGGTAAAACAGCGATGGAGGACGATTATGAAGTTGGGGAAGAAAATTGTATGGGAGTTTTTAGACATACCCTAACTGTCTTGAACTGTCAGGCAGAGCTAGACAAGACGAGCATTTGAGGTTAAAAAGTATATAAATTGCACATTTATTTAGAAAATAACCGATCGTTTCACTAGATAAGACTCTTCTTCCTCGGCTGGGATCGTTTAGAGTCCTTTGAAGCTGCATTTAAACTGCATTTTGGAAGTTCAAACTCAGGGCACCATAGAAGTCCACTATATGGAGAACACTCCTGATACGTTTTGTTTAAAAAAAGCAACTGAAGAAAGAGAGACGTGAACATCTTGGATGACAATGGAGTGAGTACATCATCTGTAAATTTTTGTTCTGGAAGTGAACTAATAACAACATAAAGAAAAGAAAAAGAGCAGATTTTTTCCTACAGCTTTTCCTCTCACCCATCTGTCAAATAGAGACACATCCGATAAAACCAACTCCTGCTCTCGCTTGTCATTGAATATTCTGTCTGTAGAAGTGAGCAGCGTTTCATGTTGACTAAAGGCTGTGGTGTGAACTGTGACGTCTCTCACTTTCTATTTGCATTTCCCAGAGAGCAGCAGATCTGTTCAAAGACACACACGTGTTTGTTTATGACGTGTTTATGACGATACGTGTTCTTGGATCTGCTGGCTAGTGATATAGAAACATGAGCTGCACTCATGGGTTAGTATGTAGATTATAAGTCTTCAGTACTAACAAAAATAGGTTCTAAAAACAAGTTGTGAAAATGTTCTGAATGTTTATTTTTTATTTTTTAAATGATCTAAACATGTTTTCTTGGTTATGCAAGCATTAATGGCACATTCCATTTGATCATTTTCAAAACATTATGGGAATGTTACATTTGAATGTACATTTTGAAACACATAGTAACATTTGAAAATTTAAATGTAACACTCAACTGAATCGTTTCTGAAGAGCATTCCATCAATGATGTTCAGATGTTTTTTGTGCTCATGTTTTGAGAAGATTCCAGATAATTTTACACAACTTTTCTGTGAGAGAACCTTTTCCTGAACGTCATCTGAACTTTCCCTGTTAGCTGTAAACCTGCTTGAGTACAGAGCACAGCGTTATTAATCTACATTATGAATGAGTTTCTCAGAAACGCTTCAGTGGATTTGTGTCTCTGCGACTTCTTAAGATTTGTCATGCTCTCTTATGTAAATCTCAGGCTGTCATCGAGCAGCTCAGTAGTTCTCTGTATATTTTATGTCTTTATTTCTGGCTCTGTTTGCTGTGCACTCCAGCGCTCGTCTCTTGTTATTTCTGTGCTGAGATGAAGCGTTCTGCGGTGGATGGGAGAGCGTTTGCTTTCAGGTCACTGGTGTGTTTTTGAGGATTTGACAGAGAGTTCATAGAGACGCGTCTGACAGATCCACACGTCTTCATTCGGCTCCCGTTAGATTTCACTGCTATTGCCCTCTGTTTACTCTACTTAAAGTGTGCCTTTCCAGCCATGCAGTGTTGCTCTTATTTTCCCCTTACAGTTAATATTTTCTACATTTTTTAAATTGATACGCATTTATTCCTATGCAACGCAGATAAGCTTAAAAGATTAGTTCAAATTCAGAACAAAAATGTACAGATAATTTACTAACCCCCTTGTCATCCAAGATGTTCATGTCTTACTTTCTTTAGTTGGGTATGTTGAAAAACTCTCATCTCATTTTCTCCTCCAACTTCAGAATCGTCCTCCATCGCTGTTTTACCTTTTTTGTAAAGGGTGTTTGATCTTCTTTGCACGTTGACTTTGTAAACACTGGGTCTGTTCTTCTGCAGCAAAGAAGATCAAACACCCTTTACAAAAAAAAAGGTAAAACAGTGATGGAGGACGATTCTGAAGTTGGAGGAGAAAATGAGATGAGAGTTTTTCGACATTAATTAATTAAAATAATTTTTTTTTAGAAAATAACCAATCATTTTGCTAGATAAGACTCTTCTTCCTCGGCTGGCATCGTTTAGAGTCCTTTGAAGCTGCATTTAAACTGCATTTTGGAAGTTCAAACTCTGCACTGCAAAAAATGCTTTTCTACTTAGATATTTTGGTCTTTTTCCAGCCAAAATATCTAAAAATTCTTAAATCAAGAAGGACTTTCTAGACGAGGTAAAATTGTCTTGTTTTCAGCCGAAATATCTAATAATTCTTAAATCAAAAAGGAATTTCTAGACGAGTAAAAATTACTGTCTTGCTTTCAGAAAAAACAAGTCAAAATGAAGTGTTTTTTTTTCTTGAAACAAGCAAAATAATCTGCCAATGGGGTAAGAAAAATAATTATGTTTTCAGGTTGAAATAAGATTTTTTTGCTCACCCCATTGGCAGATTATTGAGCTTGTTCTAAGCAAAAACTCACTTCATTTTGACTTGTTTTTTCTGAAAGCAAGACAGTAATTTATACTCGTCTAGAAAATCCTTTTTGATTTAAGAATTTTTTTAATATATTTTGGCTGGAAACAAGACAAAAAATTTAAGTAAGAAAAGCATTAGTCCACTACATGGAGGGAATCCTGAAAAACCAATTTCTTTACGACTGAAGAAAGTAATCAGGGCAACACATACTGGCCAGATATACAGGTTTAACTCTCATATGTTTGAGAAAATTGAGAATGTTAACAAGTTTACAGCAAAAGTGTTTTTCTGTGGTAACTGAGATGATGCTGAAGTGTTGTTTTGAAGCAGTTCATTGGTTATTTTAGACAAAAAAAAATATACAAACTTCAAAAACCTTTGACAAAGGCAGCAGTGGTGTTAAATAGCCATCAGTCAATCAGAACTGGTTTATTTGTCGTGTGAAGTTCAGTCTTTTGTCTTGTGAGCATGTGTGTTTTATTCACAGTAGCTCATGGTTAAATCACCAGGGCTTGACATTTACTTTTCTTTTTCAGAGCACTTGTGCTCATAACTTAAATTTAGGAGCACCTTCTAATCAATAATCAAAAAATCTAATCAAAAAATGAGCCTTCCCATTATGAGGGGATATTTGTCTCCTTAAAGTGATTTACAGGGGAATTTGGTTTTCATCTTTGTAATGGCATTTTTTCCCCCAACTTTATTAAAAGTATTTCATTTATGTTGAGATTGATGTTACAAATATAACATTTTGAATACAGAAATATTAAATGATTTAAATAACTGAAAAGATACTTTAAAAATGAAACAAAATCTGCCAGTAGTTGGCAGCAGTCACTGATTTAATACTGAATCATTCATTCATTTGATTCGTTCAAACGGCTGATTCCTTCAGGAATAAAGTGTCTTAATGAATGGGAAATTGAATCATTGACACACTAGATTTGTTTAAAAACGCACGTTCATTCATAAACTAAACACCGCTCTGTTTAAATGGAGATGCGCAGCGGCTCAGTTATGACTTGTTTCAAACTATTTCTGATGACGAAATAGAGCAAAATCAGGCAATAGTGTTATAGTCAGACAATGTAAGTCACTTAATATTAACTTCTTGTTTATTGAACTGTTGTATTCAATCAATATCTCATTTACAAACTAAAAATCACTCATCTTAGTAATCACGATCTCACAAAGCTCTATTATGATCAGCTGTGCTCTCTCCACTGCACAAAACTGTGCTCTCTCCACTGCACAATCAATCTCGTATTTACACTCAACGTTGCAAAAACACATAGAAACCTCTGCTGCTTCTAAATATTTGATTCATAGTTGCACGCAGTAGTTTTCAGTCACAAATGCGAGTGAAATGGACGGAGTGTAGAGCCTGAAAGGTCAGTGACCATTACCAGCATCTTCCTGTTTTAACCTTTGTGTGAGTTTAGGTCTGATGTAAACATTTGGAACCATGATCTCACAGTGTTTCCATCTTTGGTTCAGCATCATCCCTGATGACCGTAGCACGTCTGAATGCCGCTACTGGAAGTTTTTGCCAGTGACACTCAGGAAATAGTTGCATGTTACGGTATAGGACGGCACGCAGACGCACAGGAACTCAGCTGAAGGTCGCGTGAGTCCGTACGCGGAGAGGGAAAGCGGCTTTCCTGTGTGGCATCTGTCCTGTTGTGCAGGAAGTGTTTTGGAGGAAGTCCTGCAGCTGTGTTTGGGCTGTTGTTTGTCTGTGTGGCAGATGGAGTCTCTCTGATCCTGATGATGCTCTCCTCAAATCAACTTACACACACAGTCACTAACACTAGCTGAACTGCAGTCAAGATACCCTTTTAAAGAATAGTCAGTTGCATTGCATGTTGACTCTATGTGAAGAGGCAGACCAAACAAACCACTTCACTAAAGCAGTCAGACAATGGAAAAGAGATATAATTGTCATTTGTCTGGACCACAAAACCAGTCATAATTCAAAAGCTGAATAAATAATCTTCCCACTGATGTATGGTTTGTGAGGATAGGACAAGATTTGGCTGAGATGCAACTATTTGAAAATCTGCAATCTGAGGGTGCAATAAAAATCTAAATATTGAGAAAATCGCCTTTAAAGTTGTCCAAATGAAGTTCTTAGCAATGCATATTACTAATCAAAAATTACGTTTTGATATATTCACAAAATGTCTTCACGGAACATGATCTTAATATCCTAATGATTTTTGGCATAAATGAAAAATCTTTTTTTTTTTTTTTTTGCTACTCAAGACTTAAGGTTTTGTGCTCCAGGGTCACATATTCTGATGAAGAAGAGAGAAACAGCTGCTCTTCAGAAGTGTGTCAGCAGTTCTAAACAGACATTAAACTCCTCTTAAAATTGAGAATCCACTGAGAGATTATTCTAATACTCAAAGCTCTTCAGAAAACCTTGATATGTGTTCAAAAACTCAACTGCGATTTGCTTTCAATAAACTCCAGATACATTTATTGAAAAACCAGACATCCGTTAAGCGAAAGCTTGTGTTTACTTAAATGTTTCACCATTTTTTCATTGTTTTCTGCTGTTTAATGAAAATACATGACTCCAGTGTTTTGCAATGCCAGATTCTGAAACATATACAAGCGCAAACACACATATATGTGACTCTGGAGCACAAACACAGTCTTAAGTAGCACCGGTTTATTTGTAGCAATAGCCAAAACTACATTGCATTTGACCCATACAATGTATTGTTGGCTATTGCTACAAATAAACCGGTGCTACTTAAGACTGTGTTTGTGCTCCAGGGTCACATATGATGTAAAGAGCAGGTTGTGTCATAGACTGTGAGTTTGTGTCTGGTGATTGTTTATAAATGTGAAGAGGATATTGGGTCAGACGGTTGGAGCGGACCTGTCGCTCTGTGTTTGTGTTGGATGAGACTCGCAGACATTAAACAGCTACTGTCTGTCTGATCGCAGTGGGTTGTCCTTCACTGTGTTTCTCAGTCGAATCAAGATTCCTCACATCAAACACACGAACAGAGCTGGAGTCTGGACAGAAGAAGCTCCAGTAGACGAGTGTTTTCATTTGTCATGTTTTTATTTCTGATTTCATCACTTCACTGTTATTCTTAAATCCTCAGAATGAGTAGATGTAGACAATAAAGAAGTAGTCGATATGACAAGTTTGTATCATGGTGCTACTTTTCAACATAACTTCCTATAAATGTGTCCTATTTATGGCTGTATGAAAATATATCCATTTTTTTAGCTGGCAGTACTTTTTAAAGTTATTAACACATTAAAACAATAAAGAAATGTGGTTAAATTCAATCCTTAGTACTCAAGTAATGATATACTGATGGACATTCATAGTATATATTGGGTTTCACACACAAAAAAATGTCCAAACACCCGAGTATTTACCTAAACAGTCACTTTTATCTAGAAAATGCTTCATATGTGTCAGGATATTAGATCAGTTTGTGTAGTATTTCTTATCTGAATATAGTGAGACAGACCTGAAAATGTAAAGCACTATTTATTAATTTGTGTCTTTGTTCTGTTCTGTTTATTTGTTCTTTTGGTTGCTATTTAAAAATAGTCTGAATATCAAAGTAGTCTTAAAGTCATAAAAAACACTTTTTTCATGCAGCTGTCAAGTTTGAGATTTTGGGCTTTTTGTTTTTTCATAAAGTGTTTTTTCAAACTCTTGGGAAAAAAACATCCAAACACACTGTTTAGTGTTTCTTTTATAGTACTTTATCTATTTGTGTCAATAGATTTCAATTACAATGCTTTTAAAGGCCTTTTTTCCTCAAAATGAGTTTTTTCTCCTACTCTGAGCCATAAATCTCCACTTCAGCAGCACTTACACACACCACACTTTACAGTTTTATTCCTCTCTATATCCTGAAGGCTTTTACAGAGGGATTTGTTCAGATAGAATTTGCTTGATTTTAATTTTATTATTGTGAAAATATATTGTTTTCCATCTGTTCTAAGTATTTTCTGAATTATTGACAAAATGAGATACCCAAAATCCCCTCTGTAAAAACATTTGACTCTAATATGTCACAAAAAAATGAAACAAGATTTTTGAAACTGACTTCATCCAGTGTTTAGATTTTTGTACTAGAAATGTATGCAAATTAGCACATATCTCATTAAAAAATGGCTCATTTGCATATTTAAGACACATTTTAGAAAACTTGTAATACAAAAAATGTTTGCGATTATCAATGTAATCAATCAGTTGGGTCTGATAACAGTCATTGATTTGATGATTAAATAATGATCACATGATTAAAATGCTGCAAACCAAGAAGAAGCTGGTGAAAGAGTGAACTGCTGTGGACTCCTTTAATCAGGTCACGGGACAAACGGACGGCTCCTCGTGTTTTCTCTCGTCATTCAGAGCAGGAGTCGCTGCCAGCGTTCGCTTTATTCTCTCCGTCTTCCTGTAGTTTCCTTTGAAGCGAGCGAGCAGGTGTAACGTCTCACACTAGAAGAAGATCCTCTGAAGTCTCATTTATTCGACTGTCTCATAATGCCGTTTAAACACTTTACACGTGAAATGAATCCTTCGTTCACCAGCAGTCGGTTTGATCTGTGGTTTATCAAATTTTTGATTTTCCTAATCATTTTTCTGAAGAAGGATGAATATGTATAGTGATGAAAGCCAAAATATTGAATGTCATGGATGAATATTTACTGAGTAATCCACTGTTTTGTAGAGGGGGGTCCAAATGCCAATTTTCAGCTGGGATTCAGAGTCAAGTTACCGGGGGTTAAAATGATTTCAGAAAGACGGCAGCATCATAATGTTATTTTTACACAGAGATTGGTAGCTCTATTAGTAAAATCGGTTGACTTTATCAATCTTTGTTACATTGTGTGCCAATGGTGACCATTCAAAAATGGGGAAACAGCACTTTTCTGTTTTTTTCTCCAATGTTTGCGTGCCTGTAACTCAAGAAGTGTTAAAGATATTTCAATGCCCTTTTAGACATTGGGTCTTAACAAACTTTCCTTTTGGCATCTTTATTTTTAATGCCCTATGAGATTCGGTTCCAGAGATATTGGAATTTCAATGTCATCGTATTGCAATATCTTTAATACTTCTTGAGTTATAGGCACACAAACTTTGAAAAAAGAATATTTATGGCACTCAGACTGGTGTGTTCAACGCAGTTGTCTTGACAGAAAGAAATGAGATACATCTCCAGTTTTAACATTTATTTGTTCTTCAGACATTTCTCTTTGTATTTTTTATTTTTTTTTAACTGACCCACATTTGGTTTTTAACCACTGAAAATGTCTACATTTGAATGATTTACTCCTGGAGCCATATTCAAGTTCCAGTATCTCTGGAACCGAATCTCATAGGGCATTAAAAATAAAGATGCCAAAAGGAAAGTTTGTTAAGACCCAATATATAAAAGGACATTAAGATATATTTAATACTTCTTGAGTTACAGACATGCAAACTTTGAAGATAAAACTTGAAAAGTGCCGTTTCCCCATTTTTGAATGGTCACCATTGGCACACAATGCAACAAAGATTTCTGAAGTCAGTAGATTTTACTAATAGAGCTACTAATCTCTGTGTAAAAGTAACATTATGATGCTGCCATCTTTCTAAAGTCATTTTTACCCCCCTGTAATTTGGCTCTGAAAATTGCCTTTTCGACCCCCCTCTACAAAATACTGGATTACTCAGTAAATATTCATCCATGACATTTAATATTCTGGCTTTCATCACTATATATGTCTATCTTTTTTCAGGAAAAATACTAGCAAAATCACACATTTGAGCTGGGGAAGTCATCACTAATAACAAGGAAACGTCACTATTTTTTGTGTAGTTCCTTACTGGAGGTTATTCTGGGATGAAATACATCTTAGCTTGCTTAATCTGTTAAAATATAACTTTTTTTTAATTAAAGCAGTGCTGTTCAATAGCAAGACCTTACACGCTTTATTTGAGGAGTTAATCATTAACTAGTTAAACTGAGCATGAGGTATTTACCCCAGAATAACCTTCAGTCTGAACCTGTGTAGATGATAATGAGCGAGTCTCAGCGCTGCATTCTCCTGAATATTGAACTTTAGTTGCATCAGTTTCTGTGGCGTTTCAAACAGCATTAATCATAAGCAATATTTCCCCTGTGGAAGAAACTGTTTTCAGATTTCGCTGAGCGCTGCAGCGCAGAAACAAGAGCTTCAGCGTGCGTTATGTGTCAGTAAACACTGATCTGATTTATGACACTAAACGTTACTCGTCTGAGCTGTACATCAGAGGTTTCTGAACGATCACAATATAATCAATGCTCTCGCACACAGCTTCAACTCCAGCTCTGTAGATGTTCACACAGCTCTAAAGTCTGGAGCTCCTCCGTATGCATTCAAGCAATTCTGAAGGAAAGAAATTAATCCAACAAGCTCTTGATTCAAACCAGTGAAGTATTCAAAAATCACTACACTGCAAAAAAGGCTTATCTTACTTAGTATTTTTGTCTTGTTTCTAGTCAAAATATCTTAATTCTTAAATTAAAATGCATTTGCTAGATAAGCAAAATGACATAAGATATTTAGTCTTGTTTCCAGGGGGGAAAAAACTAAATTAAGAGCAGTTTGCTTAAAATAAGTAAAATTATCTGCCTGTGAGGTAAGCGAAAAAGTCTTGATTTTACTTGTTTTCAGGGGGAAAAACAAAATTAAGTCCATTTTGCTTAAAACAAGACTTAATATCTTATGTAATTTTGCTTATCTAGTAAATGCATCTTAATTTAAGAATTTTTAGATATTTTGTTTAGAAAAGAGACAAAAGATATGCCTTTTTTTCCAGTGTACAATATTGGAATGTGTACACTGCAAAAAATGATTTTCTTACTTGTTTCCAGCCAAAATGTCTAACAAATTTTAAATCCAGAAGGATTTTCTAGACAAGTAGAAATGATTGTCTTGTTTTCAGAAAAAGAAGTTAAAATGAAGTGAGTTTTTGCTTGAAACAAGTTTAATAATCTGCCAATGGGGTAAGCAAAAAAATCTTATTTCAAGCAGAAAACAAGATTATTTTTCTTACCCCATTTGTGGATTATTTTGCTTGTTTCAAGCAAAAACTCAATTAATTTGAACTTCTTTTTTTCTGAAAACAAGACTTTTTGATTTAATATTTTTTTGATATTTTGGCTGGAAACAAGACAAAAAAATCTAAGTAAGAAAAGCATTTTTTGCAGTTTAAGCAACCAAAGACAATTGGCTTTTGCTGTGATTATGGGTAGTGTAGTTTAGCAAGTTCACATGAATGTTTTTTAAAGTTAAGTTGACTTTAATTCTTTATACTGATGCTTCCATCCACATATTTTAATGCGAGAATGTCAAGATGCATTCAAAATCTTGAGATAAAGTCTTAAAAATCCCACACAAATCCCACATGCTGTTTTAGTCATTTAGTCTTTCATCAAAATGATTTGGTTTAATCATAACCGTCTCACATAATTGCATTTCCAAGCGCAGGATAACATGACTGCGTTTGTTATTGCGTTTCATCTGTGCGCTCTTAATCAATTATTATGAAGAAAAAGAGCCACAGGCTTCACAGTGCAGCAGCTTCATTGTTATTGACGGTTCGCACCAGTTTGCCAGGAAGTTTTGGGGTTTTGGAAACTGAGCTTTTGCATTTATGCAATATTCAAATATCCTCAGCTATAGTGATGATGAGGTTTGAATGTGGAGTTGTTTAAGTCTTCAGGAGCTTTAATCTTTACTAATGAGGCCATAATATAGGCCTAACTAGTTGAGTCTCTCATGTCAGAGCTGGGGTTTGACCTCTGACCTCCAGCGGGTCAGAATGAGGAAGTTGGAGTCCAAACGTAGATCCTATAAGTTCAATCACAGTTTATAAAATTTACTCAAACAATGCAGCACTGGAAAAAAGCATGCTATTAAAGCATGTGGTTCACTTACAAACATGCAAGCAAGCAGGTACACAGCTTGTTATCCTTTTAAGATAATATAATTATTACCCAAACAAACACAAAGACCTCAATACTTGGTACATAATGCATACACAATGATGATAACAATCAGTGGATAGTGTTTGAGTATGGGTCATTTTGGGTAGAAAATAAACTTCAGATGTCATAAAACAGTAAGTTACTAAACCTAACAACTAAAGCAACCATAAAAAAAGTGTAAACCTTTTAAATTTGTCATGCCCCACTGGGATTGATTGATATTTACTTGTAAACATAACAAACAGTTCCAAGTAAAATATACTTATAAGTAGGGATGCACCGAATGTTTGGCAACCATAATTATTTGGCCAAAAAAGCATTCAATTTTACTGTTGTTCTGTAAAATAAAATAAAAAAGACAAAAATAATGTCTCTATTAATACATGTATTCTAACATTCTCCTTCGCTCTGCAAGGCTGCATTTATTTGTGCATTGAAAACACATGCCTGATTCAAGAAGGGGCTCTTAAAATGGACAAAGAATATTATTTTACTAACTTATTTATTTTAAGTTAAATTGTTGTTTTGTAATTGATTTTTTTTTTTTTTTGAAAAGCAAGACAAAACTGTATAAAGCACATTTTGGCTATTTAATTTATGCAATGGTAAAAAAAGTGGCAAAATATGTGGAGGGAAAACACAAAAAACCGTGTTCATAATCAGCCTTCAGGCTAGTGTGTCATTTTGTTCGGCTTCGGTCAAAAATGGTCATTTCGGTGCATCCCTACTAAGACATTTCTACAAGCTTTAATTGAGCACTAATATAGAATTGGACTAAATTATTTAATGTAGAAATTGCACGTTTTATGTCATATTTACTTCACAGCAAAATCATTTTTATCAGTGTATAATTATAGATTTACTCATGTGTAATATGTTTTTTTTAATTTTGACATCTACCGGATTTTCAGAATTTTAAAAACTCTTTACAGCTTTAGACTATCTACAAATGTTAAATCTTAAAATAAAATGTTAAGGTTATCAGTATCACTGCATCTTTCTGGAAAAAAAAATGCATGTGTAGTTTATTTATAGTTATTTTCAAAGCTTTAATGTACTGTCATTATAAAAAAAAATGTATTATTGTTTATTTAGTTCTATCAAATAAGTTCTTGCTAAAAATTAACCAAAATTGAAACGAGACTTGCTTATAATTTCTGCACAGTACAGAATATATCGGTACTTTCAACAGGGAACAACAGCACTGTTCCTGAAGAAAATGCACTTAAAGTTGGACTATTAGTAGAGACGCTGCTGCTGCCCAACACTTTTGGCTTTTGAGTTATTTCACAAGCTTAATCTCTCTCTCATTCTCTCTTTCTAAAAACTAGGCCAAAGTTATTATCTGCATTAGTCTGCTTTTAACGCCTCCGTTACATGACTGACGTTTTGGAATTAGCAACAGAGGCACGGATGAGATGTGTAAGAAATGAATCCTACTTACAATAATATGATCTGATCGATATCTTGAGGTGTGGTGACCGTAGTATAAGCGGAATAATTGACTTCAGTCCATTGAGTTCTCAGGAAAATAATGCACACGCATCACCACCTCAGCTGTGGGTTATTTTCTAACAATTCAACGGCCTGCTGTCGATTATTGATTTGACTGCACTGATTTTATCAGATGAGAACAAAACTTGACCAGAATTGATCTGAATATTGTCTTCTACAGTGCTGCTTTAGCTTTATATTATATGTTAATTTCAGCATTAACACTGTTATTTTCCAGTTTATTTCCTGTGAATGTGCTTTGGAACAATCTGTATTGTATATAGTGCTATAGAAATAAATGACTGACTTGACATGTGCACAATGGCATTGTGGGTTTGTGAGAACGAGGCTCAGGTTTATTCAGCAGCAGAAGAGGCCATGCTGTGGATGTCTGGGTGGTCAGAAGTCCTTCAAAACTCAACACTGAGTGCATGAACACTGACCCAGATCCTGCGGAGCGGCGCATTCATTCTGGTGTTAACGGTGTTGATTAGTGCAGCGCTGCTCCTGTGTTTGAATAGACTGCGTCACAATGAACAAATTGGTTCTTTGTGGAGCTGTGGCTTGTGTTCTCCCTCCTGCCGTTCAGATGAATGTGTGTAGGATCTCCGGTCTGATGTACATCAGCGTCTGCGATTACTGCAAGTGACAGGACTTTGATCTGACGAAGCGCCGCTGTTATTCACAGGATGATAATCAGATCTTCAGCTCTCAGTCTGGAGCAAATGAGGATAATTCAATCTGACAGCGGAGTATGACAGTCTCGGTTCTCCTGTATCGACAGATTAGATGTGAACGGATAATTCCCAGCTTTACGCTTTGCTTTGCATTAATGGAATTGAGTATGCTAGATCTATCTCAAAGAAGCCACAGAAATAAATGGGAAAAAAAACTATGAAATTCATCACTTACATCTCTAGATGTGGCTTGAGTTGAGTTCAATGCATAGTGAACACTACCAGGACAAAGATTTCTGTTATAGTTTTGCTTACACTGCAAAAAATGCTTTTCTGACTTAGATAGTTTTGTCTTGTTTCCAGACGAATTTTCTAAACATTCTTAAATCAAGTAGACAAATAAAATTTTGTTTAAATAAAACAAAAAATCAAAACTCAAAATTAAGTGAGTTTTTGCTTTAGAACATAATAATCTGCCAATGGGGTAAGCAAAAAAATCTTACTTAAACTGAAAACAAGATTATTTTTCTTACCCCATTGGCAGATTATTTTGCCAAACACGCAGTTAATTTTGATTTTTTTTTTCTGAAAACAAGACAATTGCTTTTGCTAAAATTCTAATTTTTAGCATTATTTCTTTGTTCTATTTCTTTAAATAAACTTAAGTATCAGCTATATACAGAGTGACCAACATTTGGCTTTCGACCACTGAAAATGAGTAATATTTAACAATCTGGACATTAAGCCTCATTGAGATCCTCATATCTCTGGGACTGAATGATATAGGGCCTTGAAAATTAAGATTCCGAAAGAAACCTTTATTAACAACTAGAATTTAAAATCATTTTGCGATATCTTACATACTTGTTGAGTTACAGGCACTCAAACTGTGAAAAAAGAATATTTATGGCACTCATAAAGATATGTTCAATGTAGTTATTTTGACGGAAGGAAATGTGTTTTCTAGTTTCAACATTATTTGTTTTTTTTCAGACATTCCTCTTTAAAACAAAAGAAGTATCATATTTTTTTTTTCAAACTGATCCACAGTTGGTTTTTGACCACCGAATATGTCTCCGTTTTGATGATTTACTCCTGAAGCCATATTGAAATTCCAATATCTCTGGAACCGAATCTCACTGGGATTTAAAAATAAAGATGCCAAAAGGAAATTTAGTTAAGACCTTATGTCTAAAAGGGCATTAAAATATATTAAATACTTCTTGAGTTAGAGGCATGCAAACTTTGGGGGGGGGGGGGGGTGTATGGCACTCATAAAGTTGTGCACATTGTAACGATTTACTCTTGAAGCCATATTGAAATTCAAATATCTCTGGAACCGAATCTCACAGAGCCTTAAAAATAAAGATGCCAAAAGTAAATTTAGTTAAGACCTTATGTCTAAAAGGGCATTAAAATATCTTTAATACTTATTGAGTTACAGACACGCAAACTTTGGAAAAAGAACATTTATGGCACTCAGGTATGCAGAAGGAAACAAGATACACTTTTAGTTTAAACATTATTTGTTCTTCAGACATTCCTCTTTAAAACAAAATAGTATTTTAGTTTTTCAAACTGACCCTCAGTGGGTTTTTGACCACTGAAAATGTGTACATTTTTGACATTTTACTCCTGAAGCCATATTGAAATTCAAATATCTCAGGAACCGAATCTCACAAGGCTTTAAAAATAAAGATGCCAAAAGGAAAGTGTGTTAAGACCCAATGTCTAAAAGACCATTAAAATAGCTTTAATACTTCTTGAGTTACAGACATGCAAACTTTGAAGTAAAAACATGAAAAGTGCCGTTTCCCCATTTTTGAATGGTCACCATTGGCACACAATGTAACAAAGATTGCTAAAGTCCACAGATTTTACTAATAGAGCTACCAATCTCTGTGTAAAAATAACATTATGATGCTGCCGTCTTTCTGAAATCATTTTTAACCCCCGGTAACTTGACTCTGAATCCCAGGTGAACCCCCCTCAACAAAACAGTGCGTTACTGAGAAAATATTCATCCATGACATTTAATATTTTGGCATTTATCACTATATATGTCTATCTTTCTTCAGAAAAATTATTGGCAAAATCAAAAGTTGTTTTTTTTGAGTTACCATTTTCAAACAGAATGTCTTGAATTCAGCTATGTTCTTAAGCTCTATTCAGATTAGGCAAGGGTTTAAAGATAATTAATATTCCATAATACTGTGTAAACTTGAACTTCTGTAGAGCTGCTTTACAGCAGAAACGGATTAATTTAGCGTCACTGATTCTGATCTTTTCCCATTTATTATTTCTGTAAAGCTGCTCTGAAATGATCTGTACAGTATAAAGCACTTAAGAAGTAAAAGTGAGATGACAGATTGAAGACTGCGCTGACTCTCAGTGATTTGGTTTGGCCGTGGATGTGAACAGGCTTTGTCTCTGCGCGGGAAGAAGCTGCTGCCGCTGAAAGCTTTAGGGCGTGAATCTGCGCTTCTGTGTTTATTGAGTTTCTCTGTGGAATGAGGAGCGTCTGAATGAGTGTGTGTGAGTGTTGACAGCCGCATGAACACTCAAACATGCTCTTAATAAACTACCGCTCTGAACTAAATAAACTAACCTTTCGCTCTGACTGCCAGACTGCTGCTTTTCAATGTCTCTATTGTATAAAGCGCTGAGAAAATAAAGGTGACTTGACTTCTAATGAAAGTATGCATTTCCGTTCTCAGACTTTTATGTGTTTAACTGTGTTCTTGCTTATATAAATTGACATATTCTATGTATATACACTGCCGCTCAAAAGTTTGGGATCAGTAAGGTTTTTAATGGTTTTCAAAGGTGTTTCTTCTGCTCATCAAGGCTGGGTTTATTTGGTCAAAAATACAGAAAAAACTGTAATATTGTCAAATATTATTTCAATTTAAAATAACCATTTTCTATGTGAATATATTTTAAAATGTAATTTATTCTTGTGATCAAAGCTGAATTTTCAGCATCATTACTCCAGTCTTCAGTGTCACATGATCCTTCAGAAATCATTCTAATATGCTGATTTATTATTAGAATTATCAATGTTGAAAACAGTTGTGATTTTTATTTATTTTTTATTTTTCCCCAGGATTCTTTAACAAATAAAACTGTAACAAAAAAAATTACAATATGAATTACCATCTAAAAATTAATACTTTTATTCAGCAAGGATGTGTTAAATTGATAAAGAGTGATAGCAAAGACTTTTGTTAGAAAAGATTTATATTTTGAATAAATACTGTTTTTTAGCCTTTTATTCATCAAGAATACTGAAAAAAGAATCACAGGTTCCAAAAACAATATTGATAATAAATCAGTATATTAGGCTGATAAAAATTAATCTTTGCATCTCAGGAATAAATTACAATTTAAAATATATTAATATAGAATACTTTTATTTTTAAACCGTAATAATATTTCACAGTATTACTTTTTTTCCCTCTATTTTTTTATCAAGTAAATGCAGCCTTGATGAGCATATTCTTTAAAAAACATAAAAAAATCTT
Organism: Garra rufa; assembly: GCF_049309525.1. Classification (NCBI taxonomy): domain Eukaryota; kingdom Metazoa; phylum Chordata; class Actinopteri; order Cypriniformes; family Cyprinidae; genus Garra; species Garra rufa. Next base: position 4,012,725 of record NC_133362.1, on the reverse strand, counting down.
ACTGATCCCAAACTTTTGAGCAGCAGCACTGCAAAAAATGTTTTTTTTTTTTTTTTTTACTTTTTTTCCATTCATAATATTTAAAAAATATCTTGTTTTCAGAAAAAACAAGTCAAAATTAAGTGCATTTTAGCTTGAAACATGCAAAATAATCTGCCAATGTGGTAAGAAAAATAATCGTATTTCAAACGGAAAACAAGATAATTTTTCTAACCCCATTGGCAGATTATTTTGCTTGTTTCAAGCAAAAATGCACTTAATTTTGACTTGCTTAGACAATAATTTTTACTCGTCTAGAAAATCCTTCTTGATTTAAGAATTTTTAGATATTCTGGCTGGAAACAAGACAAAACAATCTAAGTAAGAAAAGCATGTCTTTGCAGTGAGTGTATATTTGAGATATCTACAAAGAACTGTCTGTTCGGTTTATATGAAAGACAAGCAGGTGCCACAATAAAGAACATGAATTAAGAAAGTCAGTAGTGACTATACAATGTGGACACTTGACGTTCATGATAGCAGTTGCATGTTGATGCCAAACCCGACACGTTTTTAAAGCGTAAGATTTCACAATTGCCCCAGTAAACAAGTTATGACCATCTATATGACGGAGTGTTTTACGTATTTGGGTCAAGCTGTCTCAATACTGTCATGCTGTTGTGTCTGTGGGTGTTTGACATCAGACCGAGCCTCGTTTCTGATCCAGAGCTCATGAAAGATTCATCAGTTGACCTCTAGACTCTTCTGGTGTTTGAAACCTTCTTTTCTTTACTCTAAACACATGTTGAGTTCAGTTTCAGATGATTCCTAAGCGGCTGAGTGTGTTTATGACGTCACGAATCTAACCTCCGGCCATCAGAACACTACTAATCCACTTAAACATGTATTATCTGATTATCTGTGTAACGTGAAACACTCGAGCTGTGTGAACGCTCATATCATCCAGATATATTCAACAGAACTGTTTAGTCTGGGCATAAAACTCAAATCCAGAAGCACTGGTGTTTTAATCGTCTCATTGAAGTCTTGTTATAAAGGGAGTGTTTAGATCAGACTGGCAATGAGTCGTCTGGTTATGAATATGAAAACAGTAGTTTGAGATCATGTTTGCACCTCATATTAACATCTGATCCAATCACAAGTGTTCAGGAGCTTATATAGGTGTGAATAAGTGCAACTTTCTGCTGAGAGCACAAACTGAGGCAGTTAGAGAAACATTTAGAGTGTAAACACAGACACGAGTGAAGCACCGCCCACTCAGCTGTCAATCATCCATTGTGCTCAAGAGAGTCTCTCGGTTTTGTTTTGATTTTGTCTTGAGCAGATCTAAGATGTTTGAATCTCTGGCGACAGACGTCTGTATTGTTTGTCATAATGTCTTCAGTTTTTAAGGGCCCTATGAAATCCATTTAATTTTTTTCTAAATCCATTTTTTCCTGTTTAATTTTTCTGGGTTTGTGGGTTTTAATCGTTTAATTATATTTTAATAGTCAAAAATATTTCTAATTAAGTGAATTCAAAAAAAAAAAAAAAAACAATTCCTCATTTTAGTAGAGCTGGTACTTTAAGAATGCATTTTGATGAGAGCCGTATTTCCTAATAATGATAATATGATAACCGCAAAGCGGAAACATCCAGAATTGCCTCCATATATGAGTCCAGAAACATAGTCTCTAGAACTGCTGTGAGAGTCACTTCATGAGCATTTTACCCGTACTTTTGAGAAAAACCATCATCATATTGTATACAAACAGAAACCCAAAGGACAGCAGCCTATCAAAATAATGAAGTTTTATTTAACTGGACAGAAATATTAGAAAATATTATTTAATGTAACGACAGTGCTATTAGTAAAATATTATTAAAATAATATTTAAGGAATATTTATTTTATTTTATTACAAATTATTTACCAGAATGTATTAACTAGAAAAGTATAAATACGCAACACATTATTTCCGAGAGAAAAAAAAATAAAAAAATTTCTTCAAGTGAAACCAAACTTTTTTTTGACAGTTTGCCTTGATCTTTGTTTCCTTTTTTTTATTCTCCAAAAACCCTAAAAGCACACTGCAAAAAATGCTTTTCTTACTTAGATCTTTTGTCTTGTTTCCAGCCAAAATATCTAAAAATTCTTAAATCAAGAAGGATTTTCTAGACGAGTAAAAATGATTGTCTCGTTTTCAGAAAAAACAAGCCAAAATTAAGTGATTTTTTCTTAGAACCAGCAAAATAATCAGCCAATGGGGTAAGAAAAAAAAATCTTATTTCAAACAGAAAACAAGATTATGTTTCTTACCCCATTGGCAGATTATTTAGCTTGTTTCAAGCAAAAACACACTTAATTTTGACTTGTTTTTTCTGAAAATAAGACATTAATTTTTACTCGTCTAGAAAATCCTTCTTGATTTAAGAATTTTTAGATATTTTGGCTGGAAACAAGACAAAAAAATCTTAGTAAGAAAAGCATTTTTTGCAGTGTAGACTCTTTACTTAAATTTAATGTGCTTTCTATGGACATAAAATTACTTTTGTACATTTCTATATGTATTTCTCGAGAATTTCTGTGTTGTTAAGACATTAACATTAATTTGATTTATCTTTTGATTTAAATGAAATAATTTTTTCTTTTTTGTCAAAGTGCTGCACAACAGAGGTTTACATTAAAACAAAAATATTGTGTAAATATTCTTCTTCTTCTTAGTTTTATTGTTACATTTAAAACATGCATTCTACTGTACAATAGCAATATTATCACAACATATTCATATTGTCACAGTTTCTTCAAGTTAAACCAAACTTTTATTTTGACAGGTTACCTTGAAGACCTTTATGTACATTCAGCTATTTGGTTTTGTCTGTCTGGTCTATTTATAATTATCTAGTAAAGTCCAGGCCGTCGTTTCATCACTCTTTGTGTATTGTGTTTACTCTCTGTAATTCTCCAGTGCTGATGTTCATATGTCTGAAGATGAATGAGTTGTTGGAGTTTGCCATGATTCACAGCAGCTCACAGACACACGTATGACTCTCAGACAGCCTCATGTTCAGTGTGTTTTTCACCCGAACAGACAGGGGCCGCAGGAGTCTCAGTATCTGGCAGGAGCGTTTGTGCAGTGTTTTACCGCGGTATTGTAATGAGACTCTCAGGCAGCATGAGTTTGACATGCGATCCTGCGTCTGTAGTTTGTGTGTGAACTGCTCATGGCAACAGTAGCTGCGGTGAGGAAACATGCCACAGCGTGTCCCGCCACGACTCAACGGCTGCTGGCTCAAACCCGGCCTTGAGAACGTGTGACGGAGCCACGCTTCTGTGTGTGTCAGGAGCCTCACACCTCTCCGTTTGACCAGAGACAGACCTGCTGCGTCACTGACCTTCACTCTTCACCATTCAGTTCAAAACAATCTGTGTGTTTCACTCTATATTTGTCATGTGCACAGATTGCATCGAAAAGCCTGCATTGAGGCAGTACTGGGTCCATAATATCCACATTGGTCACATTGTCATGGACTGTGATGGTTTTCTTCTAGTGCTATGTTTGTATGGCAAAGATGGGATAAAAGTGCTTCTGAGATGCCATTGAAGTGTCTTCGCACAGACTGTTTAATGCTGCTCAAAGGTGGCATGAATGCATTTACACAGCAGTTACGACTGAATACTTTGAGGTGGCTCAGAGCAGGCATAATTTAGTCTGGCTTGAATGCAGCATTATGTCTTTACGCTGAATTTTGAGCAGCATTCACTTACGTACATTACGATGTATGTGTACTAACATTACGATGGCATATTACTTAGTAAAAAAAACCCCTAAGATTATGAGAATAAAGTAGAATGTTTCGAGAATAAATTTGAAATGTTTTGAGAATTTAAATTGTAGAAATTAAGAGTTATAATATTTTGAGAGTACGCATGCACACAATATATTTCGTCTTTGTTCTCATGTTTGCGACTTTATTCTTGAAAAATTGTAACTTTTTGTAATTGTTCAACTTTATTCTCATAATTTTATTCTCAATTTCGACTTTATTTTTGAAATATTTTGATTTTATTCTCATAATTTCGACTTTATTCTTGAAACATTTTAGATTTATTCTCAAAACATTTAGAATTTATTCTCAAAACATTTTAAATTTATTTTTGACAAAATTTGACTATTTTTTAAAAACATTTAGACTTTTATTCTCGTAATTTCAATTTCATTCTTGAAACATTTTAAATTTATTCTTGAAACATTTTTACTTAATTCTCAAAACATTTAGACTTTATTCTCAGAATATTTCAACTTTATTCTCAAAACATTTTGAGTTTATTCTCATAAACATTTATTACTTTATTCTCGAAACATTTCGACTTTATTCTCAAAATATTTTGACTTTATTCTCGTAACATTTTGACTTTAGAAATTATTCTCAAAACATTTTGAATTTATTCTTGAAAAGCTTTTACTTTATTCTCGAAACATTTTGACTTTATTCTCATAATATTTCGACTTAATTCTCGTAAAATTTCAACTTCATTCTCGTAACATTTCGATTTTTGAATTTATTCTTGAAAAATGTTTACTTTATTCTCAAAACATTTCGACTTATTTTCTTGAAACATTTAGAATTTATTTTCGAAAATTTTTTACTTAATTTTCAAAGCATTTAGACTTTATTGTCATAAAATTTCGACTTTATTCTCATAACATTTTGACTTTATTCTCGAAACATTTCGACTTTAATCGTATTATATTTGGGTGTTCGTTTCAAGACTTCACACCATACATTTGTGCATTTCTGTTCTTATTTGCATATTCATGAGTTTAATAACATGAGTTGTATATAGAGATGTGACTATATAGATCTGCTCTGCTCTTCTGAATCAAACAGCACTTCAGCTCAGTGAAAAATGAAGTTAACAGGGTCATTTTTCATTCATGTGAGTTTGAGATTCAGACTGAAGTGAGTAAGCCGGACTAGATGACAGATCCAGACACACATTTCTGCTCCAGGAAACTTTAATAGCTGTCTGTATGACGGTATGTTTTATGTATTTGGGTCAGCCATATACATAAACACAGCGAGATTTCACAAGCTCCCGAGAGTCGTTCGTTTAGTCAACCCATCTTCCCTTTAGAAACGCTAAATATAGTGCAGCCTCGGAGAAGTTTGGCATCTCCGCTTTTTATTCTAAAGCACAGGAAGTTCTGAAGTTTTGGGGGGGGTTTGATATGGATGTCTTTCAGCGGGACGGAGGGACGCAATTCTCTTTCTAACGCCGAGGCTGTGATTGACATACTAATAAACCGTTAAGAGGACGTTTTGTCAAGCGTCCAGCGCGACTTAATCCAGTGAATGAACGTCTTTCTCCGGGCGGATTAGAGAGGGAGGTGTTTGCGTGGAAGTAATGGGAACGAGGTGGAAGTGAGCTTCTGTTTAACTCTTTCCTCTCCCACCCTCAGAGAGTTCCCATGAGCCGCCGTTGAACATGCGTCCCGTGTGATTACTCATGTAACGAGCGTGATCCGATCACTGTAATCATGTGCTCCGCTAATGAGCCTCTTCCTGGGCGACTCAGTCAGGCCTCGTTAGTCAGGCTCGACCAGTTCGCTCCATCATGTCTTCAGCAGATGCCAGATGAATGTAAATCCATCTCTGAGGCTCCATTTACACCATCTTTAGCTCCATAAAGCATCTCCCGGGGCTTTAGAACATTGATGTGTAATTAGCCAATTTTAGCTGCTCTGAATAAAGAGGTTCTGGTTCGTCCCTCTGCTCCAAATCTCATGCTTTGGGAGATTCCTGTGTTTTCATCATCTTTATCTGAAGATGCTGCAGTCTTCTGTGCATCTCTTCATTAATTGAGCGTTTCTAATGCATGCACTTTCTCAAACACACTCTTCTTTCCTTTGTGAGTTGGAGCGGATCAGACTGAATAGAGAACGACAGATGCGCTGGTTTAGTGGATGTGTGTGCTTTGTGTTGATAGGACAGTATTTTAGTGTTGAACTGAATCCAGCAGCTCCTTGAGACATCAGATGTGTTTTTACCCATCAGCTCAGCTTTGTCTATCCCAATAGGGTAGAAAATGTTCTTTAAACAAAGGATTAATAAACAACACACTAACAGTTTTAAAATGCACAAAAATATTACAGAGAACCCATGCAACTCTTAAAAAAAGAAGATACAATTCACCTAAAGGTTTTGTTTATATTATGTTTTTCTCACATTGTCATAAACACTAGTAATGGTTCTAAAAGTTAAAATGAAATCCAAAATTATTTAGTTTAGTAGTACACAGTCCAGGACTATGTGTTTGATTTATCAGGTATAGTGTTATGATTAAAAATATATATCATATTATATTATATTATATTGTGACTTTATTCTCGTAGTATTCCGACTTTATTCTCGTAGTATTCCGACTTTATTCTCGTAGTATTTTGACTTTATTCTCGTAGTATTCCGACTTTATTCTCGTAGTATTCCGACTTTATTCTCGTAGTATTCCGACTTTATTCTCGTAGTATTCCGACTTTATTCTCGTAGTATTCCGACTTTATTCTCGTAGTATTCCGACTTTATTCTCATAGTATTTTGACTTTATTCTAGTAGTATTTTGACTTTATTCTCGTAGTATTCCGACTTTATTCTCGTAGTATTCCGACTTTATTCTCGTAGTATTCCGACTTTATTCTCATAGTATTTTGACTTTATTCTCGTAGTATTCCGACTTTATTCTCATAGTATTCCGACTTTATTCTCGTAGTATTCCGACTTTATTCTCGTAGTATTTTGACTTTATTCTCATAGTATTCCGACTTTATTCTCGTAGTATTCCGACTTTATTCTCGTAGTATTCCGACTTTATTCTCGTAGTATTCCGACTTTATTCTCGTAGTATTCTGACTTTATTCTCATAGTATTACGACTTTACTCTGGAAATATTCTGATTTTATTCTCATAGTATTTCAACTTTATTCTCAAAACATTCCGTTTTTATTCTCGTAGTATTCTGACTTTATTCTTGTTGTATTTCAACTTTATTCTCAAAACATTCTGACTTTATTCTTGTAGCATTCCGACTTTATTCTTGTAGCATTCCGACTTTATTCTCGTAGTATTCCGACTTTATTCTTGTAGCATTCCGACTTTATTCTCGTAGTATTCCGACTTTATTCTTGTAGCATTCCGACTTTATTCTCGTAGTATTCCGACTTTATTCTCGTAGTATTCCGACTTTATTCTCGTAGTATTCCGACTTTATTCTCGTAGTATTCCGACTTTATTCTCGTAGTATTCCGACTTTATTCTCGTAGTATTTTGACTTTATTCTCGTAGTATTTTGACTTTATTCTCGTAGTATTCCGACTTTATTCTCGTAGTATTCCGACTTTATTCTCGTAGTATTCCGACTTTATTCTCGTAGTATTTTGACTTTATTCTAGTAGTATTTTGACTTTATTCTCGTAGTATTCCGACTTTATTCTCGTAGTATTCCGACTTTATTCTCGTAGTATTCCGACTTTATTCTCATAGTATTTTGACTTTATTCTCGTAGTATTCCGACTTTATTCTCATAGTATTCCGACTTTATTCTCGTAGTATTCCGACTTTATTCTCGTAGTATTTTGACTTTATTCTCATAGTATTCCGACTTTATTCTCGTAGTATTCCGACTTTATTCTCGTAGTATTCCGACTTTATTCTCGTAGTATTCCGACTTTATTCTCGTAGTATTCTGACTTTATTCTCATAGTATTACGACTTTACTCTGGAAATATTCTGATTTTATTCTCATAGTATTTCAACTTTATTCTCAAAACATTCCGTTTTTATTCTCGTAGTATTCTGACTTTATTCTTGTTGTATTTCAACTTTATTCTCAAAACATTCTGACTTTATTCTTGTAGCATTCCGACTTTATTCTTGTAGCATTCCGACTTTATTCTCGTAGTATTCCGACTTTATTCTTGTAGCATTCCGACTTTATTCTCGTAGTATTCCAACTTTATTCTTGTAGCATTCCGACTTTATTCTCGTAGTATTCCGACTTTATTCTTGTAGCATTCTGACTTTATTCTCAAAACATTCCGACTTTATTCTTGTAGCATTCCGACTTTATTCTTGTAGCATTCCAACTTTATTCTTGTAGCATTCCAACTTTATTCTCGAAACATTCCGACTTTATTCTTGTAGCATTCCGACTTAATTCTTGTAGCGTTCCGACTTTATTCTTGTAGCGTTCTGACTTTATTCTCGAAACATTCCGACTTTATTCTCGTAGTATTCCGACTTTATTCTCGTAGTATTCCGACTTTATTCTCGTAGTATTCCGAATTTATTTTCGTAGAATTCCGACTTTACTCGCGTAGTATTCCGACTTTATTCTCTTAGCATTCTGACTTTATTCTCGTAGTATTCCGACTTTATTCTCGTAGTATTTTGACTTTATTCTCGTAGTATTCCGACTTTATTCTCGTAGTATTCCGACTTTATTCTCGTAGTATTCCGACTTTATTCTCGTAGTATTCCGACTTTATTCTCGTAGTATTTTGACTTTATTCTCGTAGTATTCCGACTTTATTCTCGTAGTATTCCGACTTTATTCTCGTAGTATTCCGACTTTATTCTCATAGTATTTTGACTTTATTCTCGTAGTATTCCGACTTTATTCTCATAGTATTCCGACTTTATTCTCGTAGTATTCCGACTTTATTCTCGTAGTATTTTGACTTTATTCTCGTAGTATTCCGACTTTATTCTCGTAGTATTCTGACTTTATTCTCATAGTATTACGACTTTACTCTGGAAATATTCTGATTTTATTCTCATAGTATTTCAACTTTATTCTCAAAACATTCCGACTTTATTCTTGTAGCATTCCGACTTTATTCTTGTAGCATTCCAACTTTATTCTTGTAGCATTCCAACTTTATTCTCGAAACATTCCGACTTTATTCTTGTAGCATTCCGACTTAATTCTTGTAGCGTTCCGACTTTATTCTTGTAGCGTTCTGACTTTATTCTCGAAACATTCCGACTTTATTCTCGTAGTATTCCGACTTTATTCTCGTAGTATTCCGACTTTATTCTCGTAGTATTCCGAATTTATTTTCGTAGAATTCCGACTTTACTCGCGTAGTATTCCGACTTTATTCTCTTAGCATTCTGACTTTATTCTCGTAGTATTCCGACTTTATTCTTGTAGTATTTTGACTTTATTCTCGTAGTATTCCGACTTTATTCTCGTAGTATTCCGACTTTATTCTCGTAGTATTCCGACTTTATTCTCGTAGTATTCCGACTTTATTCTCGTAGTATTCCGACTTTATTCTCGTAGTATTCCGACTTTATTCTCGTAGTATTCCGACTTTATTCTCGTAGTATTCCGACTTTATTCTCATAGTATTTTGACTTTATTCTCGTAGTATTCCGACTTTATTCTCATAGTATTCCGACTTTATTCTCGTAGTATTCCGACTTTATTCTCGTAGTATTTTGACTTTATTCTCGTAGTATTCCGACTTTATTCTCGTAGTATTCCGACTTTATTCTCATAGTATTACGACTTTACTCTGGAAATATTCTGATTTTATTCTCATAGTATTTCAACTTTATTCTCAAAACATTCTGTTTTTATTCTCGTAGTATTCTGACTTTATTCTTGTTGTATTTCAACTTTATTCTCAAAACATTCCGACTTTATTCTTGTAGCATTCCGACTTTATTCTTGCAGCATTCCGACTTTATTCTCGTAGTATTCCGACTTTATTCTTGTAGCATTCCGACTTTATTCTCGTAGTATTCCGACTTTATTCTCGTAGTATTCCGACTTTATTCTCGTAGTATTCCGACTTTATTCTCGTAGTATTTTGACTTTATTCTCGTAGTATTCCGACTTTATTCTCGTAGTATTCCGACTTTATTCTCGTAGTATTCCGACTTTATTCTTGTAGCATTCCGACTTTATTCTCGTAGTATTCCGACTTTATTCTCGTAGTATTCCGACTTTATTCTCGTAGTATTCCGACTTTATTCTCGTAGTATTTTGACTTTATTCTCGTAGTATTCCGACTTTATTCTCGTAGTATTCCGACTTTATTCTCGTAGTATTCCGACTTTATTCTTGTAGCATTCCGACTTTATTCTTGTAGCATTCCGACTTTATTCTCGTAGTATTCCGACTTTATTCTCGTAGTATTCCGACTTTATTCTCGTAGTATTCCGACTTTATTCTCGTAGTATTTTGACTTTATTCTCGTAGTATTCCGACTTTATTCTCGTAGTATTCCGACTTTATTCTCGTAGTATTCCGACTTTATTCTCATAGTATTTTGACTTTATTCTCGTAGTATTCCGACTTTATTCTCATAGTATTCCGACTTTATTCTCGTAGTATTCCGACTTTATTCTCGTAGTATTTTGACTTTATTCTCGTAGTATTCCGACTTTATTCTCGTAGTATTCTGACTTTATTCTCATAGTATTACGACTTTACTCTGGAAATATTCTGATTTTATTCTCATAGTATTTCAACTTTATTCTCAAAACACTCCGTTTTTATTCTCGTAGTATTCTGACTTTATTCTTGTTGTATTTCAACTTTATTCTCAAAACATTCCGACTTTATTCTTGTAGCATTCCGACTTTATTCTTGTAGCATTCCGACTTTATTCTCGTAGTATTCCGACTTTATTCTTGTAGCATTCCGACTTTATTCTCGTAGTATTCCAACTTTATTCTTGTAGCATTCCGACTTTATTCTCGTAGTATTCCGACTTTATTCTCGTTGTATTCTGACATTATTCTCGTAGCATTCCGACTTTATTCTTGTAGTATTCCGACTTTATTCTCGTAGTATTCCGACTTTATTCTCGTTGTATTCCAACATTATTCTCGTAGCATTCCGACTTTATTCTCTTAGTATTCCGACTTTATTCTCGTTGTATTCCAACATTATTCTCGTAGTATTCCGACTTTATTCTCGTAGTATTCCGACTTTATTCTCGTAGTATTCCGACTTTATTCTCAAAACATTCCGAATTTATTCTGGTAGTATTTCAACTTTACTCTCGTATTCTCGAACCATTCCAACCAGGGATGGAAATTAACTTTTTTGTCCACCGGCCAGTGTGTCTGGTGGATTTCAAAATCTACCAGCCACTTTATGTTTTTAACCGACAATGTGTAGCTGCATGTGAAAATTAATACTACAACATCTACTATACTTGAGCAGTTTATTTAATCTCAAGTCTCAATAAAATACTGACATTTTCACCAAATTTTTCTATCATGATACAGAGCTATCTTCACAACTACACAACTTATAGCCCATATACTATAACAGCCTAGATATTTTATGTAGCCTAACTTGCGCACATTGGGGAGTCGCTCTCTAAACGCAGGGTATTAAAGTTGCTTTTGAATGCGTGTGCGCGTTTCACTTTTGGTTTCGTTTGAAACTCTTGGCGGCGTAGAGCATGCATTCTAAAATACAAGAGATTACTTAACAAAACCATTAAATTATGTAACACAGTATAATATTATACAGTTTCATATTTTTGTCTAGTAAATTCTCTATCCATGACACAAAGTCTTGCCTTATGTTTTTCCTATTTGTCTAATTCTGTCCATATTCTGTAAGTTTAATGGGGTGTAAATGCTGTTTGATGTTGAGTTTGTTAACTGGTCTGAATCTGAGAGGCGGATGTGTATGTCTGTAGTGTTGGACGGGTGTGTGTCGTGTGACGGCAGACGGTGTGGTAGCGTGTCCGCGGGGCGATGTGATTAGTCTGGAGTGTTGAGATGCTACAGGACAGTGTGGTGTTTGTGTGTGGCTGTAATTACTCACACTGGCACAGATCACACTGAAAGCCTGCGCTCGGCCTGTCAGTTCATATATGTGTTCCGGTCGTCCTGTCTGTGAATGGAGGAAAACAAAACATGCAGTGTCCTGAAACGCGTCTCTCCCTCCCTCCTTCTGTTCAGGATTCTGTGCTCCGTCTGCTGTTTCTGTCCAGATTCACATGCATTAGATGCGACCGCAGGTCTTCTGTGTCCAGCAGGAACAGTTTTGTGACCTTTGTCACCAAAACTGAATGTAAGATTTGGTAGGATTGAAAATTAAGCCTTTAAGTAGGGCATGTTGTGAGTTTTGTAAGAGTAAACCTACTGCAGGCATGGAACTCCAGAAACTCCGGCCGCTGCTGTACTAGATTTACTTCAGCTATTTTAATGACGTGTGTCACAGGGTTTCTGCAAGTCTTAAAAAGTCTTAATTTGCCCTCCCACAAATTAAGGCCTTAAATGAGTCCTAAATTAGAGCAGAACGTCTTACATTTAAAAAGCCATGTCATTAAATCTTGCATAAATCGTCTTCCGCAGTATTTTGTCTTTTCAGTTTATTCCTTACATTTTCTTTACTTGGTCTTAAAAGATTACTCCACTTCCAGATAAACTTGTCATCCAAGTTATTCGTGTCTTTCTTTCTTGAGTCACATAGATTTTTTTGAGAAAAACATCTGAGGATTTTTCTCCATATAGTGGACCTCAATGGTGCTGAATGTTGAAGGTTAAAATGCAGTTTCAATGCAGCTTCAAAGGACTCTAAATCTTTAATCTGTTGAGCACCATTGAAGTCCACTATATGGAGAAAAATCCTGGAATGTTTTCCTAAAAAAAAAAAAAACAAAAAAAAAAGCAATTTCTTTGCAGATGAAGAAAGAAATACATTAACAATTTTTAGGGATGCACCGAAATGAAAATTCTTGGCCGAAGCCGAACAAAATTAAACACTAGGCTGAAGGCATATTACCGAACATGTTTTCCCCCCATGTATTTTGCCAATTTTTTTCACCATTGCATAAATTAAATAGCCAATATTTGCTTTTTGCAGTTTTGTCTTACTTTTAAAAAAAAAAAAAAAGAAAAAATTACAAAACGACAATTAAAAAACATTTACTTAACACTAAACATTTTTAACATTCTAGTAGACATTATAGCCTACCAACAAAGCACAATTGAACTTAAAAGTAATAAGTTAGTAAAATAACATTCTTTGGTCATTTTTAAGAGCCCCTTCTTGAATCAGGCATGTGTTTTTAATGAACAAATAAATGCAGCCTTGCTGGGCAAAGGAAAATGTTATGATAAATGTATTAATAGAGCTGTTGTTTTTGTCTTACTATTTAATTTTATTTGACAGAACAACAGTAAAATGCCAATACTAACATTTCTGAATGTGGACTTTTATTTAGTGGTAAACCCGCAAGAAGAGCTCAGTCCTAGTGTTTGCTGGCAGCAGCAGATTTGTGAATAATTGTCATCTTTGGTCTTTGAACCCTGGCTAAGGAGCTGCTGTCAGAATAAACACAATTGGTGTCTGGTGTATTAGACAACAGAACGTTCTGGAGTTGATTGACTAATGGATGATTTCAGTCATCATACAGTAACCTTTCTCTTCTCATGAAGACATGCGATGCGCTTCTAAACAGTCTCTCGCTGTCGCTGCTTGGAATGATTTTTGCGTCTTAAGTTACCTGCTAGTTTATCGTGAGCATAAACCCCACTGCGCTGGATGAGTGTGTGTTATTTCAGAGCATCAATGGATGTTTTACTCTGTATTACAGGCTGAAATCATTAGAAGGTCCTTCCAGACGTCTTGAACATGTGTTAGAGCGAGTGTAAGTCAGCAGAACTAATCTGATCCTCCCTGACGTCTCTCATTCAGTGGAGTGTGTGGTCAGTCACCGTCCGTCTGACCCTCGTCTAACCGCAGTCAGAGATCAGGATTCCTCCATTATCAGACGGATGGGGTCTGAAGCTGCTCTGGGTCTCGATAAGCTCAGAAATGTTAATGTAGCGTGTCTAATCCGGTCTCAGAGCTCACTGGCGTTCTCTGTGTGTCGCTGCAGGAGTGTCTCACTCAGACTAACACTGTTTACTGTGGATCTATTAGTGTTTAGTGTTCATTTAGGAAACTTTAGTGGAGACCATTAGAGATGCACCGAATATTATTAATTAACTTATTAATTTGAAGTTAAATTGTGCTTTGTTGGTAGGTTACAATGTCTAGTAGAATGTTAAAAATGAATAGTGTTAAATATTTTTAAATTGTTGTTTTGTAATTGATTTTTTTCTTTGAAAAGCAAGACAAAACTGTAAAAATGCAAATATTGGCTATTTAATTTATGCAAGGTGAAAAAATTGGCAAAATACATGGGGGAAAAACACGAAAAACCATGTTCAGTAATTGGCCTTTGGCCCAGTGTGTAAATTTGTTCGGCTTCAGCCAAGAATTTTTATTTCGGTGCATCCCTAATTTTAACTTCTAACAGCTCGAGCACATTGGTGACTGTTAGGAGGATGATTATTGTTTCTGAAATGTCACAATTAATTAACTGATTCCCTCTGATGTTTCCCCCTTCATTCATTGCAGCATGTCATTAAGGAGAAAAATCAACATGATTTCCCCTAATGAAAACTGTTGTCTGTCCAGATGCAAACCTCACTGTAGACCTCAGTCAGGATAGACAAAAACCTGCCAGGTTAAATGCACTCAAAGTGGATCACATGTCATTTTCACAACTAATCAAAACTCTAATCTAATTAAAGTGTTTTGGACAGATAATCAGCTGAACAGCTGTCATGCATTTCGGCTGTTCTTAAATACAACAGCTGTGTTTTGGGAGCTTAAAAATGCAAACTTTGAAAAATATTTTTTTTAAGTGCATGTTTTTGAAAATGATGCCATTGCATAAAAATGCAAACGTGTAAAAACGTTTGTTTACAAAGTGACGTCGCTATCGACTGACCTGGCATGAATAATGCAGCATTTGTGGTCATTGTTCTGTGTGCATGGGAATAGATTGACAAATCTAATTTTACTTTAATTTTCAGAACAACGCTGTTGTGTAAATGTACCGTTAAACTTCAGCCAGTCTGTAGAAGTATAAATGAGTTAGTGGGCTTCTGGGTCATTCCATGTCAAATCAACCAAATTTTGTAAACGTCCTCGGCTCAAATTTTGACATTTGGATTCTTCAGGAAATATACATCTGTGACACTTTAATATTTTGGCTTTCATTATTATATATGTTTGTCTTTCAAATCCAAAATCTGAGCTGGGGACTGTTTGAGCTGACATGGATTGACCCTGCTAGCTTCATGCGAGTATCTGCTCTGAGAGTGAGTTTTGGGCTCCGTGATTGTGGAAGTGAACTGGTGCAGCATTTCTGTCCCTTCGAGCGTCTGCTGCTGTAATTGAAATGTCTGAGAGAGAGTCAGATTAAAAAAGCGCACTCAGTGGTAAAGTAGTTACTGGGGAAATTGAGAGTATTAATATGACACTGCTTTCAGCTTGATCCTGACCTAGTTTTCCTCTCCCGCTGGGGAACCGCAGCACTTCTCCTGTTCAATGTTCAGACGCTAATGGGAGCTAAATATTAGATGACTGCACTTTCCATCAGAGCGCTTCATGAGGCTCATCCTCAGAGTGAAGGGACTGTCGTCGTGAGCTCATGTGATGCTGATGTCCCTCTCGGATCCGTCCGGTCCGCTCCTCTGATCTAGTGAGCAGGATGTGAGGAAATCACACTCGTCCACTTCCTGGATCCTGACACAGGTCTCCAGTCAGCAGTCTGGACTAGATTGGGCTTTATTCCACCTCTAATGTAAACATGCTGAAGAGACACTGCTGTGCTGTGAGGAACGACTCTGTTATTGCATTTCCTGTGGCTGCTTGAGTACACTTAGCCTCCGTGTTGTTAAGACTGTGTCTGAATAACTAGTCTGACAAACCAGCAGTTAGTCAAAGGTTCATCAGTTTTGTTTTTCAGATTCTAAAGTAGATCAATGTACAGTTTTATGTAATAGGTTTTGACCAGTCCTAAAGAAAAAAAAATACATAATGACCAACTTGCAAGATCATTCTAAGCTATTTATGCAACAGGCCACTTAAATAAATGTGAATATTGGCTACTATGCTGTTGTTAGGGGGTTTTGGGTTGTTATGGTGTTCTGAATGGTTTCTGTATTTGGTTGGTTCTGTGTGTTCTGAGTGGTTTTTAGGGTGTTGTTCTGGATGGTTTCTGGTGGTTCCTGTGGTTTCTAGGGGGTTGCTAGAATGTTCTGGTTAGTTTCTAGTGTTTTCTGAGTGGTTTTGAGTATTATGGATTGTTACTAGGGTGTTGCTAGGGTGTTCTGAGTTGTTTCCATTGTTTTATGGGTGTTTCTAGTTGTTACTAGGGTGTTATGGGTGGCTTCTGGTGTTTTCTGTTTGGTTCTGAGTATTATGGGTGGTTTCTAGGGTGTTGCTAGGGTGGTTTCCATTGTTTTATGGGTGTTTCTAGTTGTTACTAGGGTGTTATGGGTGGCTTCTGGTGTTTTCTGTTTGGTTCTGAGTATTATGGGTGGTTTCTAGGGTGTTGCTAGGGTGTTTTGGTTAGTTTCTAGTGTTTTCCGGGTGGCTCTGAGTAATATTTGTTGTTTTGGGGATGTTCTGGGTGGTTTCTGGTGTTTTCTGGGTGGTTCTGAGTATTATGGGTTGTTTTGAAGATGTTCTGTCTGGTTTCTGGTGTTTTCTGGGTGGCTATGGCTGTTATGGGTTGTTTCTAAGGTGTCACTAGGGTGTTATGGGTGGTTTCTGGTGTTTTCTGGGTGGTTCTGAATATTGTTGGTTGTTTTGAGGATGTTCTGGCTGGTTTCTGGTGTTTTCTGGGTGGTTATGGCTGTTATGGATTGTTACTAGGGTGTTGCTAGGATGTTCTGAGTTGTTTTCAGTGATTTATGGTTGGTTCTGAGTATTATGGGTTGTTTCTAGGCTGTTCTGGGTGGTTTCCATTGTTTTATGGGTGGTTCTAGCTGTTACTAGGGTGTTATGGGTGGCTTCTGGTGTTTTCTGTTTGGTTCTGAGTATTATGGGTGGTTTCTAGGGTGTTGCTAGGGTGTTTTGGTTAGTTTCTAGTGTTTTCTGGGTGGTTCTGGTTGTTATAGGTTGTTTCTAAGGTGTTTTCTGAGTGGTTTTGAATATTATGGATAGTTTCTAGGGTGTTGCTAGGGTGCTGTTCTGAGTTGTTTTTAGTGTTTTATGGGTGGTTCTGAGTATTGTGGGTTGTTTTAAGGATGTTCTGGCTGGTTTCTAGTGTTTTCTGGGTGGTTCTAAGTAGTTTTTTAAGTGTTTTAGGTTTCTTCTGTGTTCTGGATGGTTGCTGTGTGTTTTGTTCCTGTCTAAGAGCTGAATGTGTTCTTCAGAAATCACGCTTTTAAAACAAGTATTCCCCATATATCCGTATTGAATCTGCTTCCTCAAAGACATAAACAGTTGTTAAAGAGATAAATTCAAATAAGACGCATCTTGATTTTTACTAGTTTGAGCTGATTTGAATGCATGTTTTGTGTGGTTTTAAATCATTTGCAGCACTCAGAGCACTAGCACAAGTGATGGTTAACTTAGTAAACACTGCTGAATTCATTTTCTGGCGTTGCACAGGATGATTGTGTGTTCTGGTTTTCAGAGCTCAGTTTGTGTCCTGTTTAAGCGTGTGGAGCTTTAGCGTCAAACACATCTTTGTTATCAGTGCTCCTCAACGCTGACCTGAGGATCGTGGATCAGCGGATTACTGGAGCGCAGCAGGAGCCTGATAACTGACACCAGGGGCCCCAGGGCCTCCTCACGGGCCCCGGACCTCACCGCCTCTCTCTCTCTGCTGTCGAGCCACAATGACATCTTTCAGCGTGAGTGTCTGTGGTGCAAATCTCCAGATCGCAGATAGCATCTCAATCACTGCAGACGGCTGTGGTGTAGTGAATGAAGTGTGTTGGTTCTGCGGCTCCGGCGTGTTTTGATCGTTGCGTGCCGTGTTTGAAGCGGTGGCTAATAACGCGTGAGTAGATAGGGACTCGCATGTTTGATCGCCCGCGGCGTTTCGGGCACTCAGCTGGAATATTTGGTTCAGTGGCTTTCTAGAGAGCATCTCTTTGCCTTCCTGTGCGTGTATCTGCTTTCCAGCCTCTATAGACACAGAGCTTTTCTGAACGCTTGATGGTCAGAAAATGCATCGCTGCTCCGAGCTCGACTGTCATTTTAAAGTTTGAAAGGCCGTAAACCAATAAAAGCACCATCAGCCGTGAGCGTCTTCATATATGTGTGTGTGTGTTTTAAGTGTTTATACTGCAGTAGATCTTTCCATACAGTTAATAGTGAGATTTGGTCTCTGAAATAGTGTTACTGAAATAGCTTAAGTGTCAGTATGATGTAAAATTACCCATGATTTATGTGACCCTGGAGCACAACACCAGTCTTAAGTAGCACGGGTATATTTGTAGCAATAGCCAAAAATACATTGCATGGGTCAAAATTATTGATTTTTCTTCTTTGCCAAAATCATTAGGATATTAAGTAAAGATCGTGTTCCATGAAGATATTTTGTAAATTTCCTACTGTAAATATATTAAAATGTAGTTTTTGATTAGTAATATGCATTGCTAAGAACTTCATTTGGACGACTTTTAAAGGTGATTTTCTCAATATTTAGATTTTTTTTGTACCCTCAGATTCCAGATTTTTCAAATAGTTGTATCTCGGCCAAATATTGTCCTATCCTAACAAACCATACATCAATGGAAAGCTTTCAGCTTTCAGATGTATAAATCTCAAATTCTCAAAAATCTAAAAATAAAATTGACACTTATGACTGGTTTTGTGGTCCAATGTGACATGAACTAAACATGACTAAATCTTACAAGGTCTAGACTTCAGAGCATGGATCATGAATTATTTGATTTAGATCAGAACGGGTTTGTGAATCATTCAGCAAATTGAATGATTCAAATTAAAGGATTCGCAATATATAATTTAAAGTCACGATCTAAATCAAATTCAGATCGGGACTTCAGAGTGTGGATCGTGAATAATTTTTAATTCAGATTAGGACTTTAATGCAGGTTGGCGAATCATTTGTTTCAGTTCAGGATTTTGATTTTTGAGTGATTAATACAGTTAGTAAAAGTGTAGTATAACTTTAGTAGTAATACTGCGCATGTGCCTAACTTAAGAGTATATTTTTATTTATCTCTCTTTTTTTAGAATTTGAAATGGAAGACAAGAATTGTGCTTAAAGTCCTGGAATTTAATTTTACACTATCTGAACAAACCCTATTTTGAGGATGTCCTCATTTGTAAAAACTATTAAAAATAAATACATATAAAGGTGAACAAATGAAATAGTATGTTTTTGCTAAATGTACTCCAATCATCTGTTACTTAAAATGTAAAATGTAAAAAGATATTTTTACAATGTAGTGGAATATTAATGTAATGTAATGTTCTCATTCAGAATGAGTGTTAGTGGATGGACAGATGGATGAGAGATCTGGCCGTGGTTTTCAGTCATCTGTTTCTTCATCAGATCATTTAGTGTTTAGCTCAGTTAACAAGCTTTATTCTGTCAGATGAAGAAGTAGTGCTGTTTACTAGTACTAGTCCTCACATTAAACTGTGCCGTCTCTGATCTGGACTGATGTGGTCTGGTGGAGGGAGTCATTATTCTCAATGACAGAAATAAGATCCCGTGTAATTGACCTTTGACCTTCCTCTTTGGTTACCGTGGTAACAGGCCTACATCTCCATACTCATCTCAGATTGGCTTTATCTTCTGGCAGTGCGTCAGTGTTTGCTCTCTGGGCTGTGCTGAGGTGCATTATGGGACGATCAGCAGGTTGTGCTTCCTCCGGTCATTACCGAGTGCATTAGGCTCTGATGGGCTCCTGGCTCGGGGATCATCCCATATGGATTCTTGGCAGGTCCGGGTTTGCGTTTCCAGAAGATCCGGGCGGATCGATGCACTCAGAGCGCCGGATGGGAAACACAGGAACGCTGCGGAATGTCTTGAGAGACACAACGGAGCCGAACGGCCCCTCGTTTTTCCCCAGGCCATGGGTACGTTTACCAACCTGAGCTATTGTCTCGCCTGTATGGACAGAACGCAGCGCTGGAAATCAATGCCTTGATACGCTGTGTGTGTGTGTGTGTGTGTGTGTGTGTGTGTGTGTGTGTGTGTGTGTGTGTGTGTGTGTGTGTGTGTGTGTGTGTGTGTGTGTGTGTGTGTGTGTGTCAGACTGACAGGGTTTCAAGTGAAATGGAAGAGAAATTGCTGGCGAGGGGGAAGGGGCTTCAGTCGCTCGTATCAGATGAACCTCAGCGTTTGTGAGAAAAAGCCACTCTTTACAGTGACTGAAGACAGGCTTTCTGTGGGTCTTGTAGGATTACTCCACTTTCAGAATAAACATTTCCTGATCATTTACTCACCCCCATGTCTTTCTTTCTTCAGTTGCGAAGAATTCAGTTTTTTGAGGAAAACATTCCAGGATTTTTCTCCATATAGTGGACTTCAGTGGTGCTCAACGGATTGAAGGTTAAAAATGCAGCTTCAAAGGACTCTAAACGATCCCAGCCGAGGAATAAGGGTCTTATTTAGCAAAATGATTGGTTATTTTCTAAGAAAATGTACAATTTATGTACTTTTTAATCTCAAATGCTGGTCTTGTCTAGCTCTGCCTGAACTCTGTGTGCTCCAGTTCAAGACAGTTAGGGTATGTCTAAAAACTCTCATCTCATTTTCTCCTCCATCTTCAAAATCATCCTACATCGCTGTTTTACCTTTTTTGTAAAGGGTGTTTGATCTTCTTTGTACGTTCACTTTGTAAACACTGGGTCTGTTCTTCTGCAGCGATGGAGGACCATTTTGAAGTTGGAGGAGAAAATGAGATGGGAGTTTTTAGACGTACCCTAACTGTCTTGAACCTGAGTGAACAGAGCACACATGTGCATCACAGAGCTAGACAAGACCAGCATTTGAGGATAAAAAATTTAGTGAGGGGGAAGGGGCTTCAGTCGCTCGTATCAGATGAACCTCAGCGTTCGTGAGAAAAAGCCACTCTTTACAGTGACTGAAGACAGGCTTTCTGTGGGTCTTGTAGGATTACTCCACTTTCAGAATAAACATTTCCTGATCATTTACTCACCCCCATGTCTTTCTTTCTTCAGTCGCAAAGAAATTCAGTTTTTTTTAGGGAAAAGTGATGTGTCGACTTTAAGAAATTGACAAGATTTGCATATTCATATCTAAAATTATGCATTATTACGAATGTCTTATGAATTATTCTATTTATATAATTATTGACTTTTTGAGAAAATGTATTCAATGCCCTAACAGTTTTACCCTGACTGACCGTTTGAGACATGACATGAGACTGTATGCTGTTGCTATGTAGCTATGTTATTTTCGTACGTTTTATCATATCTATCATCAACTCCAGCAGATATACCGATGTTCTTAGAACAAGAAGTACTTCTTAGTAAATGTGCCTTTTTAAAGTTTGGCTTGGCATGCAAATTAATAATGTTTTTGGTCACGAGCTGAGACATGAGTAATGTGTTCTTAATCAAGATTAGACATATAAGCGACCTATTGACTTTGTACTGTCTGGTTTTAGGGTATAAGAAGTGCTATCCCTTGCGGATCGGAGACTTCACGCTTACTTGTTCTTTCTCTCCGCTCTCTATCTTTTACTCTGATAATCTGGGTGCACCTCGACAGTCTGATATTTCTATTAGATTTACTTCTCTCAGATTTGACTAGCTTTGAATTTGACTTAGATCTTTAATTCAACTTTGATTTTAATTCTAATTTGATTCATTAGACTTTATTTGATCAGATTGACAAATGATTTAATTATTGACAACTTGGAATTGGGAATTAATATGTTTATTTCTTTTCATCAAAGTTACATTAATGGAATTAACAGTCATTAATAATGTGATTCTTGTTATGGCTGCTATTCTTTTAATTGTGGCATTTATTTTCATACTCAAAGATATATATAACTTTTGAAAACTTTGAATAAAATGCATAACCTTTTTAACCCCCACCCGTCTGACGTGGAATCAATCATTTTTTGCATCAAAAACATTCCAGGATTTTTCTCCATATAGTGGACTTCAATGGTGCTCAACGGATTGAGGGTTAAAAATGCAGTTTAAATGCAGCTTCAAAGGACTCTAAACGATCCCAGCTGAGGAATAAGGGTCTTATTTAGCTAAATGATTGGTTATTTTCTAAGAAAATGCTGGTCTTGTCTAGCTCTGCCTGAACTCTGTGTATTCCAGTTCAAGACAGTTAGGGTATGTCTAAAAACTCCCATCTCATTTTCTCCTCCAACTTCAAAATCATCCTCCATCGCTGTTTTACCTTTTTTGTAAAGGGTGTTTGATCTTCTTTGCACGTTCACTTTGTAAACACTGGGTCTGTTCTTCTGCAGCGATGGAGGATGATTCTGAAGTTGGAGGAGAAAATGAGATGGGAGTTTTTAGACATACCCTAACTGTCTTGAACTGGAGTGAACAGAGTACACAATGTGCATCACAGAGCTAGACAAGACCAGCATTTGAGGTCAAAAAGTATTTAAATTTATTTATTTATTTGTTTATTTACTAAATAACAGATTGTTTGGCTAGATAAGACTCTTCTTCCTTGTCTGGGATCGTTTAGAGTCCTTTGAAGCTGCATTTAAACTGCATTTTTAACCTTCAATCTGCTGAGCACCATTTAAGTCCACTATATGAAAAAAAAATCCTGGAATGTTTTACTCAAAATACTTATTTAAAACTGAAAAAAGACAAAAAAAAATTATTTTGGAAGTGGGTTAATCCTCTAAAAAGACATCCAAATTTGCCCTTTTACAAATTAGGGCCTTAAAAAGGTCTTAAGTCAGAGCAGAAAGTCTTAAATTCATAAAGTCAAGGCATTGAATGTTGCACATACTGCAAAGCAATATCTTCCTTAGTATGTCTGTCTTGTTTTCCAGTACAAATAACTGAACATCTTTAAATCAAGATACATTTACTGGAGACATATGAAGTCTTGTTTTATGAGAAATTGAACAAAATGAAGAGTTTCTGCTTGAAACAAGAACAAAATATCTGTCAAAGAGGAATGAAAACTTGTTTTCACTTTAAATTAAGTTGGTTTTTCTAAGACCATTGACAGACATTTGTGACCCTGACAAAACTAGTCATACGTTTTTTTTTTATTATTATTATTTATTTATACATAATCTGATAGTCGAGATACGACTATTTACAAATCTGGAATCTGAGGATGTAAAAAAAAAAAAAAAAAAAAAAAAAATGCCTTTAAAGTTGTCCAAATGAAGTTCTTAGCAATGCATATTACTAATCACAAATTAAGTTTTGATATATTTACGGTAGGAAATTTACAAAATATCTTCATTGAACATGATCTTAATATCAAATAATTTTTGTCATAAAAGAAAAATTGATAATTTTGACCCATACAATGTATTTTAGTCTATTGCTACTTAACACCGTTTTTGTGCTCCAGGGTCACTTTTTTAAACTGAAGTTTACATTTAGAGAACATGTTGATGTACTGTGTTCCAACTTCTTCCTTAATCTTAAAAAGTGTTAAACTGACATTCATTATCCTGCAGAAACCACTGAAGAGCCGCAGTGTGTGTTTGTGTGTGTATTATAAGTGTGTGTTTGTGTGTGTATTATAAGTGTGTGTTTGTGTGTGTATTATAAGTGTGTGTTTGTGTGTGTATTATACGTGTGTGTGTGTGTGGTGGCAGATTCTGAGCCTGAGGTCTGAAAGACACTTGTGTTCATGAACAGATCAGCTTGTGATTGTTTTCTGACCGCAGTAATAGCGCAGCTCAAGTGTGTGACGTGTGTCAGCGGCTCTTCCTCTCGCTTTTCTCTTTCAGATCAGCTGCTGTCAACAGAACAGAAACAGACTGAAGTGACTTAAACAGGTTTATAGCAGCTTCATGAATAATAGCACATGTAGTTTAATGAAGAACACAGACCTTTGACAGAAGCTCTAGCGCCCCCTTCAGTCCAGAGCTTGATGATTTCAATAGTGTTTCAGAGCTCCTTCACAGAAATAAACTAGTTATAGGGTTGCAAATATGTGAAAAACTTCCAGTAAATTTCATGAAACATTCCAGAAATTTTGGAAACTTTCCAGGATTTTTTGGAATCTTCCTTGGATTTTTGGAAAGTTCCACCCCTTTGCAAGCCTAATCAGTTCTGAAACAAACTCCATTTGAGCAGTAAATCAGCTCTACAGCAGACAATAGAGGCATTGTTCAGATCAAATCTGTTTGAGTTTAGTTCTCATCTGATAGTGAGAGTGCTGTCAAATTAATGACTGAATATTAATAGTCAATTGTAAATAAATGTAGTGGCTGTCAGTGGAGAGACAGCAGGAAGTGATGTCGCTGACCTGCCGCTCGAAGATCCTGTCTGTGTGTCTCTGTTATAGACAGTAAAGCAGCATGACAGGCCGTCAGGGGCTTATGGGATATCGCTCTGACAGAGGTCACGTCCCCACGGCCACCGTTCACAAACAATTCATATCTTACCCATCAGCCTCCTGTCTGCCCTGTTTCTGTTTCCTGCATTTATTCATGATTGTAGTCACCTGATTCAGGTTCAGTATAATGTGAGTGTTCACTGCCTTTATACACTAGACACTCTGTGTTTGTGTGTTTATATATATATATATATATATATATATATATATACTACGTTTTGTCCGATTGCATTTTTAATTTTTTATTTTTAAATATATATATAATAGATAGATTAGATTAGATTCAACTTTATTGTCATTACACATGTACAAGTACAAGGCAACGAAATGCAGTTTAGGTCTAACCAGGAGTGCAATAAGCAGCAAGTGCAGGATATAGGTATAATTTATAAGTTATAAGTGCACTTATAGGAGATATGTACAAGCTATGAAAAATATTTACAGATG
>NC_133362.1:3968995-3987399 GCF_049309525.1 Garra rufa | reverse complement strand
AGATATATTTACCAAAAATTTACAAAATGTATATGTGCAATGGAAATGTGCATTTACAAATGTGTATGTACAGTGTAGTGCAATTAATTAAATAACGCAATGGTAAAAGGGAGAGTGTGGGGTGTGTGGGGTGGGGGCCGAGGGTCAGTGGGGGTCAGAGTTCAATAAGGAGACAGCTCTGGGAAAGAAGCTGTTCCTCAGTCTGCTGGTTCTAGTCCTGTGGCATCTGAAGCGCCTGCTGGAAGGCAGGAGAGAAAACAGTTTGTGTGCGGGATGAGAGGAATCCTTAAGAATACTGCGTGCTCGACACAAACAGTGCTTCTCCTGGATGTCCTCAATGGAGTCCCTATGATGCGTTGGGCAGTTTCCACCACCCGCTGCAGTGCCTTACGCTCCACAACAGAGCAGCTTCTGTACCTGACTGTGACACAGTTCGTAAGGATGCTCTTGAGATGTGAGTTATTGATAGATAGATAGATACTGTAATGTATATAGGTATATATTATGCTGAGCCCATCTTAACCGCGATTTCTGTAAACTCTGAACGCTAATTAACTCTGTCATTGTGTTTGTGTAGTTACTGATGGTGTTCCCATAATGCCCTGCTCCCGTCTCATTAAGTCACTGTGACAGCAGCTAAATATAAGTGAGTGAGTGTAGCATCTGTAGATGAACGTTCTGTCAGACGCAGACGTGATGGACTCCGACAGACAGATTCAGACTCCTTCATCAGGAGCGCTGTGTGTTTGGTGAAGTGCTGCACATCATTATGCAGACTCACAGGAAGTGCAGAGTCAGTCAAGGTGAATGAACCAGAGCTGCTGGGTAATTACCTGTCATCAGTAACAGCCCCTCTCTCTCTCTCTCTCTCTCTCTCTCACTCTCTCTCTCTCTCTCTCTCTCTCTCTCTCTCTCTCTCTCTTTTTCTTCTGAATTAGAAACAGCTTTTTCTATCATTATGAGCTGCTTATAGTGTGTGTGTGTGTGTGTGTGTGTGTGTGTGTGTGTGTGTGTGTGAGAGTGTGTGAGAGAGTGTGTGTGTGTGTGTGTGTGTGTGTGTGTGTGTGTGTGTGTGTGTGTGTGTGTGTGTGTGTGTGAGAGTGTGTGTGTGTGTGTGTGTGTGTGTGTGTGTGTGTGTGTGTGTGTGTGAGAGTGTGTGTGTGTGTGTGTGTGTGTGTGTGTGTGTGTGTGTGTGTGTGTGTGTGTGTGTGAGTGTGTGTGTGTGTGTGTGTGTGTGTGTGTGTGTGTGTGTGTGTGTGTGTGTGTGTGTGTGTGTGTGTGTGTGTGTGTGTGTGTGAGAGTGTGTGTGTGTGTGTGTGTGTGTGTGTGTGTGTGTGAGAGTGTGTGTGTGAGAGTGTGTGTGTGTGTGAGAGTGTGTGTGTGTGTGTGTGTGTGTGTGTGTGTGTGTGTGTGTGTGTGTGTGTGTGAGAGTGTGTGTGTGTGAGAGTGTGTGTGTGTGTGTGTGTGTGTGTGTGTGTGTGTGTGTGTGTGTGTGTGTGTGTGTGTGAGAGTGTGTGTGAGAGAGTGTGTGTGTGTGTGTGTGTGTGTGTGTGTGTGTGTGTGTGTGTGTGTGTGTGTGTGTGTGTGTGTGAGAGTGTGTGTGTGTGTGTGTGTGTGTGTGTGTGTGTGTGTGTGTGTGTGTGTGTGTGTGTGAGAGTGTGTGTGTGTGTGTGTGTGTGTGTGTGTGTGTGTGTGTGTGTGTGTGTGTGTGTGTGTGTGTGTGTGTGTGTGTGTGTGTGAGTGTGTGTGTGTGTGTGTGTGTGTGTGTGTGTGTGTGTGTGTGTGTGTGTGTGAGAGTGTGTGTGTGAGAGTGTGTGTGTGTGTGTGTGTGTGTGTGTGTGTGTGTGTGTGTGTGTGTGTGTGTGTGTGTGTGTGTGTGTGTGTGTGTGAGAGTGTGTGTGTGAGAGTGTGTGTGTGTGTGTGTGTGTGTGTGTGTGTGTGTGTGTGTGTGTGAGAGTGTGTGTGTGTGTGTGTGTGTGTGTGTGTGTGTGTGTGTGTGTGTGTGTGAGAGAGTGTGTGTGTGTGTGTGTGTGTGTGTGTGTGTGTGTGTGTGTGTGTGTGTGTGTGTGAGAGTGTGTGTGTGTGTGTGTGTGTGTGTGTGTGTGTGTGTGTGTGTGTGTGTGTGTGTGTGTGTGTGAGAGTGTGTGTGTGTGTGTGTGTGTGTGTGTGTGTGTGTGTGTGTGAGAGTGTGTGTGTGTGTGTGTGTGAGTGTGTGTGTGAGAGTGTGTGTGTGTGTGTGTGTGTGTGTGTGTGTGTGTGTGTGTGTGTGTGTGTGTGTGTGTTTGGGTATTTTTAGATTTGTTTCTCTAAATGAATAAGTCTGGCAGCATTTCACTGGCAAACGTCCTCAGTTGGTTTAACCATTCAATAGCGTTAATAAATCATGACTCAAGTCACATAATTGAATTATAATTAGATCTAAAAGTAATGTGTCAGTTGTGTTTGTAATTCGGTTGTAGTTGATGTAATTTACATCTGCTGATCTGAAGCAAAGCTGCATATGAAATGAACAGCAGAACATTCCGTGAACGCTACAAACGAGCGGCTTTTGAGTCTTTTTAATATTAATAAGCTCATCTTCAGCATAATGTGTTTCCTGCTGTCATTCCCAGCATCCTCTCTGCTGTGTATCACTAATGCAGATTCATCTGTCCTCTAATCATTCAGCAGGACTTCTTATATTAAATAAAAAATGACATGCTGTTTTTATGATCCCTCTTATTTCATTAAAATGAATGACATTTAGCATATTCTGGAAAGGGTATGTAAATTTATGAGCACAGCTGTATGGGTCAAAGACGTTGAGATGTCCACATCAAAAGAAATTTACAAAAGTGATTTTATGTCCATAGGAAGAACATTAAATCTAAGTGAAGTGTCTACTTTTAAGGTTTCAAATAAGTTTTTGGAGAATACAGTGTCAAAATGTGGTGAAGTAATGTTAGATTGTCATTAACACAATATTTATGCAAAAATTCAAACATGTTTATTCTGACTTGTACATATTAAAATATATAAAAGAATAAGAGAGCATATTTAATTTAATTTTGTTTTAAGAGCAGACACTGCAGGCAAAAACAATATTTTCATGCACCTGTCAAGTTTGAGATTTTGGCCTTTTTGTTTTTTCATAAAGTGTTTTTTCAGACTAGTGGAAAGAAAACATCCAAAAGACACTGTTAAGTCTTTCTTTTATAGCACTGTATCTATTTGTGTCAATAGATTTCAATTACAATACATATTTTTAAAGGCCATGAGTTTTTTCCGCTTCACTGAGCCATAAATCTCCACTTCAGTAGCTCTTTATCCTGAAGGTTTTTCCAGAGGGATTTGTTCATATATAATTAGCTTGATTTTATACACCCCCCCCCCCCCCCAAAATTGTAAAATACATTGTTTTCTGCCTGTTCTAAGTTTTTTCTGAATTATGGAGTGACACAATGAGACCCAAAATTTCCTCTGTAAAGACAGATTTTTGAAACTGACTTCATCTAGTGTTTAGATTTTTGTAGAAATCCATGCAAATTTGCAATGCCTCATTTGCATATTTAAACCTAACATTTTAGAAAACTTGTAATACAAATTGTATTTGCAATTATTAATGTAATCAATCAACTGCACTGTAAAAAGTTTTCACCAGATTCAACTTAAAACCACAAGTAATTTTAACTCAAATAAAATAAAATGAGTTTAACTTGTGAGTTAAAGTGACTTAAGTTGATTTAACTTACAATTTTAAGGCAGCTGCTGAACTTAAGTTTTTAAGTTGAAATTGGTGAAAACTTTTTACAGTGTGGGAAAGTAAGGTGAGAACTATTAGTTATTTTTTTACCCTATTCACCTGCAGTGTCTCGCCTTAAACAAGTGAAAAATTCTTACTGACAAATGGGCAAAAAGTAGGATAGTGAAAAAAATGTAGAATTACAACTCATTAGCCTTTTAATATGTCACAAATTGATTTTTGTTGTAATTATGCCTGACAAGATTGACACTGAATTACATTTTAGTGGTGTCTTCTGTAAATTAAGCGAAAATGCATGATATTTATTTTTTGCTCAGAAAAACAAAAACAAAAACAAAAATGCAATTAAATTTAAGAGAAAACAACAATTTAAAGCAGTATTACACTTAATGTTTTTATGCTTAAACCCTTTCTCGTCTTTGACCCATATATATACACTACCGTTCAAAAGTTTGGGGTTAGTACATTTTTTAATTGTTTCTTTTTTTTTTTAAAGGAATTAATACTTTTATTGACCAAGGATGTATTAAGTTAATAATTAAAAGTTTATTAAAAGTTAATAATAAATAATTTACATTGTTATAAAATATTTATATTTTGAATAAACACTGAACTTTTTAAACTTGTTATTCATGAAAGAATCCTAAAAAAAAAAAAATAATAATAATCACAGGTTCCAAAAAATATTTGTCAGCACAACTGTTGATATTATCCAACATTGATCATTCTAATAATAAATCAGCATATTAGAATGATTTCTGAAGGATCATGTGACACTTAACAGATGATAAAAATTCAGCTTTTCATCACAGGAATAAATTCTATTTTAAAGTATGTTAAAATAAAAAACATTATTTTATATTGTAAAAACATTTAGCAATATTACAGTTTTTTTCT
Organism: Garra rufa; assembly: GCF_049309525.1. Classification (NCBI taxonomy): domain Eukaryota; kingdom Metazoa; phylum Chordata; class Actinopteri; order Cypriniformes; family Cyprinidae; genus Garra; species Garra rufa. The sequence goes on along the minus strand of NC_133362.1, from coordinate 3,982,760 downwards.
GTATTTTTAATCAAATAAATGCAGCCTTGATGAGCAGAAGAGACTTCTTTAAAGACTATTACAAGTCTTCCTGACCCCAAACTTTTGAACGGTAGTTTATATTTAAATAATAATCCTATTATACACCACATCTATGTTAGCAGATGTAAGTGCGCTTCCATAAAAGCCCATTTAGTCTTGTATCTCTGAAGGCTTTAGTGTTTATGCTGTAGTTTGTGCTGATGAAGCGTTTGAGCAGACGGTCATTAGTGGATGATCTCAGCGTTCCTCAGCCGGTGTTTCCAGGAACTGAAGCCTCACTGGAAACAGACGAACACTGACATTATTAGACTCTCTGCACGGGTTAATGACTGCAGTGAAGATGGAAAAGCCATTGACCTGCAGGAAGTGAGTCAGTGTTCAGACCCAGTCTAGATCTCAGCTCATCTGATGTCTCACTGATTGTTTATTTCACTCTGTTTCTTACCGTTGTGATCACATTTCATCAGTCAGACGTTCTCAGTTGAGACACAGGACGTGAGCAGATCTCTTTTCTTCTTTGTGTTTGTGAGATCTTTGAATCCACAGATGAAGGAGAGCGGCTGCCAACAGACTCAGACTCAGAGCACTGCTTTAATCTCTTTTCCATATTCATACAGAGTTTCCATGTTTTGCTTGGATCATCTACATTTAAAGTGCTTTTCCGTTCGCAGTTAATGAGTCCGACAGGAAGCGAAGATCATCAGGCTCTTATCAGCTGTGTTCAGGAGAAGCGTCGCGTTTGATCCTCATTTTCTGTTGGCTCTTAGTTCGGCTTCTCCTCTGGAATCTGCTGCGGATTGTTTGTGTTTCTACAAGCTTGCACTGAATGAATGATGATGATTCTGTTTGCCGTTTGAAGACATTATCTTTAGAGAACTGCAGGAAACTTAACGGAAGATTTAATAGTCGTGTAAAAAGCTGTTGAGTGTTTCAGAGTTGGACTAATGTGTGTTTGTTGATCTCTTGTAATGTTGGTTGTATTATCTGTCCAAGATAACAATAGAGAGATGTGTGTTCTAGTCATAAAGCGTTCACTCCTGCGCATGAAAGCTGTTTGAGGAGAGATTGATGTGAAATAACAGCAGCATTAGTGTCACAACAGTATATGTGACCCTGGAGCACAAAAGCAGTCTTAAGTCGCTGGGGTATATTTGTAGCAATAGCCAAAAATACATTGTATGGGTCAAAATTATTGATTTTTCTTTTATGCCAAAAATCATTAGGAAATTCAGTAAAGATCATGTTCCATGAAGATATTTTGCAAAATTCCTACTGTAAATATATCAAAATGTAATTTTTGATTAGTAATATGCATAGTTAAGAACTTAATTTGGAGAACTTTAAAGGTGATTTTCTCAGTAATTTGATTTTTTACACCCTTAGATTTCAGTTTTTCAAATAGATGTATCTCAGCCAAATATTGTCCTATCCTAACAAACCATACCTCAATAGAAAGCTTATTTATTGAACTTTCATATGATGTATACATCTCAGTTTTGTAAAATTTAACCTTATGACTGGTTTTGTGGTCCAGGGTCACATATGTGAATAAACAGTGTGTGTTCCTCCATATTAACACAGATATATCTCTGATTATTACCAAACACTTCATACACCTGTCAGAATCTGCACCCTAAAAGGCCCTTTCACACCAACATCTATAACTATAATGATAACTATATTAATATGTGACCCTGGACCACAAAACCAGTCATATTGAGATTTATACACCATCTGAAAGCTGAACAAATAAGCTTTATTAGTTTGTTAGGAGAGGACAATATATGCCTGAGATACAACTATTTGAAAATCTTGAATCTGAAAGTGCAACAAATTCAAAATATTGAGAAAATCACCTTTAAAGTTGTCCAAATGAAGTTCTTAGCAATGCATATTACTATTCAAAAAATTAAGCTTAGATATATTTACGGTAATGAATTTATAAAATATCTTCATGGAACATGATCTTAATATCCTAATGATTTTTGGCATAAAAGAAGAATTTATAATTTTGACCCATACAATGTATTTTTGTCTATTGCTACAAATATAGCCGTACTATTTAAGGCTACTTTGTGCTCTAGGGTCACATATATTAAAAAAACAACCATAAAAAGACATACAAATAATTCCCCTTTATCTCCTGTCCCAAATACTGCCATCACAAAATGTTTTTTTACACATTCACAAGGCCTAAGCTATAAACAGACACTAAGGTTTGTGGAGAATCAGTGTTTGTTATTGAGATGTTAAAGGATTACTCCACTTGCAGAATAAAATAATTTCCTGATCATTTATTCACCCCCTTGTCATCCAAGATGTTCATGTCTTTCTTTCTTCAGTCGCAAAGAAATAGTTTCTTGAAGAAAACATTTCAGGAGTGTTCTCCATATAGTGGACTTCTTTTCTTTTGAACTTCCAAAATGCAGTTTAAATGCAGCTTCAAAGGACTCTAAATGATCCCAGCCGAGGAAGAAGAGTCTTATCTAGCGAAACGATCTGTCATTTTCTTAAATAAATTAATATTATACACTATTTCACCACAAATGCTGGTCTTGTCTAGCTCTGAGATGTGCATGTGTACTCTGTGCATTTCGGTTAAAGTCAGTTAGTTGGGCTGTCAAAAAAATTTGAATATCAAATATTCATCAAATTAAAAAAAAAAAAATCCCACATTTGAATGAAAAAACGTTGCATTTGAATTTTAGATGTGCTTTAAAGAGGTGGTGCATGAGATGTAATGATAATGTAATTGTTGTTGTGTTATATTTTTATCAGCCTATCCAGTTGAATCCACTAGATGTGGCACTGCTGCGTTGTTTATTTTAAAACATTGCGGAAAAAGAGACATCAATGCACATTATTTTGTGCATTTTCTAGAGGGGCATCTATCACTGTTGCACTTGTGTCTCGCACTTGTGTAGAAAGCCTTGTAAAATAATGCAAGTTCAACTTTTAAAAAACGTATCTCCAGACTTTATGGACTTTTTCCTGCCATCCAACTGTATCTCATGTTTTTGAATGAAAGAAGTATGTTGTGTAATTGGCTTTTAGTTCTTGATATTAAACTCATACATGCATACATACATGCTGTTTTGCTTATAGTCGTTTAAGCAACTTGATTATAATTGGTTTGTAAACATTATTTAAAACATAATGCACTTTTGCACAGATATGTGAAAAGATAAATGTGCATTGGAAATATTTTGCTTGATGTGCCCTCTAGTGGCCTCAGGAGAGAAGGCAAAAATGACACATTTTGTGATTCGAATTTTAAGTACAAAATTCGAATTTAGTTTTTCAGCCATTTTGACAGCCCTGACAGTTAGGGTATGTCTAAAAACTCCCATCTCATGTTCTCCTCCAACTTCAAAATCGTCCTACATCGCTGATTTGTTCCCTTTTTTTTTTTGTAAAGGGTGTTTGATCTTGGAGGATGGAGGATGGAGGATGATTTTGAAGTTGGAGGTAAAAATGAGATGGGAGTTTTTAGACATACCCTAACTGTCTTGAACTGGAGTGAACAGAGTTCAGGCAGAGCTGGACAAGACCAGCATTCGAGGTTTAAAATTATGTAATTTTTTTTTTTTCAGAAAATGACAGATTGTTTCACTAGATAAGACTCTTCTTCCTCAGCTGGGATCGTTTAGAGTCCTTTGAAGCTGCATTTTTTACCTTCAATCCGTTGAGCACCGTTGAAGTCCACTATATGGAGAAAAATCCTGAAATGTATTCTCAACAAATGTAGTTTCTTTGCCACTGAAGAAAGAAAGACATGAACATCTTGGATGATAAATTGTCAGGAAAGTGTATCTTGGAAATGGAGTAATCCTTTAAATGGACGCTTCTCATCATCAAAATACTGCTGTCTAATGTATTCTCTTCAGTCTAGAGATGAGGTAGATCAGAGTGAAACAGTGTCAGTTTGTGGTATTTGTGTTCTGCTCTTCTGGACGTCTGTCTCCAGGTATGTTACTCAGAGGAGATTATGAGCAGAAGCTGGAGTATGATCATAAACACAGAACACTCAGTGAACAATAGAGTCTTTATGCGTGGGCCGCTGGTGTTCAGATGTGTGGTGGGTAATGAGGCGGTAGAGGCGGATTCTGGGTGGCCACACATTTACTGTAATGCTCTTAATGCTTGAAAAGCTTTTAGTGGCGTCTCTGCATTTTACCGCATTTTACCACACTGTCATGTTTACAGCTGGTCACACTAGACGAGGCTTCCCTCACCACTGAACACCAGCTGAGTGAGAATTATGCTGGAAACATGTTAATCATGCTGGAAACATGCTATCTATCTATATCTATATCTGTATCTATCTATCTATGAAACATTAAGCTTTTAAAACTACTTTGAACTTCAAACCATTTCAGACTGAAAACCCTCAAACTTAAAACTTTCAAAACTTGGAAATCTTTTTAAACTTCTTATCTTTTTTAAACGGTTCTAACTTTTTAAAACTTTTAAAACTTTCTGGTCCAGCATTCTCAAGCCAACTTCAAAGTTTGTCTCGACAAACTTCTTTTTATCTAGTTCTGGTTGATAACTTTAGATATTTTAGCTTGAAATCGACCTGATATGTGACCCTGGACCACAAAACCAGTATTAAGTCGCTGGGGTATGTTTGTAGCAATAGCCAAAAATACATTGCATGGGTCAAAATTATTGATTTTTCTTTTATGCCAAAAATCATTAGGAAATTAAGTAAAGATCATGTTCCATGAAGATTTTTTTGTAAAATTCCTACTGTAAACATATCAAAATGTAATTTTTGATTAGTAATATGCATTGTTAAGAACTTAATTTGGACAACTTTAAAGGTGATTTTCTCAGTCTTTTTGATTTTTTTGCATCCTCAGATTCCAGATTTTCAAATAGATGTATCTCAGCCATATATCCTTTCCTAACAAACCATACATCAATAGAAAGCTTATTTATTGATCTTTCATATGATAGATCTCAGTTTTGTCAAATTTAACCTTATGACTGGTTTTGTGGTCCAGGGTCACATATTGTAAGATCATATTTCAGTCATTTCTGATCATGCTCCTGCTCTCTAAACTGTTATTTTAATGTCTATTAGGATTTCTGAAGGATCATGTGACACTGAAGACTGCAGTAATGATGCTGAAAATTCAGCTTTGAAATCACAAAAATAAATTATATTTTAGAGTAAATATATATATATATATATAGTGGAATATATATATATATATAAATATATATAGTGGAAAACCACTATTTTGAACTTGCATTAACATTTCACAATATTACAGTTTTTTTCTGTATTTTTAATCAAATAAGCAGCTTTGATGAGCAGAAAAGCCTCCTTTAAAAAGCATTAGAAATCTTACTGATCCCAAACGTTTGAGCGCCAGTGTATGTGAGAACATTCTTGGTGATATTTCAGAAACCAAGGTTGATATGAAGATAATATGAAGGTTTTGTTTTTGTGTGTCAGACACTCATGCATCATCTCACTGCAACATTAATGAATTTTTATTGTTGGAGACGTTCATTTGTCTGAAGTGTGTGTCAGTGTTTTGACTGGTTCTCTGTTTCTCTCAGTCTTCATTATCCAGGCGTCTTCACTTCATTTCTCCGAAGAGCCTCAATCTCAGGACGCGTTGCACGGCCGCAGTGCCATCCTGCGCTGTGAGCTCAGCGGACCGGAGGACATGCGCTACTGGTGGACGCAGGACGGCTGGCGCGTGGAGGACTCTGAGCGACGCTTTCAGGAGGGCAGTAACCTGAAGTTCACCGCGGTGGACCGTCACGCAGACACCGGCAACTTCCAGTGTGTGGCGTCCAGCAGCTCCACCGGAGAGACCGTGGCCTCCGCCAACGCCTCCATCAACATCAAATGTGAGCTTCAGCTGTGAAATCAGACGTCACTGCTCTTCAGATGTCACGTTTCATATCATCACCCTGTCATTGCTGTGATTTGTGTTTTAAGTGCTTTCATGTTGCTTTAATGTGTCTCTGTCTCTCTCGTGTGTCAGATTGCAGTGATGGGCGTCTCGCCCTCAGCCGTGTAATTATTCCTGTCGAGATGATCAGTGTTCTTGCCGTTCTGTTTGATTTCACACATTTTCCTGCCTGAATCTTTTGTAGATTTTCAAGCACGTTCAGCTTGATTTCTCTCTCTCACGGCTCATGCTATCATTATGTGCCACTATGTTCATCTGTTTCACTCATGTGACTTTTACATTCATCCACTGTATTTATGAGCATAAGTAATGAAACACCTGAACAGAGAGAGCAGGAAAACATGTTGATCACTTGATTTGATCCTATCAGCTCTTAGAAAACATTTACACAGATCTCAAATGAGTATATAACATTCACCCACATTTAGAGTTATTTAGATGTTCATTTTGTCTTTTTTAAAAATAGATTATAAGCATAAATTTAGTCTTCGTTCTTTTGTAAAATACCCTTTTTATTTTTTTTTGATCATATTTGGTCAGCCTGTCCTTTTTTTGTTAAATCAAGTTTTAGTAGACTAAAAGTAATATTTTAGTCATGCTTCGTGATATTATTACGGTCGTTATTTTGGTCAAAATTATAATTGCGATAACTGCAACGGCGTTTTTACGATGACGTTTTAGCAACATAAAAAAAGATCTAAGATTACGAAAATAAAATAGTAATATTTCTTAGAAATATAGAATAAAATATAGAATCAAGTTGAAATACTACGAGAATAAAGTCAAAATCTTACGAAAATAAGGTCAAAATGTTTTGAGAGTAAAGTCGGAATACTACAAGAATAAAGTCGGAATACTACGAGAATAAAGTCAAAATCTTACGAAAATAAGGTCAAAATGTTTTGAGAATATAGTCAGAATACTACGAGAATGAAGTCGTACTCTTATGAGAATAAGGACGAAATAGTTTGAGAGTAAAGTCGGAATACCAAGAGAGTAAAGTCGGAATACCACGAGAATAAAGTCGGAATACCACGAGAATAAAGTCGGAATACCACGAGAATAAAGTCGGAATACCACGAGAATAAAGTCGGAATACTACGAGAACGAAGTCTAAATATTACAAGTATAGAGTAGTTGAAAAACACATTATTGTAAGACACATTGTTTGTATTTTGTATAAAAACTGATTTTGAAATCTAAGATTTTGTTTTATATTACAAATAATGAATTCAATGGAAGATATTAAATATTAATTCCAAGCATACTGTCTCTTAATCAATGTGCAGTATAGGCTATACTCTCAAAATATTATAACTTTAATTACTACTGTTTAAATTCTCAAAACTTTTTGACTTTATTCTCAAAATATTTAGTCTTTATTCTTGAAATATTTAAACTTTTTTTCTCGTAATCTTAGATTTTTATGTAGCACTAAAACACTGTTGTAAATCTTATTTTTAGATTTGGTTTTTTTTATATTTCTAGAGAAATTTGGGATATAGAGAGATTTTATTTATTATTTTAGTCATGGTTGTGGATGATGTTGTGTATCCTCAGGGCTGGAGAGGGGGCCGGTCACCATGAATGAACCCGCCTCAGAGGCGGAGCTAGAGGAGGCTGAGCGAATCGTGCTGCAGTGTCACATTGATGGACATCCACGGTGAGTTCAGCACCTGATCTAACACTTAAGATGAGTCTGATCCTGATAATAAAACACCTGTAATAAAAAGTTAAATGAACAGTGAATGATTGAAGCCACAAAATATCTCACAATTCTGACTTTTTTCCAAGTACTGCTCACTGCAGAGCCAAATGGCCTCCAGCTCCACCTCTCTGGATGTCCAGCTCCACCTCTGTGTGGACAAATGGGTGGAGTTATGTTTAGGGATAGGGTAAGGGGTAGGGTTAGGGTGTGTTTAGGTGTCTATCTCCACCCATTACCTCCAGCGAGGGGGAGCTGGAGCTCCAGCTACTCCCAAATGGCTCTGCAGCGAGCACCCTCTCTTTTTTCTGGCAATTCTCAATTTATATCTTGCAAAGAATTGTGAAATAAAAGTATTTTTTATTCTGTGACAGAAACCATATCTTACAAACATGTTTCTGATCATGCTCTGCTGACATTTGCTGATTCTGTCTAAAAAGATGTTTCTGACCTGTGCAGGCCGAGCAGTAAATGGCTCAAAGACGGAGCTCAGCTGGACAGAAAGGACCGGATCCTCACACTGACCAACCTCAGCACAGGAGATTCTGGAGTATACTCCTGCTGTGCTCAAAATGCTGCGGGAAAAGTGTGCAGTAACCACGATATCACCCTCAATATCAGGGGTAAGATCATGAGGTTTGAACAGACACAAGCTCAGGTTCTTCTAGATGAGTTTCATAGATAATATTTTAGTTTAGTTTGATCTGTGAGGAGATATGCATAGTCTGCTTGAGTGTGTCTGCTTGAGCTTTGATTGCGTGTGTCTGCAGTTGTTTTCATGCGTGCTGTAGTGTTTGTCACCTTATGTGCGCAGCTAAGCGGAAATGTCTAAAGCGTAACCCAACACCTCGGCCAGCCTTCCCATCAGCCACCTGCGCTGCTCACGCACACACCTGCAGACAGAAGAAAAGCTCTGCTGAAGAATAAAGAGATCAGCTGGAGCATGAAAATTACAAATGAAAGGAGAGAGCAAGAGGAGCAGGGATAAAGAGCTTTAGCAGAAGAATAGTGGGCGGCAGTCAGAGTGAGAGTTTACACACGCAGACAGACCTCAGCATGTCTGCCTGAGCATAGAGTGTGTTTCTGTGATATAGTGCGTGACTGTCTGATCTAGAGCGTGTCTGTCTGATCTAGTGTGTCTGTCTGATCCTAAAGTGTGTCTGTCTGATCCTAAAGTGTGTCCGTCTGACTTTAGAGCGTGTCCATTTGATCTTAGAGCGCGTCCTTCTGATCTAGAGCATGTCTGTCTGATCTAGTGTGTCTGTCTGATCCTAAAGTGTGTCTGTCTGACTTTAGAGCGTGTCCATTTGATCTTAGAGTGCGTCCTTCTGATCTAGAGCGTGTCTGTCTGATCTAGTGTGTCTGTCTGATCCTAAAGTGTGTCTGTCTGACTTTAGAGCGTGTCCATTTGATCTTAGAGCGCGTCCTTCTGATCTAGAGCATGTCTGTCTGATCTAGTGTGTCTGTCTGATCCTAAAGTGTGTCTGTCTGACTTTAGAGCGTGTCCATTTGATCTTAGAGTGCGTCCTTCTGATCTAGAGCATGTCTGTCTGATCTAGTGTGTCTGTCTGATCCTAAAGTGTGTCTGTCTGACTTTAGAGCGTGTCCATTTGATCTTAGAGCGCGTCCTTCTGATCTAGAGCATGTCTGTCTGATCTAGTGTGTCTGTCTGATCCTAAAGTGTGTCTGTCTGACTTTAGAGCGTGTCCATTTGATCTTAGAGTGCGTCCTTCTGATCTAGAGCGTGTCTGTCTGATCTAGTGTGTCTGTCTGATCCTAAAGTGTGTCTGTCTGATCCTAAAGTGTGTCCGTCTGACTTTAGAGCGTGTCCATTTGATCTTAGAGCGCGTCCTTCTGATCCTAGAGCATGTCTGTCTGATCTAGTGTGTCTGTCTGATCCTAAAGTGTGTCTGTCTGACTTTAGAGCGTGTCCATTTGATCTTAGAGTGCGTCCTTCTGATCTAGAGCATGTCTGTCTGATCTAGTGTGTCTGTCTGATCCTAAAGTGTGTCTGTCTGACTTTAGAGCGTGTCCATTTGATCTTAGAGCGCGTCCTTCTGATCCTAGAGCGTGTCTGTCTGATCTAGTGTGTCTGTCTGATCCTAAAGTATGTCCATCTGATCTAGAGCGCGTCCGTCTGAGTCTGGTGCGTGTCCATCTGACTCTGGAGCGCATACATCTGGTCTTAGAATGCGTTTGTCTGATTCTAGAGCACATCCGTCTGATCCTAGAGCGTGTCTGTCTGATCTAGAGTGGGTCAGTCTGATCTAAATCACGTCCATCTGATCTAGAGTGCGTTTGTCTGATCTAGAGCACATCCGTCTGATCCTGAAGTGTATCCGGCAAATTCTAAAACGGCTACGTCTGATCCTAGAGCATGTCTGTCTGATCCTAGAGCATGTCTGTCTGATCCTAGAGCACATCTGTCTGATCCTAGAGCATGTTTGTCTGATCCTAGAGCACATCTGTCTGATCTAGAGTGTGTCTGTCTGATCCTAGAGCACGTCCGTCTGATACTAGAGCATGTATGTCTGATCCTAGAGCACATCTGTCTGATCTAGAGCGTGTCTGACCGATCCTAGAGCACGTCCGTCTGATACTAGAGCATGTATGTCTGATCCTAGAGCATGTTTGTCTGATCCTAGAGCACATCTGTCTGATCTAGAGCGTGTCTGACTGATCCTAAAGTGTGTCCGTCTGACTTTAGAGCGCGTCCTTCTAATCCTAGAGCATGTCTGTCTGATCTAGTGTGTCTGTCTGATCCTAAAGTGTGTCCGTCTGACTTTAGAGCGTGTCCATTTGATCTTAGAGCGCGTCCTTCTGATCCTAGAGCATGTCTGTCTGATCTAGTGTGTCTGTCTGATCCTAAAGTGTGTCCGTCTGACTTTAGAGCGTGTCCATTTGATCTTAGAGCGCGTCCTTCTGATCCTAGAGCGTGTCTGTCTGATCTAGTGTGTCTGTCTGATCCTAAAGTGTGTCTGTCTGACTTTAGAGCGTGTCCATTTGATCTTAGAGCGCGTCCTTCTGATCCTAGAGCGTGTCTGTCTGATCTAGTGTGTCTGTCTGATCCTAAAGTGTGTCCGTCTGACTTTAGAGCGTGTCCATTTGATCTTAGAGCGCGTCCTTCTGATCCTAGAGCGTGTCTGTCTGATCTAGTGTGTCTGTCTGATCCTAAAGTACGTCCATCTGATCTAGAGCGCGTCCGTCTGAGTCTGGTGCGTGTCCATCTGACTCTGGAGCGCATACATCTGATCTTAGAATGCGTTTGTCTGATTCTAGAGCACATCTGTCTGATCCTAGAGCGTGTCTGTCTGATCTAGAGTGGGTCAGTCTGATCTAAATCACGTCCATCTGATCTAGAGTGCGTTTGTCTGATCTAGAGCACATCCGTCTGATCCTGAAGTGTATCCGGCAAATTCTAAAACGGCTACGTCTGATCCTAGAGCATGTCTGTCTGATCCTAGAGCACATCTGTCTGATCCTAGAGCATGTTTGTCTGATCCTAGAGCAAATCTGTCTGATCTAGAGTGTGTCTGTCTGATCCTAGAGCACGTCTGTCTGATACTAGAGCATGTATGTCTGATCCTAGAGCACATCTGTCTGATCTAGAGCGTGTCTGACTGATCCTAGAGCACGTCCGTCTGATACTAGAGCATGTATGTCTGATCCTAGAGCATGTTTGTCTGATCCTAGAGCACATCTGTCTGATCTAGAGCGTGTCTGTCTGATCCTAGAGCACGTCCGTCTGATTCTAGAGCATGTCTGTCTGATCTAGAGCGTGTCTGTCTGATCCTAAAGTGTGTCTGTCTGACTTTAGAGCGCGTCCTTCTAATCCTAGGGCATGTCTGTCTGATCTAGTGTGTCTGTCTGATCCTAAAGTACGTCCGTCTGATCTAGAGCGGGTCAGTCTGATCTAAATCACATCCATCTGATCTAGAGTGCGTTTGTCTGATCTTAGAGCACATCTGTCTGATCTAGAGTGTGTCTGTCTGATCCTAGAGCACATCTGTCTGATCCTGAAGTGTATCTGTCTGATCTAGAGTGCGTCTGTCTGATCTAGAGTGCGTCTGTCTGATCCTAGAGCGTATTTATTTTAAATTTATGTTGTGAATTGAAAATTGTTATTCAACTTAAACATATGTACATATAAAAAAAATTATTAACACAAAATGAAGTTTAATCTACGTAACATATGTAGTGTAAATCAGTAAAGGGTGATTCATAGAATCACGTCCTGCAGGAGCACAGGGTTCAAACGGAGGGACGGTCGGATGACTTTCTGTTTGTGGAATGTGGTCTGATCCAGGTGTGGTAAAGGTCAAAGGTCACGTGACACCTGACAGGTACTGTCAGTGCTGTTAGAAACTGGCAATAATGGAAGGCAGCGAGTAGAGTGAGTGAGTGTGTCTTGTGCTGTATATTCATCAGATGAAGTGTGACTCTTGTGTGTGTGTTCAGATAAGTCTGTTCCGCGTGTGCTGGTGTCTCCGGTGGATCAGGTGGTTCTGCGTAACGAGGAAGCCGTGTTTCACTGTCAGTTCAGAGCCAAGCCGCCGCCGCTGATCGAGTGGTTCCACGACGCAGAACCCATCCTCAACAAATCACGGTGAGACACTTCATATCTCTGAATGTTTCTTCTGCTTACATCACATGCAGACGATCAAAAACAAACTCCAGCTCTTTACTACTTACTTTTTACATTCTTTAAGTGTTGAGAGTAAGAGTGCCTAAAAAAACTACAACTTAAAGTGAAAACAGAAAATATATTTAAAAACAATTAAAACTAAAACTAAAAATGATTAGAACCTGTATAGACTGTGTGAATGGTGTTCAGGTCTGACCACCCACAGATAAATGATCCATCATGACATCATGTGCTTGACTGCTGCATCATGGGAAGTCCAGTGAGTGTTTGGGCATGTTCAGCAGTGATGTTCTGCTTTGGTGCATTTCAATGCATTAATAACATCCTGCGCTAATCTCAACCCTTTAAAACGCATCCCACACTGCATTGCAGGTCTCTGACTCAACATGACATCTGATCTCTGATTGCTCCAGATTCACACTCATGACATCTCAAAAACAGTATGGCTCATTTTTACTGAATGGGTGCAATAGCAGCAGTTTATTTAAATTAGGGATGCACTGAATTTTCGGCAACCGAAATCATTATATAAGCGAAAAGGCCGAATAAATGATGAACAATGATGTGACGTGATCAAATAGAGGCGAGCACCAATGATCAAACATGTGGTCAGTGTGGAAGCATTTAAAAACTGTCCGAGAAAGACGCAAAAATCATTGCAAGCAGCGACAGCGAGAGACTGTTTAGAAGCGCATCGCATGTCTTCATGAGAAGAGAAAGGTTACTGTATGATGACTGAAATCATCCATTAGTCAATCAACTCCAGAACGTTCTGTTGTCTAATACACCAGACACCAATTGTGTTTATTCTGACAGCAGCTCCTTAGCCAGGGTTCAAAGACCAAAGATGACAATCATTCACAAATCTGCTGCTGCCAGCAAAAACTAGGACTGAGCTCTTCTTGTGGGTTTACCACTAAATAAAAGACAACATTCAGAAATGTTAAATGAAATGAAAAATAAAATTAAAAAGTAAGACAAAAATAAGGATAACAGTCATTCCAACAGCTCTATTAATACATTTATTCTAACATTCTCCTTTGCTCAGCAAGGCTGCATTTATTTGTTCATTAAAAAACACAAAAACTTATTACTTTTAAGTTAAATTGTGGTTTGTTGGTAGGCTATAATGTCAACTAGAATGTTAAAAATGTTCAGTGTTAAGGAAATATTTTTAAATTGTAGATTTGTAATTGATTTTATTTTTTGAAAAGCAATCAAATATTGGCTATTTAATTTATGCAATGGTAAATAAAAAAAAAAAAAGGCAAAATACACGGGGGGAAAAACACAAAAAACCGTGTTCGGTTATCGGCCTTCAGCCCAGTGTTTTATTTGTATCACGGGTATAGTTGTAGCAATGGCCAAAAATACATTGCATGGGTCAAAATTATAGGTTTTTCTTTTATGCAAAAAAATCATTAGGATATGAAGATAATGTTCCATGAAGATATTTTG
>NC_133362.1:3898995-3963995 GCF_049309525.1 Garra rufa | reverse complement strand
CTACCAGGAATCTAGCATGGTTAGCAAGTTGCTAGCAGGTGTCTAGCATGGTTAGCATGTTGTTAACATGATTAGCAAGTTGCTAGAATGATTAGCATATTGTTAGCAGGTGTCTAGCATGATTAGCATGTTGCTAGCATGATTAGCATATTGTTAGCCTGTTTCTAGCATTATTAGCAAGTTGTTAGCAGGTGTCTAGCATGGTTAGCATGTTGCTAGCATGATTAGCATATTGTTAGCCTGTTTCTAGCATTATTAGCAAGTTGTTAGCAGGTGTCTAACATGGTTAACATGTTGCTAGCATGATTAGCATATTGTTAGCCTGTTTCTAGCATGATTAGCAAGTTGCTAGCAGGTGTCTAACATGATTAGAATGTTGTTAACATGGTTAGCATATTACTAACAGATTTCTAGCATGATTAGCATATTCTTAGCCTGTTTCTAGCATGATTAGCAAGTTGCTAGCAGGTGTCTAACATGATTAGAATGTTGTTAGCATGGTTAGCATATTACTAACAGATTTCTAGCATGATTAGCATATTCTTAGCCTGTTTCTAGCATGATTAGCAAGTTGCTAGCAGGTGTCTAACATGATTAGAATGTTGTTAGCATGATTAGCATATTGCTAACAGATGTCTAGCATGATTAGCATATTGCTAGCAGATGTCTAGCATGATTAGCATGTAGTGGAGACATGATGTGATTTGCGTGTAGTTTGATGATGATTCTGTGGAGCTGTCACTGATGTAGATTGGTGTGTGTGTGTGTCTCAGAGAAGCTGAAGTTCACGCCGGTCCCGCAAGCGTTCCAGTGTCTGCAGCTGGACAGAGAGAGCAGCGTGAGCTGTGTGGCTAAAGGACGAGAGACGCCCATCATACGCTGGAGCAGAGCAGGTTCAAACACTCACCTGATGTTTGCAAAATTCTAAAACACTTAAAGTAATTTTTTAGTTTGCTGAGCAGCTCTGATTGGTGTTTGAGCAGGTTTCTCACGTGTTTCTCTCCACAGACGGCGCTGATCTCTCGTCTCACGTGCGGCAGACCAACGGAGTTCTCCAGTTCAGAGCGGTGACCCGCGCCGACGGAGGAAACTACACGTGTGTGGCGTCCAGCGGCTCACAGGGAGAGATACGAGCACATGTTCATCTCACTGTAGGAGGTGTGTGTTTGTGCTCTGATATGAACGCTCTGGTCCAGTTATTCTACACACTCACGTCCATCTGTGTGTTTTATCAGTTCATGTGGAGTTTAAGCTGGAGCCGGAGCAGACCACAGTCTATCAGGGTCATACGGCTGTGCTTCACTGTCAGGCGCTGGGCGACCCGCAGCCGTACGTCCAGTGGATGCTCAAAGACAAACTGCTCAGCAGCAGCAGCTCCAGCAGGTCAGGGAGATCACAGTTTGGGATCAGGAAGATTTTAATGCTTTACACACAAGGCTGTGTTTATTTGATTAAAAATACAGAAAAAACTGTAATATTCTGAAATATTGCAATTTAAAATAGTGGTTTTCTATTTCATTATACTTTAAAATATAATTTATTCCTGTGATGCAAAGCTGATTTTTTTTAGCATCATTACTCCAGTCTTCAGTGTCACTTGATTCTTCAGAAATCATTCTCATATACTGATTTATACTGATGCTCAAAAGTTTGGGATCAGTATGATTTTTAATGCTTTTTAAAGAGACTTTTCTGCTCATCAAGGCTGTGTTTATTTGGTTAAAAATACAGAAAAAACTGTAATATTCTGAAATATTATTGCAATTTAAAATAGTGGTTTTCTATTTCATCATACTTTAAAATATAATTTATATCTGTGATCAAAGCTGAATTTTCAGCATCATTACTCCAGTCTTCAGTGTCACATGATCCTTCAGAAATCATTCTAATATACTGATTTATTATCAATGATGGAAACCGTTGTGGTGCTTAATATTTTATAGGAACCTGTGACATTTTTTCAGCATTCTTTAATGAATAAAATATTTAAAAAACAGCATTTATTATGAAATAGAAATCTTTTGTAACAATATACGCTTTCTTTCAAAGTTTGGGGTCAGTGATTGTTTTCTTTCTTTTTTTGTTTGAAAGAAATGAATACTTTTATTCAGCAAGGATGTGACAAAAAAGTGATAGTAAAGACTTATATTGTTAAGAAAGATTTCTATTTTGAAAAAATGCTGTTCTTTTTAACTTTTTATTCATCAAAGAATCTTGAAAAAAGTATCACAGGTTCCAAAAAAGGATTAAGCAGCACAACTGTCTCCAACACTGATAATAAATCAGTATATTAGAATGATTTCTGAAGGATCATGTGACACTGAAGACTGGAGTAATGATGCTGAAAATTCAGCTTTGATCACAGGAATAAATTATGTTTTAAAGCATATTAAAATATTAAAAAAAAAACACAATTTTAAATAGCATTAACATTTTACAATATTACAGTTTTTTCAGCATATTTAATTAAATAAATACAGCCTTGACGAGCAGAAAAGTCTCTTTAAAAAGCTTTAAAATCAGCCAGAGTTTTGAGTGTCAGTGTATATGATGATCCTTCAGCAGATGTTAGTGTTGATTGTGTTTGTCCAGGTTTCAGAAGATGGCCAACGGTTCTCTGGTCATTAGTGATGTGACCACTGACGACACGGGAGTGTACACCTGTATCGCAGGAAACACCTGCAACATCAGAGACACAGCAGCGCAGCTTTACGTTGTTGGTAAGAAACACAATCATTTTAACCTGATTGGTGTGTTTGTTTTTGTCAGATCAAACCAATGCATTCAGTTCCTCTGAGCCAAACATGAGAGATAGTTGATGCTTAGTCATCTATTCAACCAATAAACAGGTTTTGGTCTTTTGAAACACCACTTAGCATGTTTCTTTGGAAATCCGAACAAACGTAAAGAAGTGAAAGTAAAGTGCGTCGTGCATGCATGAAAACAAACACAAAATAACACATTTGAATGCCAGCATAGATTTTCCTCTCATTTTGTGTGTAGTTTGTAAATAATTTTGTATTTTTGTGGCACAAAAAAATCACTTCTTTACTGTGTTTTGTTATTATAAAACACTGTTTCTACTCTTAATTTACTCCCTAAACATTTTTGCACACATCTATATTGTCAATCAACTAAACAAGCCTGTTTTTCACTGAAAATCGCCTGTTTTTTAACTTGTTTGGGGAATGTTATATGTAGACAAATTTTAATTTGAAAGTGTAAAACACCTAAATACAATTTTCTGAAGAAAAAGATCCAAACTTGAGGAGTTTTTGTTTGAGTACACAGTAAAAAAAACACCCAATTGTTGCTAGAGTTTTTATTAAAATTCTAGAAATTCACTTATTCATAAAGAAAACAAAAGTAAAGTTAGGACTTTAAATCAGCCAGATAGAAACCTCAAGTTCTCCTGTTTATAATAATATATGGCACTTGATGCTGACTGCTAGAACAGTTCTAAAAAAACTAAGGAAAGTACAGGTGCGTCAAGCGCCCTAAAAATATTCTAGGTCTTTAAGATTAAAAAATTTCCCAGTACAACTATCTAAACATCCTTTAAGCGAATTTCCACTTAAAACAAGAACAAATATCTATCAATAATGAATTAGGTTGGTTTATGTTGGGCTGTTGGCAGATGTTTGTTCTTGGTTTAATCAGAAACTCATTTTAAGACTATTAGATGATCATTTTAAAGATCTGCATGTGCGGGGCTCTGTATGCTACAGGGCTTAAAACGAAAAAAAGTTCTCTCTGAGCAGAATCGGTATTTTACGGGTTCTGTTCATGCGTTCTCTGTATTATTACCGTTCAGCGTTTTTTTTAAGCTACTCAAAAAGGAAAAAACGAAGAGAGTCTTGATCTGGTACCCTACCTTGCGCTAGTCATCGCCAATACTGCATCATCTTTTCTAGATTCTGGCCAAATGTTTTAAACGAAAGAAAAAACTTTAAACGCTTTAAAGACATTAAAGTGTTTTTTCAAGATATTAAAATGTTTGCTATATAGTTATTAACACGCTACTTGTATAACATTGCGTTTTGAGAGGAAAAAACATACGTGGCATTTAATTATTTCATTCAGAAATGGCTAATGTAAGCTAAAATACCAGTTGCCTAAATCAAAATGCTTACAAACATTATAAACACAACTAGGCTATTTTATTCCCTTCTCTCCACAACATTATCCTTCACAAAGACTGTAACAGCAGGGTGAGGTGTGGGTCACGCTAAACGGACTATTTCAATTAAGAATTGTAACCTTTATATATATATTTTTTATATTTTTATTTTGATAAAGCTGCAATGTTAAGGTAGCAAAAATGTGTGTGCGCTTGAGGCGCCAGCGCGATCACGGCGTTGTTTTTTTCCAACTGTTACTCGTTAATTTAGTCATACCAATGCTGCTTGCTCATACAAGCCAAGATATCATTCATCACTAAGCTTTGGCAGAAAAAAGAAAGAAAAGAAAAGAAAGAAAAGGGCTTTCCCCCTTCATTTTCCTTTACATGAGCTTTGGATCGTGTCACAATGAATCGAAACTCAGTCCATTTTTCTCCTATCCTTTTGTTATTCTGTTAATGATTTAAGTGAAATATATTTATATGTTTTTGTGCTGTGGTCCGCTGCTGTGCTTCTCTGACAATGACCTGGCAGCGGTTCACTGACGATTTCTCCATACAATTTATCGTTCGTTCTCGAAATTTAAATGATCAAGACATTTCTCCGGAGCACAATGTTACAGGAAAGACTGTCTAGTTTAGCTCTTCTAAGTATTGAGAATGCCCGCGCTCGCAGCATCGACATAAAATCTGCAGTCAAAGTCTTTGCACACCAAAACGCTCGAAATATAAATATAGACTAAAGATTTATTCCGGCAGGGATTTTAGTCTGATTGAAAAGCAGTGAAATACGCACACAAGATGCTATATATGCTATAGCCTATGCTATTATTAATAATAACGTCAAATGCATCAATGCAATGATAATTCAGCACATTCATTACTGATAGATCAGTTGTGTAAATGGAAGAGATGGTGCACAATACATTTTCATGCATGCATCTCGTATTTTGCGGGAGGCCTCTAAGACGTGCGGTCCGCCACTGCTTTGATCTGCTTATAAACTGATACTCTTTAGTGAAACATTCATATGAGTGTGTTACATTGTTGCCTGGCGACTGTAAACTGCTACAGTTGCACTGAACCAACTTCTAGTTCTGAACGGTTTATTTTGATTAATAACAATGTAACAGTTATTAAAAGTCCTGCAGTGATTACTGAGATGTGTCAAACTGTTATTGTTCTCAGAGAAGCCTGTGCATCCACGCAGTGAAGACGAGGATAAGAGTCAGTTTAAGATGTTCCAGACGATCGCGCTGTCGGTGGCGGTGGCCGTGGCGTACATCATCGCTGTGCTGGGACTGATGTTCTACTGCAAACAGAGACGCAAGAACAAACGCCTGCAGAAGAACGTCACCGGAGAAGAGCCAGAGATGGAGTGTCTGAACGGTGTGTGTGTGTCACATGATTGATGTCAGATAGACTAATCTATCAGCGAACATCTGTCTGTTTGAGAAGTTAAATCAGTCTTTTATGTCAAGTGGATGTTCAACCTGGTCATTTCTAATATGTTTACCAGTCTTGTCATTAGGCACATGTTCTGTTCATTTAGAGACGTTTGCAAAGAGTGTGTTTGTGTTTCCTGTAGGTGGCGCTGTGCAGCAGAACGGCCACAGGATGTCTGAGATCCAGGAGGAAGTGGCTTTGACCACCTTGGGACCTTCAGCAAACACCGAGAAACAGCAAAGCTCCAGTGACAAACGGCACTTTCCCAGAGCGCACCTGCAGACCATCACCACACTGGGTAATAAATCACCAGAACACAAACTAACTCTCTTCACTTTTAGAATAATGATCATTTGAAAGATTGATATTTGCTTCTGGATTTAGGATATTACTTCACATTGAGAAATCACACCATATTCATTTACTAATGAGAATTTGCTGAACATGTACTCACCCGAGGTGTAGATGAGACCAACGAATCCTCTGGTGTGAATGGGTGCCGTCAGAATGAGCGCCCAAAGAGGTGATAAAAACAAAACAATAATCCACAAGCTGAAGAAGACGAAAGCTGAAACAAATCCATCATTAAGATGTTTTTAACTAAAGTCCATAATCCACAATAACGCTTCCTTCAGTGAAAAAGTGGCTAAAACAGCTCTAAATTTGAACACTGTTGTGGATTATTGTGATGTTTTTATCAGCTGTTTGGACTCTCATTCTGATGGCACCCATTCACTCCATTGGTGAGACTCCATTTCTCCAAACCTGATGAAGAAACAAATATATCTTGGATGATCTAAGTGTTAATACATTAAAATGTGCAGTGAATGGGTGCCGTCAAAATGAGAGTCCAAACAGCGGATAAAAACATCACAATAATCCAAATGTGATCCACATCACTCCAGTCCATCAGTTAACATCTTTAGAAGACAAAAGATGAAACAAATCCATCATTAAGATGTTTGTAACTCAAATAAATTGAGACCATAATCCATAATAATCAGGAGAGAAATCTGCATAGATCAAGCACCATTTACAAGCAAAAATAGCTCTAAATTTGAACACTTTTGTCCAGTTTTGTGGATTATTGTGATGTTTTTATCAGCTGTTTGGACTCTCATTCTGATGGCACCCATTCACTCTATTGGTGAGACAGTAATGGAATCACACATTTCTCCAAACCTGATGAAGAAACAAATATATCTTGGATGATCTAAGTGTTAATACATTAAAATGTGCAGTGAATGGGTGCCGTCAAAATGAGAGTCCAAACAGCTGATAAAAACATCACAACAATCCACAAGTAATCCACAGCACTCCAGTCCATCAGTTAACATCTTGAGAAGACAAAAGCTCAAACAAATCCATCATTAAGACGTTTGCAACTCAAATAAATTGAGACCATAATCCATAATAATCAGGAGAGAAATCTGCATAGATCAAGCACCATTTACAAGCAAAAATAGCTCTAAATTTTAACACTTTTGTCCAACTTTGTGGATTATTGTGATGTTTTTTTCTCTTATCCTGATGGCACCCATTCACTCCATAGGATCCATTGGTGAAACAGTGATGGAATGACACATTTATACAAATCTGATGAAGAAACAAGCTCATCTATATCTTGGATGATCCGAGTGTGAATACATTTAAATGTGCAGTGAATGGGTGCCGTCAGAATGAGAGTCCAAACAGCTGATAAAAACATCACAAACATCCACAATACCCCACTCCAGTCCATCAGTTAACATCTTGAGAAGACAAAAGCTGAAACAAATCCATCATTAAGATGTTTTTAACTAAAATGCAAGTCCATAATCATTAATAACGCTTCCTTCAGTGAAAAGTGGTCTAAGTGGCTAAAACAGCTCTAAATTTGAACACTTTGGTCCAGTTTTGTGGATTATTGTGATGTTTTTATCAGATGTTTGGACTCTTATTCTGACGGCACCCATTCACTGCAGAGGATCCATTGGTGAGACAGTGATGGAATGACACATTTCTACAAATCTGATGTGTCCGGTCGTGTGTGTGCAGGTCGTGGCGTGTTTGGCGAGGTGTTTCTGGCTAAAGCGAAGGCGATAGAGGAGGCAGATCAGGAGACATTGGTGCTGGTCAAGAGTTTACAGAGTCGAGAGGAAACGCACCGAACCGAGTTCAAGCGAGAGCTGGAGATGTTCAGCAAACTCAAACACACTCATGTTGTACGGCTGCTGGGAATCTGCAGAGAGACCGAACCACATTACATGATCCTGGAATACGTGGATCTGGTACTAAACACTTTCAAACCCCTTTCGAGTTCGTTGGGTTTTGGACACACAGAACACACATTTATTTGCGCTAATTCTCTTTCACTTAATTAGTAGTATAAATAATCATAAATAACATACATTTTTGTTTGAATGTATAAATCCAGCATTGTGCTTCAGAAAATCCTCTTCCTAATTCAAAATGAATGTCTCTTTTTATTTGACCTGGTCTTTGCTAGTTTATTGCTTGAAATGGAAGTCTGTTCATGTAGTTTCCTCTGGTCTTTCAGGGTGATCTCAAACAGTTCCTCACGATATCAAAAAGCAGCGATGAGAAACTCAAGCCTCATCCCATCAGCACTAAAACTAAAGTAGGTTCTTCCTGGAACCATTTGTTCATCATTTTAACGGTTCCTGCATCTCACACTGCAAAAAATGCTTTTCTTACTTAGATTTTTTTGTCTTGTTTCCAGCCAAAATATCTAAAAAATCTTGAATCAGGAAGGATTTTCTAGACAAGTAAAAATTATTATCTTGTTTTTAGTAAAAACAAGTCAAAATTAAGTGAGCTTTTGCTTAAATCAAGCAAAATAATCTGCCAATGGGGTAAGAAAAAAAATCTTATTTCAAGCAGACAACTAGATTATTTTTCTTACCCCATTGGCGGATTATTTTGCTTGTTTTAAGCAAAACCTCACCTCATTTTGACTTGTTTTGACTAAAAACAAGACACAAATTTTTACTCGTCTAGAAAATCCTTCCTGATTCAAGATTTTTTAGATATTTTGGCTGGAAACAAGACAAAAAATCTAAGTAAGAAAAGCCTTTTTTGCAGTGCAGGAACTCTGTGCTGATCTTGATGTGTCTCTGCAGGTCTCCATCTGTGCTCAGGTGGCTCATGGGATGCAGCATTTATCAAACAAGGGTTTTGTGCATAAAGACCTGGCGGCCAGGAACTGTCTGATCAGCGGACAGAGACACGTCAAAGTGTCCGCTCTCAGTCTGAGTCAAGACGTCTACAACAGGTGTGAGCTCCTGCTGTCTGTCTGTAGTGTTGACATGAGTGCAGAGCGCCATCTAGTGTTGATGAAGCTCAGTCACATGAGCTGATGTGTGTCTCTGTGTGTCTCAGTGAGTACTATCAGCACCAGCAGACCTGTGTTCCTCTGCGCTGGCTGCCGTCTGAGAGCGTGTTGGAGGGTGAGTTCAGCAGTAAGTCCGATGTGTGGGCGTTCGGGGTGCTCATGTGGGAGGTGTTCAGTCTGGGCCAGCTGCCGTACCCCACGCTCAACGACGACCAGGTGCTGGAAGGTGAGTAGATGTCTGACATATTACTACAGTGCCTTGTAAAAGTATTCATACCCCTTCCTTTTTGTCACATTTTGTTTTGTTGCAGCATGATGTTAAACTGCTTTAAATGAGTTTTTCTCCACATCAGTTTACACTCCATACACCATAATAATGACAAAGCACAAACCAGATTTGCACAAATGTATTACAAATAAAACACTGAAATAAGTAGATTGCATAAGTATTCATCCCCTTAACTCAGTCTATAGTTGAAGCAGCTTTACAGCCTCAAGTCTTTTTGGGTCTGATGTGAGCATCTTTGCACATCTGCATTTGGCACACTGCAAAAAATGCTTTTCTTACTTAGATTTTTTGTCTTGTTTCCAGCCAAAATATCTAAAAATTCTTGAATCAGGAAGGATTTTCTAGACAAGTAAATATTTGTGTCTTGTTTTCAGTAAAAACAAGTCAAAATGAAGTGAGTTTTTGCTTAAAACAAGCAAAATAATCTGCCAATGGGGTAAGAAAAAAAATCTCATTTCAAGCAGACAACTAGATTATTTTTCTTACCCCATTGGCAGATTATTTTGCTTGTTTCAAGCAAAAACTCACCTTATTTTGACCTGTTTTTACTAAAAACCAGACACTCATTTTTACTCATCTAGAAAATCCTTCCTGATTCAAGAATTTTTAGATATTTTGGGCTGGAAACAAGACAAAAAAATCTAAGTAAGAAAAGCATTTTTTGCAGTGCAATTATCTGCCATTCTTTGCCTCACCTTTTCACCTCTCCATCTCTGTCAGCTTGGACATTTTCTAGAGTCCTAGTTGTTCCAATCGTCTTCCATTATGGAGAATGCTTCTGTCAACCTTCAATGCAGCAGATTTGTTTCTGAACTCTTCTCTAGATCATCGCCTTAACGCAAGTCTGTCACTGAGCTCTACAGGCAGTTATCTTGGTTTTTGCTCTGATCTGCATTTTCAGCTGTTAGACCTTTTCTGAGAGGTGTGTGTCTTTCTAAATCAGACTCATTCACATGAATTTGCCACAGTTTAACTCCACTCCAAGTGTAGGAACATCTAGAAGCAATATGAATGCTCCTCAGATACATTTCCAGTGTCCCAGAAAGGGGTATGAATACTTATGCAACGGGATCTTTTCAGTTTTTTATTTCTAATAAATTTGCAAAGTTGTTACAAACCTGTTTTGTGCTGTCATTATGGTGTATGGAGTGTAGATTGATGTGGGGAAAAGTAATTTAAAGCAGTTTAACATAATGCTGCAACAACACAAAATGTGAAAAAAATGGAGTATGAATACTTTTCCAAGGCACCGTACATAAACCAAAATAAACTTGCCTTATTTAGATTTTTTCGACCTGATTTATTTGTTTTAAAAAGGTCTTAAATTTGATTTTAAAAAATTAGAAACCCTGATTTTAGCAGATGATCATCATAGGATCATAATGAGATGTCCTTCAGATCTCATTTGAAGACTTTAAGACCAGACAGATGGATAAATGGATGGATAGTGTGATAAAACATTAGATTAATAGATACAGTTGAGGTCAAAGGTTTACATCCCCCTTTCAGAATTATTTTACCAAAATAAGAGGGGTCATACAAAATGCATGTTATTTTTTACTTAGTACTGACCTGAATAAGATATTTCACATAAAAGACATTTACATATTCTACACACATTCCTGTTCAAAAGTTTACACCCCCTTGATTCTTAACACTGTGTTGTTCTCTGAATGATCCACAGCTGCGTTTTTTAGTTTAGTGATAGTCGTTCATGAGTCCCTTGTTTGTCCTGAACAGTTAAACTGCCTGCTGTTCTTCAGAAAAATCCAGAAAAATTGGTTTTCCAGCATTTTTGTGTATTTGAACTCTTTCCAGCAATGACTGTATGATTTTGAGATCCATCTTTTGACACTGAGGACAACTGAGGGACTCATATGCAACTATTACAGAAGGTTCAAACACTCACTGATGCTCCAGAAGGAAAAACATGCATTAAGAGCCGGGGGTGAAAACTTTTGAAATTTTAAGATCGGGGTAAATTTAACTTTACTTTATTTTTAACTTTTATTGTGTCTTCTGGGAAATACGTATCTATCTTCTGTAGCTTCTGTGGGCAGTACTAAATGAAAAAATAAAAAATCATATTTAGGCAAAATAAGAAAAATGTACACATCTCCATTCTGTTCAAAAGTTTTCACTCCCGGCTCTTAATGCATGGTGTTTCCTTCTGGAGCATCAGTGAGTGTTTGAACCTTCTGTAATAGTTGCATATGAGTCCCTCAGTTGTCCTCAGTGTCAAAAGATGCATCTCAAAATCATACAGTCATTGTTGGAAAGGCTTCAAATGCACAAAAATGCTGGAAAACCAAATAATTTGTTCTTTTCTGAAGAACAAAAAACAGCTGTCAGAGAACAACACAGTATTAAGAATCAAGGGAATGCAAACTTATGGAACTTTGTCAACTGTTATTTTCTCTTGTGGACTATATGTAAACATCTTTCATGTTAAATATCTTATTCAGGTCAGTTACTAAATAAAAAATAACATGCATTTTATATGAAATCATGAAGATTTAGCAGATTCTGAAAGGGGGGTGTAAACTATTGACCTGATGTTGATGATCTGAGTTGTTAACCTCTCTGTGTCTCAGGTCTCCAGGCCGGAAATCTGCGTTTGTCTCCTCCGGCGAACTGTCCCGCTCACGTCTGCAGTCTGATGAGCCGCTGCTGGGCGTCCAGCCCTAAAGAACGGCCCACGTTCAGCGAGATCCTTCAGACTCTGAGCAACTCCTCCACAGACGCCAAAGTCTAGACTCTAGAGGAAGACGACTGCGATCAGAGACTGGACCGCACACGTTTCAGATGTGAGAGGATCAAACACGCTTCTGTCCCGTTCATAATCTGTTTACGCTTCTGTAGAAGCTCCTTCCTCTCACTGGAGCCTCAGGGACCCCGAGGATGACCTCTGACCTCTGCAGCGCAGGACAATCGCAGATCCGTCAGGTTACAGGCGCAGGAGGAGGTACTGCACACACCATGCTGGAATCACGTCACGCCTGCGGATATATATATATATATGTATATGTGTGTCACCAAACACATCTTTAGTGGATTTCAGTCCTGAGAGATTCATGATGAGCTTAGAGACTGACATACAAACCTGTAATACATTTAACAAACATTCACTAATTAACGTCATGTGTGTGTGTGATGAAAGAGAGATTGTTCATAGTCATAGTATGATCTTTATGTTTCTTTGAGGTGCTCACTGGCGACTGTGTTATTGGAATAAATAAATATGCAATGCCTCCGATTGCAAACATTTCTAAGCCGTGAATAATCACACTGCAAAAAATGATTTTCTTACTAAGATTTTTGTCTTGTTTCCAGCCAAAATATCTAAAAATTCTTAAATCAAGAAGGATTTTCTGGACGAGTAAAAATTATTTTCTTGTTTTCAGAAAAAACAAGCCAAAATGAAGTTATTATTTCTTAAAACAAGCAAAATAATCTGCCAATGGGGTAAGAAAAATAATCTTATTTCAAACAGAAAACAAGATTATTTTTCTTACCCCATTGGCAGATTATTTTGCTTGTTTCAAGCAAAAACACACTTATTTTGACTTGTTTTTTCTGAAAATAAGACATTAATTTTTACTCGTCTAGAAAATCCTTCTTGATTTAAGAATTTTTAGATATTTTGGCTGGAAACAAGACAAAAAATCTAAGTAAGAAAAGCATTTTTTGCAGTGAACAGTTTATTTTAACTCCCACTGTCTGTCTCCACAAAGTCCTTCTGGGTTTTTTTTCTCAAAACACACGACCAACAATTCCTATTACACTGCAAAAAACGCATTTCTTACTTTGATTTTTTTGTCTTGTTTCCAGCCAGAATATCTAGAAAGACTGTCTGGATGAGTAAAAATTCTTGGTTTCAGAAAAAAACGAGTCAAAATGAAGTGTTTTTGCTTGAAACAATGGGTAGGAAAAATAATCTAGTTTTCTTTTTGAAATTAGATTTTTTTTTCTTACCCCACACTGGAAAAAATGCTTTTCTTACATAAATTAATTGTCTTTTTTCCAGCAAAAATATCTAAAAATTCTTAAATCAAGAAGGATTTTCTAGACGAGTAAAAATTAATGTCTTATATTCAGAAAAAACAAGTCAAAATTAAGTGATTTTTTCTTAGAACCAGCAAAATAATCAGCCAATGGGGTGAGAAAAAAAATCTTATTTCAAAGAGAAAACTAGATTATTTTTCTTACCCCATTGGCAGATTATTTAGCTTGTTTCAAGCAAAAACACACTTAATTTTGACTAGTTTTTTCTGAAAATAAGACATTAATTTTTACTCGCCTAGAAAATCCGTCTTGATTTAAGAATTTTTAGATATTTTGGCTGGAAACAAGACAAAAAATCTTAGTAAGAAAAGCATTTTTTGCAGTGCATTGGCAGATTATTTTGCTTGTTTTAAGCAAAAACACTTAATTTTGACTCTTTTTTTCTGAAAAGAAGAAAATAATTTTTACTCGTCTAGAAAATCCTTATTGGTTTAAGAATTTTTAGATATTTTGGCTGGAAACAAGACATTTTTTGCAATGAAATCAAGGTATTGAACAGCAAATTTCATGCAGTCTTGGAAAACCTGTATATACGAGGAAGCCTTGTTTTAAAAGACTCATGAAAAGTAATAAAAAAAAATTTATGCCATGAGCATTTTTAAACTAAATATACATTTTACGAGTTAAGCCAAGCTCAAAAATATTTTACACTACTAAAAATGCTTTTCTTACTTAGATGTTTTTGTCTTGTTTTCATCCAAAATATCTAAACATTCTTAAATCAAGAAAGATTTTCTAGACGCGTAAAAATTCTTGTTTTCAGAAAAAAACAAGTCAAAATGAAGTGTTTTTGCTTGAAACAATGGGGTAGGAAAAATAATCTAGTTTTCTGTTTGAAATTTGATTTTTTTTCTTACCCCACACTGGAAAAAATGCTTTTCTTACATAGATTAATTGTCTTTTTTCCAGCAAAAATATCTAAAAATTCTTAAATCTAGAAGGATGTTCTAAATGAGTAAAAACGATTGTCTTGTTTTCAGAAAAAACAAGTCAAAATTAAGTGATTTTTTCTTAGAACCAGCAAAATAATCTGCCAATGGGGTAAGAAAAAAAATCTTATTTCAAACAGAAAACTAGATTATTTTTCTTACCCCATTGTCAGATTATTTAGCTTGTTTCAAGCAAAAACACACTTAATTTTGACTAGTTTTTTCTGAAAATAAGACATTAATTTTTACTCGTCTAGAAAATCCTTCTTGATTTAAGAATTTTTAGATATTTTGGCTGGAAACAAGACAAAAAATCTTAGTAAGAAAAGCATTTTTTGCAGTGCATTGGCAGATTATTTTGCTTGTTTTAAGCAAAAACACTTAATTTTGACTCGTTTTTCTGAAAAGAAGAAAATAATTTTTACTCGTCTAGAAAATCCTTATTGGTTTAAGAATTTTTAGATATTTTGGCTGGAAACAAGACATTTTTTGCAATGAAATCAAGGTATTGAACAGCAAATTTCATGCAGTCTTGGAAAACCTGTATATACAAGGAAGCCTTGTTTTAAAAGACTCATGAAAATTAATAAAAAAAATTTTATGCCATGAGCATTTTTAAACTAAATATACATTTTACGAGTTAAGCCAAGCTCAAAAATATTTTACACTACTAAAAATGCTTTTCTTACTTAGATGTTTTTGTCTTGTTTTCATCCAAAATATCTAAACATTCTTAAATCAAGAAAGATTTTCTAGACGAGTAAAAATTCTTGGTTTCAGAAAAAAACGAGTCAAAATGAAGTGTTTTTGCTTGAAACAATGGGGTAGGAAAAATAATCTAGTTTTCTTTTTGAAATTAGATTTTTTTTTCTTACCCCACACTGGAAAAAATGCTTTTCTTACATAGATTAATTGTCTTTTTTCCAGCAAAAATATCTAAAAACTCTTAAATCAAGAAGGATGTTCTAAATGAGTAAAAACGATTGTCTTGTTTTCAGAAAAAACAAGTCAAAATTAAGTGATTTTTTCTTAGAACCAGCAAAATAATCTGCCAATGGGGTGAGAAAAAAAATGTTATTTCAAACAGAAAACAAGATTATTTTTCTTACCCCACTGGCAGATTATTTAGCTTGTTTCAAGCAAAAACACACTTAATTTTGACTAGTTTTTTCTGAAAATAAGACATTAATTTTTACTCGTCTAGAAAATCCTTCTTGATTTAAGAATTTTTAGATATTTTGGCTGGAAACAAGACAAAAAATCTTAGTAAGAAAAGCATTTTTTGCAGTGCATTGGCAGATTATTTAGCTTGTTTTAAGCAAAAACACTTAATTTTGACTCGTTTTTTCTGAAAAGAAGAAAATAATTTTTATTCGTCTAGAAAATCCTTATTGGTTTAAGAATTTTTAGATATTTTGGCTGGAAACAAGACATTTTTGCAATGAAATCAAGGTATTGAACAGCAAATTTCATGCAGTCTTGGAAAACCTGTATATACGAGGAAGCCTTGTTTTAAAAGACTCATGAAAAGTAATTAAAAATGTAATGCCATGAGCATTTTTAAACTAAATATACATTTTACACTACTAAAAATGCTTTTCTTACTTAGATGTTTTTGTCTTGTTTTCATCCAAAATATCTAAACATTCTTAAATCAAGAAAGATTTTCTAGACGCGTAAAAATTCTTGTTTTCAGAAAAAAACAAGTCAAAATGAAGTGTTTTTGCTTGAAACAATGGGATAGGAAAAATAATCTAGTTTTCTGTTTGAAATAAGACTTAATTTTAACTTCTTTTTTCTGAAAACAAGACAATACTTTTTACACGTTTAGAAAATCCTTATTGGTTAAAGAATCTTTAGATATTTTGTCTGGAAACAAAAAAAAAAAAATCAAAGTAAAAGAAAAGCATTTTTTGCAGTGAAATCAAGGTATTTAACAAAATTCAATTCAGGACTTGGAAAACCTGTATGTATGAGGAAGCCTTGTTTTAAAAGTGATTTCTAGACTCATGAAAATTAATAAAATCTTTTAATGCAATGAGCATTTTTATACTGAATATACATTTTACTAGTTAAGCCAAGCTCAAAAATATTTTACACTGCAAAAAATGCTTAGATTTTGTGTCTTGTTTCGAGCCAAAATATCTAAAAAATTCTTAAATCAAGAAAGATTTTCTAGCCGAGTAAAAATTGTCATGTTTTCAGAAAAAAAAAACAAGTCAAAATTAAGTTTTTGCTTAAAACAAGCTAAATAATCTGCCAATGGGGTAAGAAAAAAGTATCTTATTTCAACAGAAAACAAGATTATTTAGCTTGTTTCAAGCAAAAACTCACTTAATTTTGAGAAAAAAGAAAGAAAGAAAATAATTTATACTTGTCTAGAAAATCATTCTTGCTTTAAACATTTTTAGATATTTTGGCTGGAAACAAGACAAAAAAAATCTAAGTAAGAAAAGCATTTTTTACAGTGAAATCAAGGTATTTAACAACAAAATTCATGCAGTCTTGAAAAACATGTATATATGAGGAAGCCTTGTAAAAGTGATTTCTAGACTCACTTTGAATAAAATCTTTTAATGCCATGAGCATTTTTATAATGAATATAATTTTACTAGTTAAGCCAAGCTCAAAAATGTTTTACACTGCAAAAATGATTTTCTTACTTAGACTTTTTGTCTTGTTTCCAGCCAAAATATCTAAAAAAATTTAAATCAAGAAAAAATTTCTAGACAAGTATAATTTGTCTTTTAAACAAGTCAAAATGAAGTGTTTTTCCTTGAAAGCAGCAAAATAATCTGCCAACGGGGTAAGAAAAATGTCTTATTTTAAGCAGAAAACAAGATTATTTTGCTCACTCCACTGGCAGATTGTTTTGCTTGTTTCAAACAAAAACTCACTTCATTTTGGCTTGTTTTTTCTGAAAACAAGACAGATTTTACTTGTCTAGAAAATCCTTCTCGATTTTAAGATTTTTTTGCTATTTTGGCTGGAAACAAGACAAAAAATCTAAGTAAATACAGCATTTTTCGCAGTGAAATCAAGGTATTTACCAACAAAATTCATGCAGTCCTGGAAAACCTGTATATATGAAGAAGCCTTGTAAAAGTGATTTCCAGACTCGTGAAAATTAATCAAATCTTTTAATGCCGTCAGCATTTTTATACTGAATATATATTTTACTGCACTGCAAAAAATGCTTTTCTTACTTAGATTTTTTTTACTTGTTTGCAGACAAAATATCTAAAAATTCTTAAATCAAGAACCACTTTCTAGACAAGTAAAAATTATTTTCTTGTTTTCAGAAAAAACAAGTCAAACTTAAGTGAGTGTTTGCTTAGAACAAGCAAAATATTCTGCCAATGGGATAAGAAAAAAATGATTATTTCAAACAGAAAACAAGATTATCTTTCTTACCCCATTGGCAGATTATTTTGCTTGTTTCAGATTTTCTAGAAGTAAAAATTATTGTCTTGTTCTCAGAAAAAAAGAAGTCAAAATGAAGTGAGTTTTTGCTTAAAACAATTAATTGTTACAATTTAGACAATTTTATTTTAACTTTTTTTTTCTAAAAACAAGACGATAATTTTTCCTCGTCTAGAAAATCCTTCTTGATTTAAGAATTTTTAGATATTTTGGCTGGAAACGAGACAAAAAATCTAAATAAGAAAATCATTTTTTGCAGTGAGTTGGCTAGAAATTGTCGGTAAGAAATCCCAAATGATTGGAAAAGTCAGATCAATGAATTAGTTTAAAAGTGCAGGAATCTTGAGGAACGTTCAGTTCTGGAATCATGAAACGTAATGCACAGAAATCAGGAGTGTCTGAGATTCACAAACCAAAGTTCTTCATTCCCGCAGATATAACGGTGAGTGAGTGAGTGAGTGAGTGAGTGAGTGAGTGAGTGAGTGAGTGAGTGCGTGAGTGCGTGAGTGAGTGGTGATGGTTGAGAAGCGCTGATGTGATGTTTCTGATGAAGGTTCTGTGCCTCTGTGATATTATCGTGGCCAGTGTTGGTTTATTTCATTCTCTCTGTGGTTTTCATCAGGTGAACAGATCAAAATAACAGCTCAACTTTGACTTTGACAACTAAAAGTGCCTAGAACATGAAGGACTTATTTGCTGTTTTTTTACAGTATCTTTTGTAATGCAGTCAATGCTTTTTTTTTTTAAGAACTGCTTTTGTATAATCTTTTCATATGTATTTTTATTATTGTTGTTGTTGTTATTTGTTTTTAATCTCTATGATCATCGTCTGTTCGTGGTTATTTTTTAAGGCAGGCTCTCACACCGTAATGCTTTTATATTCTGCTTTATAAAGGTCATAGTAATCCAGATGTAATGCTGCTCTCATTAAACACTCATGTTTTTAACAGCCTCGCTGTATCTGTGCTTCATCAAATCTCTTTCTCCATCTATAATTAGTCAAATGATTTGAACAAAAAAATACTATGTTGGGATTTTAATGTTAATCCAATGATAGTTATATAGAATTTGGTCAGTCTCCCAAAAGCGTTGCCACTTTGTTCCCCGTGTTTTCCTCTTTGATCACAGGATACGCACAACTAATCATAACTTTGAAGGAAATGTTCAGCCAGAAATCAAAATGTGCTAATCCTTAGGCAATCTGAGATGAGGATGAGT
The DNA here is from genome assembly GCF_049309525.1 of Garra rufa. Lineage (NCBI taxonomy): Eukaryota > Metazoa > Chordata > Actinopteri > Cypriniformes > Cyprinidae > Garra > Garra rufa. The sequence continues at coordinate 3,945,171 of NC_133362.1, read as the reverse complement.
TAGTTTCTTCATCAGATTTGTAGAAATGCAGCATTACATCACTGTCTCACCAATAGATCCTCTGGAGTGAATGGGTGCCGTCAGAATGAGAGTGATAAAAACATCACAGTAATCCACAATAACCCACTCCAGTCCATCAGTTAACATCTTCAGAAGACAAAAGCTGAAACAAATCCATCAAGACGTTTTTAACTCAAATACATTGAGTCCATAATCTAAAATAACGCTTCCTCCAGTGAAAAAGTGGTCTAAGTGGCTAAAACAGCTCTAAAATTGAACACTTTTGTCCAGTTTTATGGATTATTGTGATGTTTTTATCAGATGTTTGGACTCTTATTCTGACGGCACCCATTCACTGCGGAGGATCCATTGGTGAGACAGTGAAGGAATGACACATTACTCCAAATCTGATGTGGTCTGAATCAGGAGAGAAATCTGCACAGATCAAGCACCGTTTACAAGCCAAAACAGCTCTAAACAATTTTGTGGCTGGATTTTGATGTGAAAGACAACAAGGAAGCATTACTATGTTTTTATTGAGTTAAAACGTCTTAATGCTGGATTTGTTTCAGCTTTTGTCTTCTCCAGATGTTAACTGATGGACCGGAGTGGTGTGGATTACTTGTGGATTACTGTGATGTTTTTATCAGCGGTTAGGACTCTCATTCTGACGGCACCCATTCACTGCACATTTAAATATATTCACACTTAGATCATCTAAGATGTAGATGAGTTTGTTTGTTCATTAGATTTGTATAAATGTGTCATTCCATCACTGTCTCACCAACGGATCCTCTCGAGTGAATGGGTGCCGTCAGAATGAGAGTCCAAACAGCTGATAAAAACATCATAATAATCCACAAGTAATCCACTCCACTCCAGTCCATCAGTTAACATCTTGAGAAGACAAAAGCTGAAACAAATCCGTTAAGACATGTTTAACTAAAATACAAGTCCATAATCCATATAATAACGCTGCCTCCAGTGAAAAAGTCCATCTCTGTTGTCTCTCACATCAAATCTAGCCACCTATTTGTTTAAATCTGTGCAGATTTCTCTCCTGATTCAAACCAGACCACTTTTTCACTGGAGGAAGCGTTATTATGAATTATGGACTCATATTTGAGTGGTGTGGATTACTGTGATGTTTTTATCAGCTGTTTGGACTCTCATTCTGACGGCACCCATTCACTCCATTGGTGAGACAGTGATGGAATGACACATTTCTACAAATCTGATGAAGAAATAAACCAGTGTCTCTATTAATAGAGTCTTATCTCACATTGTTTCAGCTGCGTCTCTGCCACTCGTCTGGACCTGTTAAACCATTTCCAGTGGTTATCTGTTAGTAAACACTGATGTCAAATGGGTGCCATCATTAGATTCTACAGCCGCACTGCTCTATTTTAAAACAAACAGCAGAGGAGCGAAAACATTACAAACATCAGTTCCGTCTCAATCTGAATGCATTTCAATGCAACTCAACAATTACTGTAACTTTGCAGCATTAAAACTTTTGTTTACCTCTTTATTAATGTGAAGCTGCTTTGAAATCATTTGTCGTCATCTATTTCTGTAGCACTTTATACAATAGAGATTGTGTCAAAGCAGCTTAGTAATAAACCTGTAATAAACAAGAAAACTGTGTCAGTGATGCAAACACAATTCTGTTCTGCATAAAGCAGCTCTAAAAAGAGCACAATAACCAACAGTCAGGTTTTTCCATTAAAGTCAGTTCATTGTTAATAATAAAAGAGTGTCTGTGCAATCAAGTCAATAATGTTGCCAAATATCAAGTGTCCCCAACTAAACAAGCCAAAGGAGATCTGTATTACATAAAACTTGACTTGAAAGGGAATAGTTCACCCAAAAATAAAAATTTTCTAAAAAAGTTTGTTTCTTCATCAGATTTTTTTTTTAGAAATGTGTCGTTCCATCACTGTCTAACCAATGGATCCTCTTCAGTGAATGGGTGCCGTCAGAATGAGTCCAAACAGCTGATAAAAACATCATGATACAACATCAAAGTGAACATCTTAAGAAGCCAAAAGAAACAAATCCATCATTAGGATGTTTTTAACTAAAATACAAGGTCCATAATCCATAACACTTCCTCCAGTGATAAAGTGCTCTATCTGAATCAGGAGAGAAATCTGCACCATTTACAAGCCCAAACAGCTGTAAACTTTAAAGTGTTTGTCTTGTCAAGATGTTAACTGATGGACTGGAGTGGTGTGGATTATTGTGATGTTTTTATCAGCTGTTTGGACTCTCATTCTGACGGCACCCATTTACTCCAGAGGGTCCATTGGTGAGACAGTAATGGAATGACACATTTATACAAATCTGATGAACAAACAAACTCATCCTAATCTCAGATGGCTTGAGGGTGAGAACATTTTCAGTACATTTTCAGTTTTGTGTGAACTACTGTACTCCTGTGTATTGTAAAGTCCAGCAGATGTCGCTGTGTGTGTGAGAGACAAAACAGCCAATACAACAAAGACTTTTCCAGTAGAGAACAGAGTTTGAATGACTTGCACTACTAGACAAATTTCACAGCCCTTATAATTACTTTTGATATGTTTAGATGTAGTTTGAGTTTGCTTGTTGTGTGTGAATGCATTTCCAATCTCTGTTCTGTACCCTAGAGCTTCATACAGGCTTCTGCTGCCTCAGATGCACCATAAATGGCCTCCATCTGTTGGACACTTTTTCCTGCTGATGTGCCTGAGTCACGAGTGTGTGTGTGTGTGTGTGTGTGTGTGTGTGTGTGTGTGTGTGTGTGTGTGTGTGTGTGTGTGTGTGTGTGTGTGTGTGTGTGTGAGATGAGCGTGAGTGGAGCTTCTTTTGCCATGTAAATGATGGTCGTCATCAGAGAAGAGCTCAGGTGTGTCTGTCACTCATGATGCTCTTCATACAGATGATGACCTCCGTCTCTCAAATGTGATGTTTCTTCACGTTTGCCTCTTATTTTCATAAAAAAAGTATTTGTTGTTCTGACACTTGGTTACATGCAAATGTTGTGTGTTCATGTTGATCTGTGTGCAATCCAAACATGAGAACAGTTGGTTCTCGCTCTTCAAAAGCTACTGCAGTGTTTTTAGTAGCACTTTAGTTGAGCAAACAACTCTTTTATTGCAGTCATACTGGTCTGTGTGAAACAAAATGTTGAGAGGGATGTTTAGGGATTTAGGTGAGAAACCAGCACAGAAAAGCTCTGATATGTCTTCTAGATGAGAAGATTCCTGCAGATGAAGAATACGTGATTTAAGTGTTTTAATGAAATGTTCAGCTCCCTCTCGGTACATTCTGAGTCTGAGGCTTTTAGAACTGTTTCTATGGGAACTGCATTTGTGCTGTAGTGCCATGAAATTACATAAATGCTTGTTGTGGAATGAATTGTTTGAGTTTTTTTCTGAGTATGTGGTTTGATATTAGGAAATAGATTAATATTTGTATTAATACTAATAGTATTATTAAAGTTTAATAATGCTTATATATTTGATAGTCCTCAGCACACTTACATAAATCACTTTAATAAACTTACTATTGTTGTTATTAATATCCCGCATCTATTAATAGAATAATTCAGCAGCGGACAGACGCGAAGCTCCTCCCCGTGGTGTGACGTATGAGGTGAGCGCAACCGTTTTGGTATTTATGCAAATTAGAGACCGCTTTAGCCAACCGCGCTGCAGGCCGTCCCCGCGAGAGCCAATCGCTGGACTCGACTGTGACTCGCCATATAAGGAGCGAGAACTCCAAAAAAGGAAACAGCGTATCTCTTTATATGGAGGAAAGTAGATCGGACGTTTTTAGATCCCGTCGCGCTGGCGCAGAGCGTTGCGAAGCGTCATATAGACGCTGTTGATTGACAGCTGTCAGCAGCTGGACGCGGAGTTGACGCGACAGCGGCGCGTCAACAGAGAGAAGCGCTGATTTCACGCGTTCGCGGTGCACTAGATAACGCGGAGGGATCGCGGAAGCGCTAGTGCGGCTTTCCTTTTAGAGAAAGCGCGTCGCTCACGGTCGCGGAGCTCCAGGAGGAGGTAAAGTGGGAGTGAAGCCGGCTGAAGGTGCTCAGGTTCAGCATCACTTCTCAAAGTTTCCACGCAGACTCTATCCGTGTATGAGCGCCGCTCCGGATCTCGCTCTCTCACCGACTGTCGCTCCAGCGCTCCGCTGCCGTCATACGGATCGTTCTCCCCGGCTTCTAGGATGTTATCCAGCCAGAGCGGAGCGGCTCTGAGTGGAACCGGATCAGCGGCGGGGAAGAGCGCAGGCCACGGCGCGGTGGTGATGGGCGCCGGGGTCCGCGCGGGGTTCGCCAGGGGACTGGGGCCGCTGCAGGCTGGAGCGATGGGGCTCGGGATGCCCGGGAGATTCGAGCCGGATAAAGAGGGACACCCGCACGTGTGCAGCGGCTCTGACGCGGACTCCGACTCGGGCGATGAGGACGAGCCCATGGGGTCAGTCGGGGACGGCCGGAGGGGAGGCGGCGTCAAGCGGGAGAGAGCCGAGATGGAGGCGGCGATGGTGGGACAGGAGGCCGGCTTGCCCTCCGGTGTGCTCGCGGGCGGAGTGGCCGGAGCGAAACCGGGCAAGAAGACCCGGGGCAGAGTCAAGATAAAGATGGAGTTTATAGACAACAAACTGCGACGGTACACGACCTTCAGCAAGAGGAAGACAGGCATCATGAAGAAGGTGAGAAACATCATGAAGAACAACCAGATCACTCAAACAGAAACTAAAGTCAAACATGTTTCAGCAGCCTAATTCTGGTAACTAAAAGGTTGTAGGTTTCAGTCCTGCAAGAGAACTGCATGACTGAATAGGATAAGTAGTTATATTAAGATTAAATACACAAAGTCATGAAATGAAAACTCAGAAGAGAGGGTGCAAACTTCTCTCCAAAAGAAAAGAAAGTCATAAAATTAATCAAATTTGTTTCTGCTAGAGCAGAGATGCACAAACTTTCAAATACAAAGTGACAAAAATCACTTTGACTGAAGATCATGGGCCAAAATTAAATGTTGCATTATATGCAATTGTTATATTACAAGTTTTTAAATCACATTTACTTGGTGTTTTATGCATTTTAAGGTAAAATTCAAAGGTTTATTAATTTTTTTAAATAGGATGTTTTTGCCAAATCAAAGGTCATCATGGGCCTTGGTTTGAGCTTCTTCTGAGCTCCACATTGGTTTCAGAGCTCTGAACTCTTACTGAGGGTTACTTTGCTTTCTTCCCGTTGAGGAACTGTTGTAGAACTAAGCCGCAGGTCTTCAGGAGTATGTGGGTTTGCGTGGGTCTTGTTCTTCTGTGGTGTCACATGTCCTGTCCTTCGGTAGGTGATCTGAAGGCACAACAGACGCGACGGGCTGTGAGCTTTAAATAGAACGAGCAACTGACATTCTCTATTACAGACCAGCGGCTCTGGTGCCACCCAAACCTCCAGCCATCATGACCCACATAATCTCAGACCGCCACAACACTCACCATTAACCAAGTGTAATTGCTCCGTTGAGAAGAGACATTAACGACTGACAAACAAATTTTTTTAAGTAATTTCTAAGTAGTTAAAGTTTCCTCACCTTCCATGTTGTTCCCAACTTGCAAGTTTTTTCCATAAAGCAAAAAATTAGCATTTAGGGTTTTTTATTCATGCTGAAAATGTGCTCACACTCAGGACATCTGAGATGTAGATGAGTTTATTTCTTCATCAGATTTGTATAAATGTGTCATTCCATCACTGTCTCACCAATGGTAGTGAATGGGTGCCGTCGGAATGAGAGTCCAAACAGCTGATAAACATCACAATAATCAACAATAACCCACTCCAGTCCATCAGTTAACATCTGGAGAAGACAAAAGCTGAAACAAATCCATCATTAAAACATTTTTATCTCAAAAAATTGAGTCCATAATCCACAATAACACTTCCACCAGTGAAAAAGTTCATCTCCTGTTGTCTCTCACATCAAAATCCAGCCTCATATTTATTTACAGCTGTTTTGGCTTGTAAACAGTTCTTGATTTTGATGTGCAGATTTCTCTCCTGATTCAGATTAGACCACTTTTTCCTTTTAGGATGTTATTATAGATTATAAACTCAATGTATTTAAATTAAAACATCTTAATGATACATTAGTTTCAGCTGTTGTCTTTTCCAGATGTTAACTGATGCACTGGAGTGGTGTGGATTATTGGGATGCTTTTATCAACTCTCATTCTGACGGCACCCATTCACTCCAAAGAAGCACATTTTCATTTTTGCCTGAAGTACTCCTTTAAAATGAAGTGATAGTCCCTGTTATTGGCTGTGGTTCAGCAGGTCTGAGGAACAGGATCTTTCATCAGCTCAGTTGAGCTGAACCTAAGTGTGGCGGGTGTCTCTCTCGGGTCCTCCTCCTGATCTTCATGATGGATTGAAAGGAGAGAGCTGATAGTCTTTCTGTGGAAAGGGAATTCTTCTATTTATTGTGGTTTGAGAAAGTGAAGGAATGAGAGTTTCTCTGAAGCTGACGCCAGCTGTTATCTGAAGCCTGTTAAATCTAGAAGTGTTTCAGGTGTCGTTAATGGTTGATAATACTATTCTGTTTTTATTTTTTTAGGATTTTTAGTTAGAAAACTTTTAGTTTAAGAGAGTTTGTGCATCTCATTTCCCATCATTACATTCTGTGATGTCTAATCCGTTAATTCCTGGTTAAATGGCTGGATTTGGACAAAAGCTAGTGAGTGAAGAAGGCATCCTCGTGGGTCGTAAACATCAGACAAATGTGCTTTGACACGACACATGCTGGATGTTAGTGTTAGCTGTAGTTACTTCACCTGCCGTCATTCATTCTCAGCGTCCTCAACAGCTGAGCAAACGCAGAGCTGATGATGAGACGATCAGAGTCTTGAGCTCATCTGCTGCTCTTTACGGCTCTCACACGCCTACAGCTGCTCCTCAAACACACTTTACACCAGAAAACAGACCTCATGGGAGTTTAGTTCAGTATCATGACAAAGGCTGCTCTGAGAAATGTTGTTACACTGTAATAAATTGCTTCTTACTTAGAAGTTCTGTCTTGTTTAGAAGTGCAAACATCTAATGAGTTTAGTACCATAAAATCACTGAAAGTGTAAAATGTTAGTACATTTATTTCAATGCAGCCATTTGTATTTTTGTGTTTGCATTAATCTAATGAAGGCATTTATGATCAGCGTTGGGGGTAACAAATTACAAGTAACTTTTTTCCAAAAACTAGTAAAGTAACGCATTACTTTTTAATTGACAAGAAAATATCAGAGTTACTTTTCCACCATTTATTGATTAAAAGCTCTCCTGTCCTCATGTTGAGAGAAATCAGGAGTAAGATGTTACTTTAGTTCTAGAATAAATGTGAACATGCATTAATTCATCTCACTCACTAAAAAAGCTGATACGGTGTTTTTCAAAATGAATAAAAACAGTTAAATTCAAGCAAACCTGCAATAATTAAATATGTTAAATAATACAAATATCCTTTATGTATTTAATCCCATTTTATTAACCGATGTCTTTGCTGCCGACCTTCGATGATCCAATTCATCCATACTAATAAGCAAAAATGACTCAAGATAATCTAACATTTGTTTTTCTTTTTCTTTTTTGCTGAAGAGTTGACATTTGTTCTTCTGCGGTCTACTGTACAGACGTCAATTTACTTTACTCTAAACCTGAGACTTTTGGTGTGAAAGGGCTTTTACATTTGACAAAAATAGAACTTTTTATATTAAAAACAAACAAGCAAGCCCTGCCCAGATTTAAAAAGTAACACAAAAGTAACGTAACGCATTACTTTCCATAAAAAGTAACTAAGTAACGTAATAAGTTACTTTTTTAGGGAGTAACTCAATATTGTAACGCATTACTTTTAAAAGTAACTTTCCCCAACGCTGATAATGATGACTGACGTGACTGAAGGATTCTAGTCTAGATCTCTGTAGTTTCTCGAGATGTTTTCTGGCAGCTTGAGCACATGATGCTTTGTTCTTGAGAACAGATGGAGATCATTTCATTCCTGATCCAACAGCTGAAGAGGAACGATGGGCATTTAAACTCTCCGCTGTTTTACAGCCGTTCCGCAGATCAAAGTTCCTCTTGTTTTACTCTTATAGTCTTCAGATCAGCAGCTAACTGATCAAATATGACATTAGTGACCCTGGACCACAAAACAAGTCATAATAGTCATTTTGTTGAAATTGAGATTTAAACATCATACAACATCATACAAAAATATTTGGCGAGATACAACTATTTGAAAATCTAGAATCTGAGGGTGCAACAACAAAAATCTAAATATTGAAAAAATCACCTTTAAAGGTGTTCAAATGAAGTTCTTAGCAATGCATATACTGTAAAAAAAAAATTGTTGAGTCAACTTAAAATAATTTGTTACCCTGCTGCCTTACAATTTTAAGTTCAGTCAACTCAAATAAGTTTAGTCAACTTGAAATGTTAAGTTGTACTAAGTGACAACTTAGATATTTGAGTTGATTAAAAAATTCGGTTTGTTAAACTTAAAATCTGGGTTTGTTACTCAGCATACTTTAATTTAGCAAGATTAAATTGATCAAAAGTGACAGTAAAGGCATTTATAGCTTATGCTATTCTTTTAAAATTTCAACCTATCTCTGAATCCTAAAAAAATGAAATGCTTCTTGAGAATGATTTTAAAGGATCATGTGACACTGAAGACTGCAGTAATGATGCTAATAATTCAGCTTTGATCACAGCAATCAATTACATTGTACTATATAATCACATAGAACTTAACTGAACTTAAAGTGATAAATTATTTTAAGTTGACTCAACAAATAGTTTTTTACAGTGTATTACTAATCAAAAATTGGCATTAAAGAAAAATTAATAATTTTGACCTATACAATGTATTTTTGGCTATTGCTACAAATATACCCGTGCTACACTGTAGAAAACAAAAAAAACACACTTTTAAGTTCAGTCAATTAATATAAGTTTAGTCAACTTGAAATGTTATGTTGTACTGACAACTTAGATATTTGAGTTGACTTAACAAAAAATTGGTTTGTTAAACTTAAAAGCTGGGCAAGTTGTCACTTAGTACCACTCAACATTTCAAGTTGACTCAACTTTTTTGAGTTGACTGAACTTAAAATTTTAGGGCAGCCAGGTAACAAATTATTTTAAATTGATTCAACAAATAGGTTTTTTTTTACAGTGTACTTAAGACCAGGGTCATATATTAGTTGAGTTTCATGATCTTGAGTTTATTATAGCATCTCCTGTGAACAAACTCATCCAAGAACTCTTGGCATATTTTATATTATTGTGTATTGTACAGTATATTTAATGATTTTTAAAGGTGAATGTTTGTTGTTATTAATACTGTATCCCTAATCACCTTTGGTCATTTGAAGTTAAAGCAGCTGCTGTTGTTGGTTAGTCTGATGGTTGGTTAGTCTCTCTAGTCTAGAGTTCCTCCTTCAGACGCTGACCAGCGGCTCTATTCATAGAGTCTTATCTCACATTGTTTCAGCTGCGTCTCTGCCACTAGTCTGGACCTGTTAAACCATTTCTAGTGGTTATCTGTTAGTAAACACTGATGTCAAATGGGTGCCAGTATTAAATTCTACAGCCGCACTGCTCCATCATTTCAAAACAAACAGCTGAGGAATGACAATATTACAAACATGAGTTCAGCTTCTCAATGCATAAACCATTTCTGTGACTTTGCAACATTAACACTGTTATTTTCCTCTTGAAGTGAAGCTGCTTGAAATCATCTGTCAAGTCAACTATATTTCTATAGTGCTTTATACAAAAGAGATTGTGTCAAAGCAGCTTAATAAGAAACCTGTAATAAACAAGAAAACTGTGTCAGTGATGCAAACACAATTCGATTCTGCGTAAAGCAGATCTAAAAAGAGCACAATAGCAAACATTCAGGTTTTTCCATTAAAGTCAGTTCATTGTTAATTCAGTTCAGTTTAATTACGCTGTGAAGTTCATCAATTATGGATCAAGTTCAATTCTTTATATCAGCTCTTCATCATCCAGCTCAGTACTGTTCCAATAGTGTCTGGGTAATCAAGTAGATAATGTTGCCGAATATATTAAGTGTCTCCTACTAAGCGAGCCAAAGGAGATTTGTATAACATAAAGGTAGACTTTAAAGCAATAGTTCACCCAAAAATGTAATTTTTCTAAAAAACGTGCTCACTCTCAAGCCATCCAAGATTAGGATGAGTTTGTTTCATCATTAGATTTGTATAAATATGTGATTCCATCACTGTCTCACCAATGGATCCTCTGGAGTGAATGGGTGCCGTCAGAATGAGAGTCCAAACAGCTGATAAACATCACCGTAATCTACAGTAACCCACATCTTGAGAAGACAAAAGCTGAAACAAATCCATCATTAAGATGTTTTTGACTAATCCATAATAACGCTTCCTCCAGTGGAAAAATGGTCTGGTCTGAATCAGGAGAGAAATCTGCACCATTTACAAGCCAAAACAGCTCTGAACTTTAAAGCTTTTGTCTTCTCAAGATGTTAACTGATAGACTGGAGTGGTGTGGATTACTTGTGATGTTTTTATCAGCTGTTTGGACTCTCATTCTGACGGCACCCATTCACTGCAGAGGATCCATTGGTGAGACACATTTCTACAAATCTGATGAAGAAACAAACTCATTCACATCTTGGGTGGTAAAGTTTTGTTTCGGCTGAACTAGTCTTTCTTTTTCAGTCGCAAAAAAATAAGTTTTTTGAGGAAAACATTCCAGGATTTTTCTCCATATAGTGGACTTCAATGGTGCTCAACGGATTGAAGGTTAAAAATGCAGCTTCAAAGAGCTCTAAACGATCCCAGCCGAGGAAAAAGAGTCTTATCTAGTGAAACGATCGACTTTTTAACCTCAGATGCTCATCTTGTCTAGCTCTGTGATGCGCATGCGTATCCTGTTCACTCCGGTTCAAGACAGTTAGGGTATGTCTAAAAACTCCCATCACATTCTCTCCTCCAACTTCAAAATCATCCTCCATCGCTGCAGAAGAACAGACCCAGTGTTTACAAAGTGAACGTGCAAAGAAGATCAAACACCCTTTACAAAAAAGGTAAAACAGCGTTGGAGGACGATTTTGAAATTGGAGGAGAAAATGAGATGGGAGTTTTTAGACATACCCTAACTGTCTTGAACTGGAGTGAACAGAGTTCAGGCAGAGCTAGAATAGAATAGATGAGCATTTGAGCTTAAAACTTATATAAATATAATTTTTTAAAGAAAATAACTGATTGTTTCGCTAGATAAGACCCTGATTCCTCGGCTGGGATCGTTTAGAGCTCTTTGAACCTGCATTTCTAACCTTCAATCCGTTGAGCACCACTGAAGTCCACTATGTGGAGAATGTTTTCCTCAAAAAACGTAATTTATTTTTTCACACGAGTATTTTGGATGACAATGGGGAGAGTAAATTATCAGTAAGTGTGTATTCTGGAAGTTGAGGTCTGACTTGTGTTTCTGTGTCTCTGAAGGCGTATGAGCTCTCCACGCTCACAGGAACTCAGGTCCTGCTGCTGGTGGCCAGCGAGACGGGTCACGTCTACACGTTCGCCACACGTAAACTGCAGCCCATGATCACCAGCGAGACGGGCAAAGCTCTGATCCAAACCTGCCTGAACTCTCCGGACTCCCCTCCGCGCTCCGACCCGTCCACGGACCAGCGCATGAGCGCCACGGGCTTCGAGGAGACCGACCTCACCTACCAGGTGTCCGAATCCGAGAGCCTCGGAGAAACCAAGGTGAGTCGGCGTCGATTGAGAGGTTCTGCCGGGCTTTGTCTTTCCCCAGATGCTTTTTCCAAGGTCTGTCATCATGTTTTATGAATCTATGAACCACAGAGACTCTCGAGTCGCTCCAAAATCTACACGCTGAAGAGTTATGGTTGCCATATTAAAGCGCTCAAGTATTTCGTTCCTCCCGTCTGCGTTTGTTCTTCTGATCTGCCTCTCCAGACGCTCCGTCTGCGTCTTTACCGTGTTTACTAGAGTGATTCACATCTTTACTCCTCGCTCGTACTCCGGCAGATAGCGAGTATAAATAGCGCTGCACTCGTTATGACCTCCGCTTTGTAGTTTGTTGACGCGATCCGCTCAGAAATGAATCGCTTGTAAATGACGAGGAGCTTTCAGAGACGTTCAGAGTTCAAACCAAACAGCTCATGTTTACTTGTTGCTTTCTGTGGATGAAGTATTGATCTCACTCTGTGTTTGTTCGGATTCAGTTTAGCAGAGTTTCCTGATACTGTCATCAGAATGCATGTGTCAGATTTTATGCTGCGTTTCAGGATGTGTAGTATTGGTAAATATAAGCAGTTTAAGAGGTCAGCATCACATATAGGACCCTGGAGCACAAAACCAGTCTTCAGTAGCACAGGTATATTTGTAGCAATAGCCAAAAATACATTGTATGGGTCAAAATTATAGATTTTTCTTTTATGCCTAAAATACATAAAATTTTTTTAGAAGATATATCTTTTGTAAACTTTATAAATATATCAAAACTTAATTTTTGATTAGTAATATGCATTGCTAAGAACTTAATTTGAACAACTTTAAAGGTAAATTTCTCAATATTTTGATGTTTTTGCATCCTCAGATTACAGATTTTTAAATAGTTGTATCTCAGCCAAATATTGTCCTCTCCTAACAAACCATACATTAATGCAAAACGTATTTATTCTTTTATAAATGGACCCTTATGTCTGGTTTTGTGGTCCAGGGTCACATGTATTGTATAAATATATATCAGGGTTATTATAGTTTAAAAACCATAAAACCTTTTTGTTTTTTACTTGAAATAGAACAAATGTTATTTGAATTTTTTGAACGAGAAGGTGTGTCCAAACTTTTGGTCTGTACTGTATATTTTTCTGTTTATTAAAGTTTTTACTCTTCATTAGTGCAGTTTTCAGTGGGTTAGTGATATTTTTTTAATTATATAAAAATAATAAATAAATATTTTTAAATGGGTTTTTATACAAAAACTGCTTATAAAATTCACTTTATAAAAGACCCACATTTCTAACTAATTCATGGGGATAACATGAATAATTTCACATGGTTTAGTGTAAGATTTTTGTCCATCTTTTGGAAAATCCAGTTTTAAAAGTAAAAAAAAAAAACAACTACAAATAACTTTTTCCAGTAGGTGGCTGCAGAGCTCCACTATTTGCTATTTGACCACCTGAAAGATATTTTCTCACAAGTTTTTTCAGTTGAATTCATATCTACAGTACAGACCAAAAGTTTGGACACACCTGAATGAGATATTAATAATTAAATGAAAGAGAAAATAATTACAACTATATAGACATAAAAAAATTAATAAAAACAACGAAAAAACACAATACAATTTCTAACTTAAAAAATGACTGAAACCTTAACAAATATTAAATATTAAAATAAAATTAAATATTAAAATGTCTGTATTATTTAACTATTATTTAACTCTCTTCTGCTCACCAAGCCTGCATTTATTTGATCCAAAATACAGCAAAAAGCAGTAATATTGTGAAATATTTTTACTATTTAAAATAACTGCTTTTTGTGTGAATATCTGTTAAACTGTAATTGATTTCTGTGAATGTCTGTGATTTTTTTTTTCTGAATGTTATATTCATTAAAGAAACCTGAAAAAATTCTACTTAGCTGTTTTCAACATAATTATAAAAAATGTATTTGAGGAGCACATCAGAATATTAGAATGATTTCTAAAGGATCATGTGACACTGAAGACTGGAATAATGATGCCGAAAATGCAGCTTTTAAATCAGAAATAAATTAAATTTTTAAATATATTCAAATAGAAAACAGTTCTTTTAAATTGGCAAAATTATTTAAGAAATATTGCAAACTGTTACCATTTTTGCTGTACTTTGGATCAAATAAATGCAGGCTTGGTGAGCATATATGTGACCCTGGACCACAAAACCAGTCTTAAGTCGCTGGGGTATATTTGTAGCAATAGCCAAAAATACATTGTATGGGTCAAAATTATTGATTTTTCTTTTATGCCAAAAATCATTAGGAAATTAAGTAAAGTTCATGTTCCATGAAGATTTTTTGTAAAATTCCTACTGTAAATATATCAAAATGTAATTTTTGATTAGTAATATGCATTGTTAAGAACTTCATTTGGACAACTTTAAAGGCGATTTTCTCAGTATTTTGATTTTTTTGCATCCTCAGATTCCAGATTTTCAAATAGTTGTATCTCGGCCAAATATTGTCCTATCCTAACAAACCATACATCAATAGAAAGCTTATTTATTGAGCTTTCATATGATGTATATATCTCAGTTTTGTAAAATTAAACCTTATGACTGGTTTTGTGGTCCAGGGTCATATATATATATATTTATATATATATATTCAATTTAGATTTTAATAAAGTTTAAAAAATCATTTTTGAAGTGAATATCTAAATATATGAATATGCAGTGCTGCTTTTCTTGTTTTGCAGATTATTGGATATTTTAACTAGAAAATAAGACACAAAAATACAATTTAAAACAGGATTTTTTGCATAATGGTCATATACAGGAAACCTGTTTGGAAACACTCATTATTTAACAGAAATGACCCACAGCAGATCGAACACATCAGTCATAGTATTAATGACGGCTGTTGTTCTGTGAAAGCCGTGTGGGGTTTATTGTGTCTGAATGATGAACAGATGCAGTCGGTCCGCAGCGGCACCTGTCCCGCGCCCCCAGACTTGAGCCGTCCCGCAGCTGAGCTCTGGAGGTGTGCGGCGCGAGCGAGATGAAGCTCAGGCTCCGTGGAGCGCAGTCGTTCCTCTCATTGATAAAAACAGGATTCTGCCTCCGTGGCCTTATATGGAGTGTTTCCCAGCGCTCCTCTGGCCGCGGCTCCTCGCATTCCTCATGAGCTGCAGCTGTCTGCGTCTGCGTCTGTGTGTTGGGTCGCCCCTGTCCTCATCTGAGCTGGAGCACACTTTATACACATGCAGACTGTTTTTATTTGCACGGCTTACAAGTGTTACTTTTAAAAGTAATGCATTACAATATTGAGTTACTCCCTAAAAAAGTAACTAACTTAGTTACTTTTTATGGAAAGTAATGTTACGTTACTTTTGCGTTACTTTTTAAATCTGGGCAGGGCTTGCTTGTTTGTGTTTAATATAAAAAGTTCTATTTTTGTCAAATGTAAAAGCCTCTTCACAGCAAAAGCCTCAGGCTTAGAGAACAATAAATTGACGTCTGTAGAGTAGACCGCAGAAGAAAACAATGTCAACTCTTCAGCAAGAAATAAAAAGGAAAACAAATGCTCGAGACTCATGAAACTTTGCACACATGCCAAAAATGGTGAAAATTTACATCTGATATGGGTTTTAGAAATGGACATTCAAAATTCTACCTATAAAATTTCAACAAAGTGCCCCTCGAGCTGTTTTACTGCCAGCCAAAAGTTCGGGATCAGTATTTTTACTGTATTTTAAGTTCCTAATGCTCATCAAGGCTGTGTTTATTTGATCAAAAATGCAGAAATATTGTGAAATATTATTAGGACGTAAAGCAACATTCTTCTGTTTTAATATACATTAAAAATCTAATTTATTTCTGTGATCAAAGCTGAATTTTTCAGCATCATTACTCCAGTATTCAGTGTCACATGATCCTTCAGAAATCATTCTAAAATACTCATTTATTTAATATAATATTTTTTGGGAAACCTGTGATACCTTTTTTCTGGATTCTTTGATTAATAAAAAGTTTAAAAGACCAGCATTTATTTAAAATAGATTTTTTTTCTAACAACATACACTACTGTTCAAAAGTTTGGGGTCAGTACATTTTTATTCTTTTTTTTTTTTGAGAGAGAGAGAGAGAGTTAATACTTTCATTCACCAAGGATGTGTTGAATTGAGTTTTGTGCTGTTTTTGCCATGTACTTAAACAAACTACTGCTAGAGTTTTAAACAGATCAACGCCAAATTTGGTCAGTCTACTCTAAAGCCCCTTGTGATGTTAAATTACAAATATCTTGAGTTTTGTTAAAAGGCGTGTCCATAGACAAACCTCAATGTTTCGTCATTAAATTTGGTCAGTCTACTCTAAAGGCCTTAGCGATGTTAAATTGCGAAGATCTTGAGTTTTTTGTTGAATTGCGTGTCTATGGCAGCCCAATGAAGTTCAACGCTTCACAATGCAAATAAAAGTTGTTGTAACTCAGCCATAAAATGTCCACACGTTCAATAAGAGTCCTGACCTGAACACATCTGAAGACCAATATTCTCTTAAAATCATAGCGCCACCTGCTGGCAACAGGAAATAACTTGTTTTACACCAACTTAAACATGCAATGTCCAGTCTGCACCAAACTTGACATGTTTGGTAAAAGTCCATGCCTAAAGACATCTAAAGGCCAATATTCAGTTATAATCATAGCGCCACCCATTGGCAACATGATATGTCATGCTTTGCACTAACTCAAAAATATCATGTTCAATCTGCACCAAACTTCATATATTTGATTAAAATGCTGGCCTGAAGACATCTACATGCCAATATCCAGTTATAGTCATAGCGCAACCTGCCTGCAACAGGAAGTGACATGTTTTAAGCTCTAATGAACTACTCAGAGAGATTTAATGACATCAACAATATATTTAGTCAGTTTAATCTAAAGGCCTTAAAGATGTTAAATTGCGAAGATCTTGAGTTTTTGTTGAAGGGCGTGTCCGTGGCGGCCCGACAAAGTTCAATGTTTCGCCAAGGACATAGAAGTTGTTATAACTCAGCCATACAATGTCCAATCTGTCCTGGCCTGAACACATCTAAAGACCAATATTGTGTCATAATCAAAAGGAAATGACTTGTTTTACACTAACTTAAACATGCAATGTCCAGTCTGCACCAAACTTCACATGTTTAGTAAGAGTCCAGTCCTGAACACATGCCCATATTCAGTTATACTGATAGCGCCAAGTGCTGGCAACAGGAAGTGGCATGCATTACGCTCTAACAAACTGCTCATAGAGATTTAATGATATCAACATTAGATTTGGTGAGTCTAATCTAAAGGCCTTTACAATGTTAAATTGCGAAGATCTTGAGTTTTCGTTAAAGGGCGTGTCCGTGGCGGCCCGACAAAGTTTGGCTCTTTGCCATGAAAATAGATGTCGTTTTACCCAGCCATACAATGTCCACTCTGCCCCAAAACAAAGTTTGGCACATATAAATGACTTTGACATATTTACCACTTTAAATGCATATTGCCCACCATTTGCTGTTGTCCTAAAGCCACCAGGTGATGGTGAGCCCGGGTGCAAGGGCCCTTTCATCGCTGCTTGCAGCTTTAATTTCGAATGATTTCCTGCAGTGCAGATGCTGATTGTCGTGAGCGTCTTGCGGTTGCGCAGCAGTGGCGTGTTTGATATGTGTGTGTGTGTGTGTGTGTGTGTGTGTCTGTGTGTGTGTGTGTGTGTGTGTGTGTGTGTGTGTGTGTGTGTGTGTGTGTGTGTGTGTGTGTGTGTGTGTGTGTGTCTGTGTGTGTGTCTGTGTGTGTGTGTGTGTGTGTGTGTGTGTGTGTGTGTGTGTCTGTGTGTGTGTGTGTGTGTGTGTCTGTGTGTGTGTGTGTGTGTGTGTGTCTGTGTGTGTGTGTGTCTGTGTGTGTGTGTGTGTGTGTGTGTGTGTGTGTGTGTGTGTGTGTGTGTGTGTTTGTGTGTGTGTGTGTGTGTGTGTGTGTGTGTGTGTGTGTGTGTGTGTGTGTGTGGGCATCGCTCTGTGTTTGAGTCGCTGTGGTTTGTTTGCTCATTAGAGTCCTTCATCACTCGCTCTCTTAAACATGGCCTGAGCCCAGAGCCGTTAGTCTCTCCGCGTTGGGCCTCACGCTGATGTTTGCTGGAGCTCCAGCGTCTGTCATAAAGAGTCGCTTTAGTTTGGCGTTGGCAGTGCATTCCAGCGTTACGCTGCCAGACCTCCATCCGTCTCCTGAACCTCTCATCTCCCACATACGCTCACATAATCAACCAGCCCCTGTGTGTGTCTGTGTGTGTGTTTGCTCTCAGCAGCAGAAGCCTGTGGTTTCCAGAAGTGTTTTGCATTGTGATTACACACAGAATAAAGTCTAATTAGTCTGCCTACGGTGTAAAACATCTCGAAACACGTTCCCTCAACTCATTCATCACCTGTGACAGTCAGAAAACATCTTCCCAGTCTGTGCTTTCTCCTTTACGTTTACTTTTACAGTACATGATAAACAACATCCTTAGAATATGAAGACGCTTTAATACGAGCATGAGCTGTAGACACCTGTATGCAACTGTATGCAACATTAACATGAAATAGACTGAATATGGATCATTTTTTGTGTGTTTGTTCTAGGGCTGCATGATTAATTGGAATAAAATCACTGAATGAACAAAATCAATTGTTTAAAAAATGAGTGGTTTAATGTTTGGAAATGAAGCAATTATAAATAACTAATTATTTGTAATAAAATATAATAAAATAAAATATGTATTGTTATTATTAGGCATCTTCAATCATTTTTGACCAAACACAAATTATATTTTGAAATTATAAAAATCATGGCTTCATTGAGTGAGATGGCTTTTGGTAAATTTTGTCGCATTATCTATGTGAACACGCAAAAAAATCGTGGACATGATTTGGAAATGTTAAAGGGTTTTGATTAGTAATATGGATTGCTAAAAACCTCATTTGGACAACTTTAAAGGATTTTCAAATAGTTGTATCTCGACCAAATATTGTCCTATCCTAACAAACCATACATCAATGGAAAGCTTATTTATCAACTTTTAGATGATGTATAAATCTCAATTTCCAAAAATGTACCCTTATGACTGGTTTTGTGGTCCAGGGTCAAGTTTTGTGTAATTGTGCAGTTTTTTTGTAATGCAACAAAATGGCACAATTCTCACTTTAAAAAATTAATTGTAAATGTTTCACTCTGTTTTAATATTAAATATTACATTTATTGAAAAATAATAAATACATATATAAATAAATAATAAATCTAATCATTAAAATTGCGTAAATGTTGTATAGTATCATAAAATCCCCTAAAATTCTAAATAATAATCAAAAAATATTATTGAACAAAAATGTGTTACATTAATTTTCCTGAAAAAAAAAAATTACATTTCAAAGGCTTACAAGTAGCCAAGTGTTACCCCTAAACAAACAAACAAAAAAATTATAATAAAAATAAATGACTATTTATGTTAGTTTTATTTTATTGCTAAATAATTAAACAACTTTGGCCGAATTCCTTTTTTCTTTTGTCTTTGTGGTGAAAAACACCAAGACAAAGAAACAATGCTAGGTTTATTTTTTTTACATGACATTACATAAGTTTAAATTTGTTTTTGATGCCACCATATGGCACAAGTCTCACTTTAAAAAAATGGATTTTAAATGTTTTCACTCTGTTTTGATATTTAATATTGCATTCATTGAAAAATAATAAATAAATAATTAAATAAATAAAAAGTATTCAAATAAAAAAAAATGTAAATACTTTTTTTAATTATTGAAAAAAATATTTAAAATAAATAAAAAATATTTTTTTATAATTATTGAACAAAAACATATTACATAAATTTTCCTGAAAAAAGTTACATTTCAAGGCTTACAATGAGGCAAGTTTGACCCCTAAACAAAGAAAAAAATATTTATAATAAAAATCAATGACTATCATTTATGTTAGTTTTATATTATTGCTAAATAATCACACAAATTTGGCCGAATTCCTTTTTTTTTTTTTTTTTTTTTGCAATTTTGCAATTTTGCTAAAAAAAAAAAAAAGAAAAACACATACACAAAGAAACAATGCTAGGTCTATTTATTTTACATGATATTACACAAGTTTTAATTTTTTTGATGCCACCAAATGGCACAATTCTCACTTAAAAAAATGATTTTAAATGTTTTCACTCTGTTTTAATATTAAATATTGCTTTTATTGAAAAATAATAATTAAATAAATAAAAATTATAATAAATCTAATGGTGAAAAATTGCTCATTACAATTTTATAAATATTGCATAGTATCATAAAATCTCCTCAAAATTCTAAATAATAATCCAAAAATATTATTAAATAAAAATGTTACATTAATTTTCCTGAAAAAAAAAGTTACATTTCAAGGCTTACAATGAGCCAAGTTTGACCCCTAAACAAAGAAAAAAATAAAAATAAAAATAAATTATTATTATTTATGTTAGTTTTATTTTATTGCCAAATAATCACATTTTTTTTTTTTTTGCAATTTTGCTATTTTGCAATTTTGCAAAAAAGAAAAAGAAAAACACATACACAAAGAAACAATGCTAGGTTTATTCATTTTACATGACATTACATAAGTTTAAATTTGTTTTTGATGCCACCATATGGCACAAGTCTCACTTTTAAAAAATGGATTTTAAATGTTTTCACTCTGTTTTGATATTTAATATTGCATTCATTGAAAAATAATAAATAAATAATTAAATAAATAAAAAGTATTCAAAAAAAAAAAATTTTAATACTTTTTTTAAATTATTGAAATAAAATGTAATTATTTAAATAAAAAATATTTAAAATAAATAATAAATATTTTTTATAATTAACATATTACATATTTGGACCAAAAAACATATTACATAAATTTTCTTGAAAAAAGTTACATTTCAAGGCTTACAATGATGCAAGTTTGACCCCTAAACAAAGAAAAAAATATTTATAATAAAAATAAATTATTATTATTTATGTTATTATGTTATTAGTATTTTATGCTATTGCTAAATAATCACACAACTTTTTTTCTTTTTTTTTTCTTTTTTTTTCTTGCAATTTTGCACAAAAAAAAGCACCAATACAAAGAAACAATGCTAGGTCTATTTATTTTACTATTATAGTTGCACAATAATCTGGACAGTTTTATAGTATCGTTGGCAGTTCTCCTGCGGTCTGCGCTCTCATTCTAGGAATGATTAGGAAGTGCTGGTGTTGTCCGCAGGACGGCGCGTGTTGAGAGAGTGTCGCTGAGATAATGGAAAGTTAACTAAGATATGCAGCTTTATCAGACTCCACCGAGTGTCTGCGTGATTCAACAGATCCTCAGCGTGAGACTCCGATGCGAATCAGTGATTCTTCAAGATTCATTTGGACCAAAGTATAGAGTTTCAGACTGATTCAGTTTAAAGTGATTCAAAATAGTCCAAAACTGATTTCAGAATTGTTTTGACTGATTGATTCAAAAGAGTCATTTGTGAATGAATCAGACACTGTGTGTGTGTTAATATAAGCAGCAGGACAATGCAATATAAAGACATGTTGTTTGTGTTTTTAATAAATTCACAAACATTTCAGGAAAATTAATGCATTTTTATTCAATAATATTTTTTGATTATTATTTAAAATTTTAAGAAGATTTTATAATACTATGCAATATTTATACAATTTTAATGTGCTATTTTCCCCATTAGAATTAATGTATTTTTTTATCAGTGATTCTTTAAGATTAATTTGGACCAAAGTAAAGAATTTCAGACTGATTCAGTTCAAAGTGATTCAAGACTGATTGATTCAAAAGAGTCATTTGTGAATGAATCAGACACTGTGTGTGTGTTACAGTATAAGCAGCAGGGCAATGCAATATAAAGACATGTTGTTTGTGTTTTTAATAAATTCACTAACATTTCAGGAAAGTTTATGCATTTTTATTCAATAATATTTTTTGATTATTATTTAAAATTTTAAGAAGATTTTATAATACTATGCAATATTTATACAATTTTAATGTGCTATTTTCCCCATTAGAATTAATGTATTTTTTTTTATCAGTGATTCTTCAAGATTCATTTGGACCAAAGTAAAGAATTTCAGACTGATTCAGTTCAAAGTGATTCAAGACTGATTGATTCAAAAGAGTCATTTGTGAATGAATCAGACACTGTGTGTGTGTTACAGTATAAGCAGCAGGACAATGCAATATAAAGACATGTTGTTTGTGTATTTAATATTTTCACAAACATTTCAGGATAATTTATGTAATACATTTTTGTTCAATAATAGTTTTTGATTATTATTTAAAATTTTAAGAAGATTTTATAATACTATGCAATATTTATACAATTTTAATGAGCTATTTTCCCCATTAGAATTAATGTATTTTTATTGATCAGTGATTCTTTAAGATTCATTTGGACCAAAGTAGAGTTTCAGACTGATTCAGTTCAAAGTGATTCAAAACAGTTAAAAACTGATTTCAAAATTGATTGATTCAAAAGAGTAATTTGTGAATGAATAAGTATAAGCAGCAACATGTTTGCTTTCAATGTGATGTGGGTCAGTCTGGATCAAGCGTGTGTCAGATGCATCAGTGTGATCGTGTTTGTCAGTCGTGTGTTCGGTGGTTCTGCTGTAGCTCCAGTGATGGACACGTTTGATGCGTGTGCTGGAGATGCGTGTTGAGCAATGCGTCAGCGGTGGGGGGGGGGGCTGGAGCAGCTGGACGGGTCACTGCTGATTGGCTGCAGCTCTCTAACTTGGGCTGCCTTGCCTTTTTTAGGCGTCCCAAATGGAGCTGTGAATTCCACATGGCTGGCACAGAGACAGAGAGTCAAACCGAGCCAGAAACACTGATTAGAGCAAGAGTGTGGAGCACACACACACACACACACACACACACACACACACACACACACACACACGCATATATACACTGCTACTCAAAAGTTTGGGATCAGTAAGACTTGTAATGTTTTTAAAGAAGTCTCTTCTGCTCATCAAGGCTGCATTTATTTGATCAAAAATACAGAAAAAATTTTTAAATTGCTAAATGTTATTACAATATAAAATAATGTTTTTTATTTGAACATACTTTAAAATCTAATTTATTTTTGTGATGCAAAGCTGAATTTTCATCAGCTGTTACTCCAGGCTTCAGTGTCACATGATCATTCTAATATGCTGATTTATTATTAGAATTATCAATGTTGGAAACAGTTGTGCTGCCAAATGTTTTTTTGGAACCTGTGTTTTTTTCAGGATTACTTGATCAATAAAAGGTTAAAAAAAACAGGGGTTTATATCTTGCAATTCTTTGTTTTTTTCTCACAATTCTGACTACTTATAATTATAAAGCTATAAAGTTTAATTTTGCAAGGGAAAAAAGAAAATATTTTTAAAAATGTGTGTTTATATCTTACAATTCTGACATATCAGCCAAACACGAAAAAATTACTGGCTGATTCAATTGGGAAAAAATGGCAAATATCGGCAGATATATCGGCTTTGTTATCAATTCTTGATATGATGTCAAAATACTTAATACTTCAAATATTTGTATATTTATAAATGTTTTTGATGTTTAAAATAAAGCATGAAAGTATAAAGTATGAAAGTCCGCCACCATTATTTCCACAACTTGTATCTCACAATTGCAAGTTTATATCTCGGAACTCATAGTTTTTTCTCGCAATTCTGGTGACTTTTCTTATAATTGTGAGTTAGAAAGTCCAATTTTGAAGGGGAATAATTGTATATTTTTATAGTTGTGTGTTAATATCTTTCAATTCTGACATCGGGCAAACATGAAAAAATTACTGATACAATAACTAGAAAATGCCAAATATCGGCAGATATATCGACTTTGGAAATGATGTTATAGAGTCTTGATATGAAGTCAAAATACTTCAATATTTGTATATTTATGCATGTTGAATAAATGGAATAAATATAAAATATATTGCTTCTATTGATATAATCAACATAAAATTAATTAAATACTACTTCTTTTCCTCATTAAAGTTATCAGTGTTAATTAAAAATAATTGGAAAATGCCAAATATCATCAGATATATCAGCTTTGAAAATCATGTTATCAAATCTTGATATGATTCATAGTTTTTCTCGCAATTTTGACGACTTTTCTTATAATTGTGTTATAAAGTCTAATCTTGAAGGGATTTTTTTTTATTTTTTTTATTTTGTTTTTACAATTGTGTGTTTATATCTTACAATTCTGACATAATGAAAAAATACTAGCAGATTCATTCATTAAAAAATGGCAAATATTGTTGAAAACTTTAACAAAGACATTTATAAATGCCTATGAGAATCATGAATGAAGAGTGAGTGAGTGAGTGAGTGAGTGAGTGACGGAGTGAGTGAGTGAGTGAGTGAGTGAGTGAGTGAGTGACGGAGTGAGTGAGTGAGTGACAGAGTGAGTGAGTGACGGAGTGAGTGAGTGAGTGAGTGAGTGAGTGAATGACGGAGTGAGTGAGTGAGTGAGTGAGTGAGTGAGTGAGTGACGGAGTGAGTGAGTGAGTGAGTGAGTGAGTGAGTGAGTGACGGAGTGAGTGAGTGAGTGAGTGACGGAGTGAGTGAGTGAGTGAGTGAGTGACGGAGTGAGTGAGTGAGTGAGTGAGTGAGTGAGTGAGTGACGGAGTGAGTGAGTGAGTGACGGAGTGAGTGAGTGACGGAGTGAGTGAGTGAGTGAGTGAGTGAGTGACGGAGTGAGTGAGTGAGTGAGTGAGTGACGGAGTGAGTGAGTGACGGAGTGAGTGAGTGAGTGAGTGAGTGAGTGAGTGAGTGACGGAGTGAGTGAGTGAGTGAGTGAGTGAGTGAGTGACGGAGTGAGTGAGTGAGTGAGTGAGTGAGTGACGGAGTGAGTGACGGAGTGACGGAGTGAGTGAGTGAGTGAGTGACGGAGTGAGTGAGTGAGTGACGGAGTGAGTGACGGAGTGAGTGACTGAGTGAGTGAGTGAGTGAGTGAGTGAGTGAGTGACGGAGTGAGTGACGGAGTGAGTGAGTGAGTGAGTGAGTGAGTGAGTGAGTGACGGAGTGAGTGACGGAGTGAGTGAGTGAGTGAGTGAGTGAGTGAGTGACGGAGTGAGTGAGTGAGTGAGTGAGTGAGTGAGTGACGGAGTGAGTGACGGAGTGAGTGAGTGAGTGAGTGAGTGACGGAGTGAGTGAGTGAGTGAGTGAGTGACGGAGTGACGGAGTGAGTGACGGAGTGAGTGAGTGAGTGAGTGAGTGAGTGACGGAGTGAGTGACGGAGTGAGTGACTGAGTGAGTGAGTGAGTGACGGAGTGAGTGACGGAGTGAGTGACGGAGTGAGTGACGGAGTGAGTGAGTGAGTGAGTGAGTGAGTGACGGAGTGAGTGAGTGAGTGAGTGACTGACTGAGTGAGTGAGTGAGTGAGTGAGTGAGTGAGTGAGTGAGTGACGGAGTGAGTGACGGAGTGAGTGAGTGAGTGAGTGAGTGAGTGAGTGAGTGAGTGAGTGACGGAGTGAGTGACGGAGTGAGTGAGTGAGTGAGTGAGTGAGTGACGGAGTGAGTGACGGAGTGAGTGAGTGAGTGAGTGAGTGAGTGACGGAGTGAGTGACGGAGTGAGTGAGTGAGTGAGTGAGTGAGTGAGTGAGTGACGGAGTGAGTGACGGAGTGAGTGAGTGAGTGAGTGAGTGAGTGAGTGAGTGACGGAGTGAGTGACGGAGTGAGTGACGGAGTGAGTGAGTGAGTGAGTGAGTGAGTGAGTGAGTGTTCTCCAGTGTGCTGTAGGTGTTGTTGATGCGGGGGAGACGATGACGCTCAGATGCGCTGTGATTATCACTATTGTTCACTGTTTGTGCAGTGTTTGCCACAGTTTCTATACAGAGGAGGGACACTGAAGCTGTTTGAGCTCATTTATTCAGCATGATGATGATGATGATGATGATGATGATGATGATGACGGAGTCTCTTATCATTGCGCACTGAGTCTCTGGCAGATTCTGCTCATCAGACAGACAGATGATGTTAGAAGAGTTTCTGGTGTTTAGAGGCTCATTGGTGTGTGTGAGAGTGTGTGCTGACTTAAACCTGAATTCACACCAGCTCATAAATTAAGGTCCCCATGGAGAAGCAAGCTTATAAATCATACAGAATGAGTTTTTTAGAGAATGTAAAAATGCAGAAATTTTCCTGTGAGAGGTAGGTTTAAGTGTGGGATTGTGTGTGTGTGTGTGTGTGTGTGTGTGTGTGTGTGTGTGTGAAGGGTTAAACACTCTCATGTTTCCTGACAGCTGTCTGTATCTTCAGCTGTTGTTCACACACCCCTCAAATACAGTGTTCTGACATTGACCTGCTACTCTCACACACACACACACACACACACACACACACACACACACACACACACACACACACACACATTTTATTTTAATATATTTTTAAAAAATAAATGTCACGTAATCCTTCAGAAATGTTGGAAATATTCTTTGGAACCTGTGATACTTTTTTCAGGATTCTTTGATGAATAACAAGTTAAAAAGAACAGCATTTATTCAAAATGTAAATCTTTTCTAACAATTTAAATCTGTGCTATCACCTTTTTTATCAATTCAACAGATCCTTGGTAAATAAAAGTATTAATTTCATAAAAAAAAAAGAAGGAATAAAAATGAACTGACCCCAAACTTTTGAACAGTAGTGTATATCGTTAGAAGAGATTTCTATTTTAAATAAATGCTGTTCTTTTTAACTTGTTATTGATCAAATAATCCTGGAAAAAAATATCACAGGTTCCAACAAAATATTAAGCAGCTGTTTCAAACATTGATAATAAATCAGTATATTAGAATGATTTCTGAAGGATCATGTGACACTGAAGACTGCAGTAATGATGCTGAAAATTCAGCTTTGTATCATAGAAATAAATTGCATTTTAAAATATATTCACACAGAAAACAGTTATTTTAAATTAAAATAATATTTCACAATATTACAGTTTTTTCTGTATTTTTGACCAAATAAATGCATCCTTGATGAGCAGAAGAAACGTCTTTAAAAACCATTAAATACTGAACTGATCCCAAACATTTGAGTGGCAGTCTGGGTATATATATATATAAATACAGTATATATAGAGAGCAAAAGAGAGCTTGAAGCTCTTTAAAGTGTCACATTTGTGATGTTTGTTCAGTCGGTGGTCAGTGAGAGGAGATGCTGGACTGTAAGATGGTGATGTTCATCTACCAGAGGAGCTCAGATTAACCATTAGATGACATTTGTTTGATAGCAGACATTCCCACATCTGTACAGATGATCCTGTTGGATCTGCTGGATTTCAAAACACAGGTTTCAGTGTGTTTGTTGTTTGAACAGCGGCTCATTTAGACCTTTGGACTGGAGATTCCTCTGTTAAACGCTCCGGATGGGTCTCTTTCACTCTTGAGTTCCCTTTAGTGAACAGAATGAGACGCTCCATCAGTGCTGTGAAATATATATATGTGTGTGATGACTGTGTCTCTCCAGATTACACACAGATGATCACAGATAAATCACAGTGTGTCTCATATCTGTTGTTTGTATTTCTAGGCTCTGAGACTCAGAATGAATGGTTTTGTGTGTTTGTGTAATTGTTCATCAGTGTGTTTGAGAAGCTCAAGGTTGCATAGATTCAGAATAATGGCTGTAACGAGGACACGGTTATTAATTATCCGCTCCTACCTGAAAATAATGAGTAGAACTAGCACATATTTCCAGAAATAAAAGCCCACGGTTCATTATTCTGCTGTGGGGATAAAAGAACTGAAGGTCTAGATTCAGACAAACATACATAAAAATACAGATATACACTGCAGTTCAAATAATGTTTTTTGAAGACGTTTCTTATGCTCGTCAAGGCTGTGTTTGTTTGATTAAAAATGCAGAAAAAAAATTAATATTGTGAAATATTTTTCCAATGTAAAATAACATTTTTCTATTTTAATATACATTAAAATCGAATTTATTTCTGTGATCAAACCTGAATTTTCAGCATCATTGCTGCAGTCTTCAGTGTCACATGATCCTTCAGAAATCATTCTAATATACTGATTCATTATCAATGTTGGAAACAATATTTTTTTGGAACCTGTTTTTTCAGGTTAAAAAGAACAGCATTTATTTAAAATAGAAAGGTTTTAACAACATACACAAATGTTTTTCTTTCATTTTTTTTAAAGAAATGAATACTTTTATTCACCAAGGATGTGTTAAATTAATAAAAAGTGATAGCATCGATTTACATTGTTAGAAAAGATTTATATTTTGGATAAATGCTGTTCTTTTTTAACTTGTTAATTATCAAAGAATCCTTATTCTAGTAATAAATCAGAATATTAGAATGATTTCTGAAGGATCATGTGACACTGAAGACTGGAGTAACAGCTGGTAAAAATTCAGCATTGCATCACAGAAATAAATTATATTTTAAAGTATATTGAAATAAAAAAACATTATTTTAAATTGTAATAACATTTGCTATATTACAGTATTTTTGATCAAATAAATGCAGACTTGATGAGCAGAAGAGAAAACATTAGAAGTCTTACTGATCCCAAACTTTTGAGCGGCAGTGTATGTGCTGTTAAATAACATTATTAAACAGTTGTAATTAACTGCATGCATTTCATCGACTGGATGCGTTTGATTTGATATAGATGAGTTGAGATTGTCCTGTATTGATAGATGTGATCGTTCAGTGAGGTTAGTTGTTCTACCTCTGACCCACTCAATCAGTCACATATAAACCTCCTGAAACATGTCCCTGACGCTCATACAGTCACACACACCACTTCATGAGCTGTTCGTTCCTCTCTGGTTCTGGTTTGGGAGCATTTTTGCTGTTGTGGTTTTGCCTCTGACAGAGTAAACCGGTTTAATTCAGCCGCTGATTATAACATGAACTTATGATTTGAGATTCTGGTGGCTGTAGAGGACATCACTCTATGAACATGACTGAAAACTCTGTTTTTATTGAAGAAATTGTTGTTGTTTTTTGAAAAATGTAATATTTTTCCTCATCAAGGATACATTAAATTGATCAAAAGTGACAGGAAATACGTTGATAATGTTGATAGTAGATTAAAAACTATTAACTGTAAATATTAGAATAAAATTTGAATTTTTGAAAATAAAATCATAAACTACTAAAAATGAAATACAAATAAATTAAAGCTAATCATAAATAAAATTAATTATTAATGATATTACTAATAAAAATGACACAAGCACATAACAAAATGACTACAACTGAAACTTAGTTCAAATTAAAATGAATTGGTTTTTATTGAAGAAATTGTTTTTTTTTTAAAGAAATTAATATTTTTCCTCATCAAGGATACATTAAATTGATCAAAAGTGACAGTAAAGATGTTTATAATGTTAAAAAAGATTTCTATTTCTATTTTTTTTATTAATTGAAATCAAGTATAGCTATAAATAGTAGATTAAAAACTATTAACTGTAAATATTAGATTAAAATTTAAATCTTTAAAAAATGTAAAAAATAAAATTGTAAAAAATAAAGATAAAAATGAAATACAAATAAATTAAGCTAATCATAAATAAAATTAATTATTAATGAAATTACTAATAAAAATGGCAAAAGCACATAACAAAATGACTACAACTGAAACTTAGTTCAAATTAAAATGAATTGTTTTTTATTGAAGAAATTATTGTTTTTTTAAAAGAAATTAATTTTGATCAAATAAATGACTAAACAACTTTAAAAATTCTCAAAAGTTTTCAGTGACTATCTAATCTGTCCTTATTTTGAGGTTGAGTCTGTTTGAAGTGGTTTTTAACACATTCTGATGTCCTGCAAACTAGATCAAATGTGTGTTTGTCATTAAGATGTGATTCTACAGATGTGCCACTTCCTGTGTGCTGCTCAGCATCGCAATTACAATCACAATCACATCTGACTGGCACAATTCCTCCAGTAACGTCTCATCTCACTTCTCAGCATCACACATTTAGATCAAGTTTTAGGGAGAAAAATCCTTTCAGGATGTGCTTGACGCACTCTGCAGGAGAGGTGTGTGTGTGTGTGTGTGTGTGTGTGTGTGTGTGTGTGTGTGTGTGTGTGTGTGTGTGTGTGTGTGTGTGTGTGTGTGTGTGTGTGTGTGTGTGTGTGTGTGTGTGTGAGAATGTAGTGTAATATCTAGTCTAGTGAGATGAACTGAAACACAGCTCCAGCAGAGTATATATATATATATATATATATATATATATATATGTGTGTGTGTGATCTGAGAAATGAGATTGGCTGTGCAGCTCATGATCAGATGTGTGTCCAGTACTGTGTGGAGGTTCTGTTGCCTTTGAGAGCAGTTGTCATGGTAACAGTCACAATAAAAGATGAGCGCAACGAACTTTATTTGAACTGCAGGATTTACTCTTAAACTAGTTCTGAACATTCAAGAGTAATGTCCAGTCAGATGCTCATTATGATACTCTACTCTATATTGTATACAGTGTTGATATGTGAAATAAAACTATTACAAATATTTTTTATTAATTTAAATAAAATAAAATATAAATGCTAGTTGAAAAACTTCAACTTTAAAAAAACAACAAAAAAGAGAAATATATAAAAAAAATATTAAACTGAAATAAAATAAGATGAAGCACTAAAATTCAATTAACAACTTAAAAAGAAATACAAATAAAATAAAGCTAATTACAAATGTGATGTAAATTTCTGCCACTGAAGAAAAATAAAAAAGGTAATTGCAACTTTTTGTTACAATTCTGACTTTTTTCTCACAATTGCAACTTTGTATCTCGCAATTCTGACCTTTTTTCTCACAATTGCAACTTTGTATCTCGCAATTCTGACCTTTTTTCTCAGAATTGAGAGATATAAACACACAGTTGCGAGTTTAAGAGTCCCGTTCTGATGGGAAAAAAAAAGTTCTCAGAAAAGTGAGTTTATATCTCGGAATTCTGACTTTATTACTTGCAAATTTGTGAGATAAGTCACAATAACCTTTTTTCTTTTTTTTTTTTAAATTACAAAAAAAAATTCAAATGAACACTGAAAATATAAAGAAAATATTAAAAAAACTACTTATATATAAAAATACTATAATAGTATATAAATAAAACAAAAATATCACTGTCTCATCCAGAAGAGGTTTAAATGTAGAAATATTTAAAAAGTTGAAATAAAAACATTTTCATTAATTGAAATAAAATTAACTATAAACATTAGAATTTAAACTTTATCTAAACTTAAAAAATGTAGAAACATTTTAAAAGTTGAATTACTAAAATTGTAACTAATATAAGTAAATTTAAAATAAATAAAAAATCATTCTAAACAATTACTAAGAAAAAGGACAAAAGACCATAACAAAAATACTACATGTGAAAGTGAATTAAAATGAAATTTAAAACATAAAAATAAATGCTAATTCAAAGCCTTAATATTGTAATAATATATGAATAATTCTAAATAACACTGCTTGTCTCATCCTGAAGACGTTTATTTTGTCATCCAGTGATATTGTTATATGAACTAAAACCATTAAAAGTCATTTCATTAATTAAAATAAAATTAACTATAAATAGTAGAATTAAAACTTAAAAAATAACTTCATTGGAGAACTATTTTAAAAATTGAATTACTAAAATAAAATGAAAATGAAAGCTAACTTAAAAAAAATACTAATAAAAATGACAAAAATACTACAAGGAAAAGTGAATTAAAACAAAAATTGAAAACATAAAAATAAAAGCGAATTCAAAACAATACTGTAATAATATATAAATAATTCTGCAATAACACTAAGAGGTTGTGTTAAATCAGACGTTAAATCAGGAAAACACTGACATGATTACTTTAATTAAACAATTTACAGTCATTATGTTGTATTATTATATGTGACCCTGGACCACAAAACCAATCATAAGGGTCTTTTTTTTTTAACTGAGATTTCAAAAAGCTAAATAAATAAGACTTTAAATAAGGACAATATTTGGTCGAGATACAACTGTTTGAAAATCTGGAATCTGAGGGTGCAAAAATATCGAAATATTGAGAAAATCGTTTTTAAAGTTGTTAGCAATGCATGTTACTAATAAAAAATTAAGACAGTTGATATGTTTACGGTAGGAAATTTACTAAATATCTTCATGGGACATGATCTTTACTTAATATCCTAATGATTTTTGGCATAAAAGAAAAATCCTCATGTGTTGATGATGTGTGAATGTGTTGATCCTCATCGTTGTGTTGATGTTGGCAGGATGCTCTGAAGCCGGCGTTCACCGTGGCCAGTGTCCCGGGCAGCACCAGCGCTCCGCCCACCGTCCCCAGCTCCTCCACCAGCATGCAGGCCAGCAGCGGCCCGTCCTTCCCCATCACCAACTACCTGGCGCCCAGCGGGAACGGAGCCAACGGCACGGTGCTGAAGAGCGCAGGAGCCACAGGAGGAGTCATGCAGCTGCCTGGAGGATTCACCTTCATGTCAGGTGTGTGTGTGTGTGTGTGTGGGGTCAGGGGTCACCTGTAAATGCTGGATTGTAATGCCGTTTAGTAATATGCATTGCTAAGAATTTAATTTTGGCCATTTTTTCAATATTTAGAATGTTTTGTAAAATATTGTCCTATCCTAACAAACCATACATCAGTGGAAAGCTTATTTATATAAATCTTAATTTTACACAATTGAGCCTTCTGACTGGTTTTGTTGTCCAGGGTCACATATTCAGATTAGTCCCTTGGCCGACTGCTTTCCTGTGGTTTGTCTGCAGTAATACATTTGCTTTCTGTTTTATTAATTTAAAGAAACTATGAGTGTGCATAGATTAAAATAAGTTACTAATAATTAGGGATGCACCGGTATGAAAATTCTTGGCCGAAACCAAAAACCGAAAAAGTGGAAACCAAGGCCGAAAACCGAAACACCGAAAGAATAATGCCATACTGTTACAACATACTGTTTCGGCCGTGTTGTTTCGGTGATAAAAATCTTTTGGCCGAAAACCGAAAATTTTCGGTGGCCGAATATTCGGTGCATCCCTACTAATAATTCAATTCAATTTCATTTAAAATTAATTAAGAATAAAAAACATGTAAATTTAAGAGATGAATCTTCTTCAGGGTTCTCACCTTTTTTAAACAATGAATCTTGTTTTCAAGTCTTTGGTGATTTCCTGGAAAACCATTAAAGATTTCGTAAAACTTTTGTTTAAGAACTATTACTCTCAGTTTCTATATTTTACACCTCAACATAACCAGAAAAATGTGTGTTCATGATAAAAATGTCCATGGTGTTTTCAGAATTTAATCTGTGATTTACTACATAAGAATTAAGAAGGATTTTTAAAAAGATGTTTACATACTACTACTTTTTTTTTAATGTAAACTATTTCAGCATAACTAGAAAAAGAATTATTAATTGTAAAAATTTTATTTGTGATTTACTTGATAATAATTAAATGTAAAAAAGGTTACATTCACAAGTTCTAAAATATTTTAGCCCTCAGCATAACCATATTATATAATATGCATATTTGTTATAAAAAATATCCTCAACATTAGATTTAATTTTTTTCTGTCTTTTCCAGAAATTAGTAATTAACTGGATAAGAATTAAAAAATAATATGTTTTTGTGTTACTTTTTTTTATTGCAAAAAATATTTTAAAATATTTTACAATTTAGCATAACCAGAAAAATGCATATTTGTTATAATAATATTATAAAATAATTTCTTTGACATTTCCAAAAATGTGTGATTAACTGAAGAAGAATTAAGAATAAGATTTTTTTTTACAAATATTTTTACTCACTATTTCTATATGCAAATATTTTAAAATATTTAGAGTTCAGCGTAACCAGAAAAGAGCATATTTTTTATAAAAAATTTTCCTGGGTTTTTTCAGATTTAATTTTCCAGAAATTTGTGATAAACTGGATAAAAATTAAGAATACGATTTTTTTTTTTTTTTAACAAATATATTAACTCAAAATTTATTCAAAATATTTTAAAACTCAGCATAACCAGAAAAATGCATATTTGTTGTAAAAAAATATCCATGGCATTTTAAATTTCCTTTAATTTCCATGACTTCCAGTCTTTTGTGATTTACTAGATAAGAATTAAAAAAGGATATTTAGAAATATTTTTATTCACAATTTCTATATTTAAATACATTTTAGACCTTAGCACAGCTAGTAAAATTATTCATTGTTAAAATGTCTATGATGTTTTTAGATTCCATCTAAAATTTCATGTGATTTTTTTTTCATCTAATATTTCATCTATGACTAGCTCTAGAAATCACACTTTTAAAATTCTTATATATCCTGATTCCTAAAGGACAAAAAGTTGTTGAGCAAGTGAATTAAAATAAGAAAATAATCTAACTTTAATGCTTGTTTTGTCTTATTTTAAGTCATTTTATATCATCTGGATAATGTCACTAGGTTAGTCTTGACCTGTTTTACCAGATCCTTTAGTGGCTTCATCATCATCATCATATGAAGTATAGAAGTTCAATCTGAAACTGACAGGACTGTCATGCTCTTTAAGAGACAAGCACTTACTGATATCAATTTGAATAGCATTAACCTCGTGGTGTGTGTGTGTGAGAGAGTGTTTGAAGCGTTCATTCACCTCATCAAGTTAAATTTGGGGCAGCGATGCGGGTCGTAATACAGCCGCGTCTCTAGTGGCTTTGATTGTCATTGTGGAGCAAGAATCATTTGCATGAGCGACAAAAGCGCTGGAGCCGGGTCTGTAATGGCGATGAATATTCAGTGTCATTGAGCGGCCTGCGGTCACGCGGCGATGGAGCGGATGAGAGCGAGCGCAGCTGTGAGCGTCAGGTGAGACGCGGGCAGGATCCGTCTGATCGGGTCGCTCTGTTATTTCTGGCTGCTGTGGTCGGAGCCGCCGCTCGCTGTTTGACTGTTTTCCTGTGAATGTGTTTCCTGCGTCGGAGAAGCGCAGCTGTTCGAGTCTCAGCGCAGCAGCAGCAGCAGGTGGGAAACAATCTGTACCTTAAACCCCTGCTGCTCTTCATCACACACCAACAGCTGCACATCAACCTGACCACACACACCACTACTGTACATACTACTGTACATACTACTGTGCATACTACTGTGCATACTACTGTACATACTACTGCACATACTACTGTACACACTACTGTACACACTACTGTACATACTACTGTACACACTACTGTACATACTACTGTACACACTACTGTACACACTACTGTACACACTACTGTACACACTACTGTACACACTACTGTGCATACTACTGTGCATACTACTGCACACACTACTGTACACACTACTGTACATACTACTGCACATACTACTGCGCATACTACTGTGCATACTACTGTACATACTACTGCACATACTACTGTACATACTACTGTACACACTACTGTACACACTACTGTACACACTACTGTACATACTACTGTACACACTACTGCACATACTACTGTACATACTACTGTACACACTACTGTACACACTACTGTACACACTACTGTACATACTACTGCACATACTACTGTACATACTACTGTACACACTACTGTACACACTACTGTACACACTACTGCACATACTACTGTACATACTACTGCACATACTACTGCGCATACTACTGTGCATACTACTGTACATACTACTGCACATACTACTGTACACACTACTGTACACACTACTGTACACACTACTGTACACACTACTGTACATACTACTGTACACACTACTGTACACACTACTGTACATACTACTGTACACACTACTGTACACACTACTGTACATACTACTGTGCATACTACTGCGCATACTACTGTACATACTACTGTACATACTACTGCGCATACTACTGCGCATACTACTGTACACACTACTGTACACACTACTGCACATACTACTGTACACACTACTGTACACACTACTGTACACACTACTGTACATACTACTGTACACACTACTGTACACACTACTGTACACACTACTGTACATACTACTGTACATACTACTGTGCATACTACTGCACATACTACTGTACATACTACTGTACATACTACTGCACATACTACTGTGCATACTACTGTGCATACTACTGTACATACTACTGCACATACTACTGTACATACTACTGTGCATACTACTGTACATACTACTGCACCTACTACTGTACATACTACTGTACATACTAATGTACATACTACTTTGCATACTACTTTGCATACTACTGTACATACTACTGTGCATACTACTGTACATACTACTGTGCATACTAACTACTGTACACACTACTGTACATACTACTGTACATACTACTGCACATACTACTGTACATACTACTGTGCATACTAACTACTGTGCATACTACTGCACATACTACTGCACACACTACTGTACATACTACTGCACATACTACTGCACATACTACTGTACATACTACTGTGCATACTACTGCACATACTACTGTACATACTACTGTACATACTACTGCACATACTACTGTACATACTACTGTACATACTACTGCGCATACTACTGCACATACTACTGTACATACTACTGTACATACTACTGTACATACTACTGTACATACTACTGTACATACTACTGCGCATACTACTGCACATACTACTGTACATACTACTGTACATACTACTGTACATACTACTGCACATACTACTGCACATACTACTGTACACACTACTGTACACACTACTGTACACACTACTGTACACACTACTGCACATACTACTGCACATACTACTGTACATACTACTGCGCATACTACTGCGCATACTACTGCGCATACTACTGCACATACTACTGCACATACTACTGCACATACTACTGTACACACTACTGTACATACTACTGCACATACTACTGTACACACTACTGTACATACTACTGTACACACTACTGTACACACTACTGTACATACTACTGTACACACTACTGTACATACTACTGTACACACTACTGTACATACTACTGTACACACTACTGTACATACTACTGTACACACTACTGTACACACTACTGTACATACTACTGTACATACTACTGCACACACTACTGTACACACTACTGTACATACTACTGTACATACTACTGTACATACTACTGCACATACTACTGTACACACTACTGTACATACTACTGTACATACTACTGTACATACTACTGTACACACTACTGTACACACTACTGTACATACTACTGTACATACTACTGCACATACTACTGTACACACTACTGTACATACTACTGCACATACTACTGTACATACTACTGTACACACTACTGTACATACTACTGTACACACTACTGTACATACTACTGTACATACTACTGTACACACTACTGTACATACTACTGCGCATACTACTGCGCATACTACTGCGCATACTACTGCACATACTACTGCACATACTACTGCACATACTACTGTACATACTAATGTACATACTACTGTACATACTACTGTACATACTACTGCACATACTACTGTACATACTACTGTACATACTAATGTACATACTACTGTACATACTACTTTGCATACTACTTTGCATACTACTGTACATACTACTGTGCATACTAACTACTGTGCATACTACTGTACATACTACTGTACACACTACTGTACACACTACTGTACATACTACTGCACATACTACTGTACACACTACTGTACATACTACTGTACATACTACTGCACATACTACTGTACACACTACTGTACATACTACTGTACATACTACTGTACATACTACTGTACACACTACTGTACACACTACTGTACATACTACTGCACATACTACTGTACATACTACTGTACATACTACTGTACACACTACTGTACACACTACTGTACATACTACTGTACATACTACTGTACATACTACTGTACATACTACTGTACATACTACTGTACACACTACTGTACACACTACTGTACACACTACTGTACACACTACTGCACATACTACTGCACATACTACTGTACATACTACTGTACATACTACTGTACACACTACTGTACACACTACTGTACATACTACTGTACATACTACTGTACACACTACTGTACACACTACTGTACATACTACTGCACATACTACTGTACATACTACTGCACATACTACTGTACACACTACTGTACACACTACTGTACATACTACTGTACATACTACTGTACATACTACTGTACATACTACTGTACACACTACTGTACACACTACTGTACATACTACTGTACACACTACTGTACACACTACTGTACACACTACTGTACATACTACTGTACATACTACTGTACATACTACTGTACATACTACTGTACATACTACTGTACACACTACTGTACACACTACTGTACACACTACTGTACACACTACTGTACACACTACTGTACACACTACTGTACACACTACTGCACATACTACTGTACATACTACTGTACATACTACTGTACATACTACTGTACATACTACTGTACACACTACTGTACACACTACTGTACATACTACTGCACATACTCCTGTACACACTACTGTACATACTACTGTACATACTACTGCACATACTACTGTACATACTACTGTACACACTACTGTACATACTACTGTACACACTACTGTACATACTACTGTACATACTACTGCACATACTACTGTACACACTACTGTACATACTACTGCGCATACTACTGCGCATACTACTGCACATACTACTGCACATACTACTGCACATACTACTGTACATACTACTGTACACACTACTGTACACACTACTGTACATACTACTGTACATACTACTGTACATACTACTGCACATACTACTGTACACACTACTGTACATACTACTGTACATACTACTGTACATACTAATGTACATACTACTGTACATACTACTTTGCATACTACTTTGCATACTACTGTACATACTACTGTGCATACTAACTACTGTGCATACTACTGTACATACTACTTTACATACTACTGTACATACTACTGTACATACTAATGTACATACTACTTTACATACTACTTTACATACTACTGTACATACTACTGTACATACTACTTTACATACTACTGTACATACTACTGTACATACTAATGTACATTCTTGTATACAGGAGTTTTGGAATAAAAGTCTCTTCTGCTCACCAAGGCTGTTTTTATTGGATCAGAAGTACTGTAAAAATTGTGAAATATTACAATTTAAAAAGCTGTTTTCAATGTGAATATCTGTTAGAATAGAATTTATTTCTGTGATCAAAGCTGAATTTTCAGCATCATTACTCCAGTCTTTAGTGTCACATGATCCTTCAGAAATCATTCTAATATACTGATTTGCTTAGTTATCAATGTTGAAAACACTTGTGCTTCCCAATTTTTTTGTGGAAACTGTCATACATTTTCTTTTTCAGGATTCACAGATGAATAGAAAGCTCAAAAGAACAGCAAATATTTTGAAATAGAAATCTTTTGTAACATTATAAATGTCTTCACTGGCACATTTGACCAATTTAATGCATCCTTAATGAAAAAAGT
Source organism: Garra rufa (assembly GCF_049309525.1). Classification (NCBI taxonomy): domain Eukaryota; kingdom Metazoa; phylum Chordata; class Actinopteri; order Cypriniformes; family Cyprinidae; genus Garra; species Garra rufa. Next base: position 3,905,738 of record NC_133362.1, on the reverse strand, counting down.
ATTAATTTCTTTAAGACGAGACACTGCAGGTGAATAGGGTAAAAAAAATTACTTAATAGTTATCACCTTATTTACCCAGTTGATTGATTATGTTGAAAATTGCAAACACTGCAAAAAAAAAAAATTATATTGCAAGTTTTCTAAAATGTTTAAATATGCAAATGAGACATTATTTTATGAAATATGTGACCCTGGAGCATAAAACCAGTCTTGATTTGCACGGGTATATTTGTAGCAATAGCCAAAAATACATTGTATGGGTCAAAAATCATTTTTTCTTTTATGCCAAAAATCATTAAGATATTAAGATCATGTTCCATGAAGATATTTTGTAAATTTCCTACCATAAATATATCAAAACATACTTTTTTTAATATGTATTATGAAGAACTTAATTTGGACAACTTTAAAGATGATTTTCTCAATATTTAGATTTTTTGCACCCTCAGATTTTCAAATAGTTGCATCTCAATCAAATATTGTCCTATCCTAACAAACCATACATCAATGGAAAGCATATTTATTTAAACTTCAGATGATTAAAATATCTCAATTTCAAAAAATTGACCCTTATGACTGGTTTTGTGGTCCAGAATCACATATGTGCTAATTTGCATACATTTCTAGTACAAAAATCTAAACACTGGATGAAGTCAATTTCAAAATTTTTGTTTAAGTTTTTTTTTTTTTTTTTTTAGAGTCAAAATGTTTTACAGAGGGAATTTTGGTTATCGCATTTTTGTCAGTCCATAATTCAGAAGATATTTAGAACAGACAGAAAACAATATATTTTCACAATTTTGAAGGAATCAAATGTTGAATATAATCAAGCAAAATATATATGTGACCCTGGACCACAAAACCAGTCTTAAGTCACTGGGGTATATTTGTAGCAATAGCCAAAAATACATTGTATGGGTCAAAATTGTTGATTTTTCTTTTATGTCAAAAATCATTAGGAAATTAAGTAAATATCATCTTACATTAAGATTTTTTGTAAAATTCCTACTGTAAACCTATCAAAATGTAATTTTTGATTAGTAATATGCATTGTTAAGAACTTAATTTGGACAACTTTAAAGGTGATTTTCTCAGTATTTTGATTTTTTGCACCCTTAGATTACAGATTTTCAAATAGATGTATCTCGACCAAATATTGTCCTATCCTAACAAACCATACATCAATAGAAAGCTTATTTATTGATGTATATATTTCAGTTTTGTAAAATTTAACCTTATGACTGGTTTTGTGGTCCAGGGTCACATATGAACAAAAGGACATAGACTATAAGAATAAAAATGTCAAATGTGGTGTGTGTAAGTGCTACTGAAGTGGAGATTTATGGCTCAGTGTAGAAGAAAAAAACTCACTTTATGAAAACATCCTTTAAAAATCTGTATTGTAATTGAAATTTATTGACACAAATAGATAAAGTGCTATAAAAGAAAGACTTAACAGTGTCTTTTTAAATGTTTTCTTTCCACTAGTCTGAAATAAACACTTGAAAAAACAAAAAGCCTAATATCTCAAACTTGACATGTACATGAAAAAATGTTTTTTCCTGCAGTGTCTGCCCTTAAAACAAATGAACATGGTAATATGCATAATGCATCATGGTTTGTGTGTATTTCCTGCTGTGTTCTCACTGCTCTTGTTGTGTGTGTCTCCAGGTTCTCAGTTTGCTCCCGGGACTTCTGCGATTCCTCTCAGTCAGCTGCAGCAGCATTCACTGGCTCTCCAGAGCTCCTCCGGTTCATCAGCGTCCGGCGCGTCTCAGCTGACGCAGGGTCAACAGGCCGTGTTCCGTCTGCCCGCCACCGTCTCGCTCACCGGTGCGTCTCCACATCAGCACACCCTCACTAGTGCAGACCGAATAATGTCCTCCAGTATTAGCACGCTTCATTTTTGCTGTTGTCTAATTATTTACAGACTAAAGGTTTCTGTGTTCTGTGGAGATCAGGTGTTTGTGTGATCTCTCATTTACACCCACAATTTTTTATGCAAATTTGAGTATATTGCATAAAATACTAAATATGTGCATTAAAAACAGCATTTTTTATTTGATAAGAAAGCATGTGTTAACTATGATTGACACATTTACTGAATAAATTCCTGATGCACAACTAAGAACTACATTTACTTAAAGTTCTAAAAGTAAAAATGAATAACAATTACACTGTTGCTTAAAAGTTTGGGATCAGTAAGATTTTTAATGTTTAAAAAAAAACATCTTCTGCTCATCAAAAATGCAGAAAAAACTGTAATATTGTAAAATATTATTTACATTTAAAACAACTGCTTTCAATGTGAATATGTTTTAAAATGTAATTTATTTCTGTGATACAACGCTGAATTAATTCAGTCTTCAGTGTCACATGATCTTTCAGAAATCATTCTAATATGCTGATTTATTATCAGTGTTGGAAACAGTTGTGCTGTTCTAATAATTTGTAGGAACCTGTGTTTTATTTTTTTTCCCTCATTCTTTGAGAAAAAAAACAAAAAAGTTGAAAAGAACTTCTTTTGTAACAATATAAACTGCCATCTAAAAGTTTGGGTTTAGTAAAAGAAAAAAGTTTTTTGTGAAAGAAATTAATACTTTTATTCAGCAAGGATGTGTCAAATTGATCAAAAATGATAGCAAAGACTTATATTGTTAGAAAAGATTTACATTTTGAATAAATGCTGTTCTTTTTAACCTTTTTATTCATCAAGAATGCTGAAAAAAGAATCACAGGTTCCAAAAAAAAAGAATAACACTGAAGACTGAATTAATGGCTGATCAAAAATTCAGCTTTGCATCAGATAAATAAATTATATTTCAAATTATATTTAAATTTTTTTCTGTATTTTTGATCAATTAAATGCTGCCTTTAAAAGCATTTAAGAATTATTTAAAAAAAACATACTGATCCCAACCTTTTAAGCGACAGTGTTTGTGACTTTGGACCACAAAACCAGTCATAAGGGTTAATTATTTAAAATTGAGATTTATGTATTATTTTTAATACTTATAATTTATGCTAATTTTTTAACAAGCTTTCCATTGATGTATGGTTTGTTAGGACAGGACAATATTTGGCTGAGATACAACTATTTGAAAATCTAGAATCTGAGGGTGCAAAAAAATCTAAATATTGAGAAAATCACCTTCAAAGTTGTCCAAATGTAGTTCTTAGCAATGCATATTACTAATCAAGAATTAAGTTTTGATTAATTTACGGTAGGTACAAAATATCTTCCTGGAACATGATCTTAATATCCTAATGATTTTTGGCATGAGATAAAAATAAAAATGCATATAATAATAATAATGTATGTTTTGGTGTTCCCAGAAATATACACATGTGACTTAACGACTGGTTTGTGGTCCAGGGTCACATTAAAAAAATAAAAATAAAATAAAAATGACAATATGTAACAAAATACTAAAACTTTAAACTTAAATGTAAAACTTGAGCAAAAACTCAATACTAAAATTCAAACTATGATAAATATGTCATATATTTGTGTCCCAATATTTAAATCATTTATTATGTACCAGTGTTATTTTAATATGATTGAGATACTGTTATACAGTATTTGTTGATATTTATTTCAGTTTCAGTTTGAGTTATTTTAGTACATCAAGTTAAGCTTACAGGAAACCAGAACTGCTGCCTTGAAAACTTGCTGAAATTAAAAAAGCTTGAGGTTCTTTTTATGTTTTATTTAATTTCTGTTAAAGTTTATTTTATTTCAAGTAAGTAATCCAAGTTTGATTCCCAGGTGTGAATGGAAGTATAGTGAGATTATGAGTGTATCTCATAGCTGAGATGTTGGTGAGTCTCTGACTCTGAGGTCTGATGGTAGAGGAGTAATGAAGCTCATCCGCGGGTCTCAGCTCGGTCTGATCTCTCGTCTGCTGCTGTGTGTGTGTGTGTGTGTGTGTGTGTGTGTGTGTGTGTGTGTGTGTGTGTGTGTGTGTGTGTGTGTGTGTGTGTGTGTGTGTGTGTGTGTGTGTTGGCTCACATCCGCTTTGATCGCTATCGCGTTTACTGGCACTGATGATCAGCGGAACGATTATACGTGTGTGTGTTTCAGGAGGAGCGATGGCGCAGCAGCTCCAGACCATCCAGGTCCAGTCCGGCAGTCAGTCCAGCTCCATCAGCACCAGCGCCAGCAGTCCAGAGATCTCCCAGACCAGCACGGCCTCCACAGGTGCACACACAAACACTCACAAACCACTGCAGCTTTTGTCTGGATTATTTTTTTTCTGCTTTAGTTTTAGTCATTTTGTTGTGGATTTTTAAAAAAATATTTCTATATTGTTTTTTATTCATTGCTTTAGTTAAAGTTTTAGGAAATTATATTTGCATTTGAAATATCTATATAGTTTTTTTATTAATTTTAATTTAAGTTTTTTTTTTTTCTGCTGTACTTAAAGTTTTAGGAAATTATTTTTGCATTTGAAACATCTATATAGTTTTTTTTTATTAATTTTAATTTAAGTTTTTTTTTTCTGCTGTACTTAAAGTTTTAGTAATTTTGTTTGCATTTGAAATTTCTATATAGTTTTTTTTTTACCTTTTTTTTACTTTTTTCTGCTTTAGTTAAAGTTTTAGGAAATTATGTTTGCATTTGAAATATCTATATAGTTTTTTTTATTAATTTTAATTTAAGTTTTTTTTTCTGCTGTACTTAAAGTTTTAGGAAATTATTTTTGTATTTGAAACATCTATATAGTTTTTTTATTAATTTTAATTTAAGTTTTTTTTTTCTGCTGTACTTAAAGTTTTAGGAAATTATTTTTGCATTTGAAATATCTATATAGTTTTTTTATTAATTTTAATTTAAGTTTTTTTTTCTGCTGTACTTAAAGTTTTAGGAAATTATTTTTGTATTTGAAACATCTATATAGTTTTTTTATTAATTTTAATTTAAGTTTTTTTTTTCTGCTGTACTTAAAGTTTTAGTCATTTTGTTTGCATTTGAAATTTCTATATATTTTTTTATTAATTTTATTTAAGTTTTTTTTTCTGCTGTACTTAAAGTTTTAGTCATTTTGTTTGCATTTGAAATTTCTATATATTTTTTTATTAATTTTATTTAAGTTTTTTTTTCTGCTGTACTTAAAGTTTTAGTCATTTTGTTTGCATTTGAAATTTCTATAGTTTTTTTTTTACCTTTTTTTTTTTTACTTTTTTCTGCTTTAGTTAAAGTTTTAGGAAATTATGTTTGCTTTTGAAATATCTATATAGTTTTTTATTAATTTTAATTTAAGTTTTTTTTCTGCTGTACTTAAAGTTTTAGGAAATTATTTTTGCATTTGAAACATCTATATAGTTTTTTATTAATTTTAATTTAAGTTTTTTTTTCTGCTGTACTTAAAGTTTTAGTCATTTTGTTTGCATTTGAAATTTCTATATATTTTTTTATTAATTTTAATTTAAGTTTTTTTTTCTGCTGTACTTAAAGTTTTAGTCATTTTGTTTACATTTGAAATTTCTATATATTTTTTTATTAATTTTAATTTAAGTTTTTTTTTCTGCTGTACTTAAAGTTTTAGTCATTTTGTTTACATTTGAAATTTCTATATAGTTTTTTTTTACCTTTTTTTTTTTTACTTTTTTCTGCTTTAGTTAAAGTTTTAGGAAATTATGTTTGCATTTGAAATATCTATATAGTTTTTTATTAATTTTAATTTAAGTTTTTTTTTTCTGCTGTACTTAAAGTTTTAGTAATTTTGTTGTGCATTTTTTGTCATTTTTTAAAAATATTTCTATATAGTTTTTTTATTAATTATGTTTTTTTTTTGCTGTAGTTAAAGTTTGTTTTAGTAATTATGTTTGCATTTGAAATATCCATATCGTTTTTTGAATTTTTATCAAGGGTTTTTGCTACTTTAGTTAAAGTTTTAGTCATTTTGTTTGCATTTGAAATTTCTATATATATATTTTTATTTTTATAGTTTTTTATAAATTTTAATTTAAGTTTTTTTTCCTACTGTAGTTAAAGTTTTAGTAATTTTGTTGTGCATTTTTGTCATTTAAAAAAATAATTCTATGTACTTTTTTATTAATTTATGTTTTTTTCTGCTGTACTTAAAGTTTTAGTAATTTTGTTGTGCATTTTTTGTCATTTTTAAAAAAATATTTCTATATAGTTTTTTATAAATTTATGTTTTTTTCTGCTTTAGTTAAAGTTTTAGTAATTATGTTTGCATTTGAAATGTCTATATAGTTTTTATGAATTTTTATCAAGGGTTTTTTCTACTTTAAAGTTTTGAGTCATTTTGTTTGCATTTGAAATTTCTATATAGTTTTTTTCTAATTTAGTTAAAGTTTAAGTAATTATCTTTGCATTTGAAATATATAGTTCTTTATTAATTTAAATTTAAAAAAATTTTCTGCTGTAGTTAAAGTTTTAGTAATTTTGTTTTGCATTTTTGTCATTTTTAAAAAAAATTCTATATAGTTTTTTATTAATTTGTTTTTTTTCTGCTTAAGTTAAACTTTTAGTAATTTTGTTTGCATTTGAAATGTCTATATAGTTTTTAGTCATTTTTATTTACGTTTTTTCTGCTTTAGTTAAAGTTTTAGTAATTTTGTTGTGCATTTTTGTCATTTGTAAAATATTTCTATATAGTTTTTATTCATTTGTTTATATGTACGTTTTTTCTGCTTAAGTTAAAGTTTTAGTAATTATGTTTGCATTTGAAATATCTATATAGTTTTTATTAATTTTTATTTACTTTTTTTCT